>NW_024609882.1:63693488-63764857 GCF_016920785.2 Ixodes scapularis | reverse complement strand
AATACTTTTGTGACAGTTGTAACAAGGGAGCTGCAGGTGACTAGGGCGGTAACCGCACGTGAAGGGACTAGCTGGTGCAGAGCCAGAAGAAGAGAAGAACGACGGGACTACGAGGGGCTTGGCAAGTGCTGCTGTTCCGGCGAGCTATAAACCGTATTTTGTTATCGTAACAACTGGCGACGAGATTAAGACTACGAACCATGTTATTACAACAAGTACTTGACCGGGTTCCGGCGAAATCTACCGCGAACATCATGCCAAAGTTAGAGCCGTTCACGGGGGAAGGTGGTCAGGAATGGGAAGAGTATGTCGAGATTGTGGATCAGTTCTTTATCGCGAACAACATCGTCGCAGACAAGCAACGAGCCGTGTTTCTGAGCAGCTGTGGCAGGCCAACATACTCACTGCTGCGCAGGCTGCTGGCACCGATGAGACCTTCGGAGGCCCCTCTCGCCAGAAGTCTTGAGTTGCTGACGGAGCATTACTTCCCGCGACCGTCGGTGATTGTACAACGGTATCATTTCTACTGCCGCACACAGGACGTCGGGGAAGCCGTGAAGGAGTTTGTCGCCGGCCTGCGCCAATTGGCCGACCGGTGCGAATTCGGGGCGGAGTTGGTGAACAACCTTCGGGACCGCATCGTGCACGCCATCAGGAATGACGTGATGCGGAGGAGGCTACTGGAAGAGCCTAACTTGACGTTGGATCGGGCGGTGGAGTTAATCACAAGCATGGAAGCCGCCGCAAGAGCTGCTGAACAGATCACCGGCCGAGCTAGCGGGACAGCCGAGACAGCGGTGAACCGCGTGACAGCACCGTCGACATCGGCGCAGTCAGCGGAAGAGCGACGCAGCTGTTTCCGTTGCGGCGGCAAGCACCGGGAATCAACGTGCAAGTTTGTAAATAGTGTTTGTTTCAAATGCCGGCGACGAGGTCATATATCAAGACTGTGCCAGAACGAAACAAGCCACGGAAGCAGAGTCAGCAGCAACGACAAACATCGCGAAGGAAAAACGAAGCAGACGCTGAACTCGACTCAGACACCAGCAAACCGTTCGGTGCACGTCATGGAAGCTCAAGACAGTGAAGAGTCAGATTCGAGCGTCGTGGGGGACCTCTGGCCGTTAAACCCGAGCGAAAAAATAGCACTACTGGGAAACGGCCGAAAAGAGGCACCAGAGTTCAAGAACCCGCCAATTTTTGCAGAAGTGACGATACAAGGAAAAACTGTACAAATGGAGCTGGACACCGGAGCTGTGTTTTCGGTTATGGATGAGACTGAGTTCGAAAGACGGTTTCCAGATACCGTCATCAAACCATCAACCGTTAAACTGCGGGGCTACTTCGGTCAGCTGGCTGCCGTAGTCGGCAAGGCGACGGTCACGGCGGAGTTTGGCGGGAAAGCTGAGCTACTACCTTTGTTTGTTTACGAGGTGGTTCCCGGGCTCTTCTGGGACGGAACTGGGCAAGGGCTTTCAACATGCCTCTAGATCAGCTCGTCAATGTGCATCAGGTGAGCAGCACTGAAGAGTTGGCAGGCAGATTTCACTCCGTGTTTTCTGAAGGATTAGGGACGCTGAAAGGAATGAAAGCAACTATCAGCAGGGAACCAGACCCAGGTTTTCCGACCGCGAACTGTACCTTTTGCTTTGCAAGACCTGGGCCCGTTTGCTCGAAGCGCTAACCGCGGCTAAAGTTAGCCGCAGTACCTAGGAGAGGGATTTTTTTAAATCACGTGACTGACTCGGTAGGGATGCGGGGAAACATGGCGGTGCCCCAGTGAGTGAGCGCCGCTCGCTTTGGAAATAATATGTCGTTGTCGCTGCAATACAGGGCGCGTTAGTCACCAACGAATGGTGCAGGAGGCTTTCGCTTTACTTTATCTCACTTAAACCGCAAAGCATGGGCAATGACATCGCCGCATTTTTTAGATAGTCTTTCGATTCTGGGCATTCCTAAGCCTAAATGAACGCGATAATTGTCGGCATGGCAACGTCTTTGGAAAGCGGATTGTTGATAGCACACAAAAGCAGACAGCGTCCCAACAGACCTTTTTTTCTAAATTATCCAAGCACCGAGGTGCATGTTACGACTGTAGTTGCACGCGTCGCGCGTGCTGGCGTCTGCAGTAGTAACCGTTCTAAAGCAAAAAGTATAAAACAAATTTTGCCTTGCACGCGCGTTCGTTAAAGCCTTATTATGATTTTTTACTTCGAATCTTTTATAAGAGGAAGGCCAGCGCGCGTGGACCGAAGAATTACACTTCCAGCGTTCCCCTCGCGATGCTTGGATAATTTAGAAGGAAATCTGTTGGGACGCTGTCTGCTTTTGTGTGCTATCAATACCCGGCCGATTGAGTAGGCAATCCGCTTTCCAAAGACGTTGCCATGCCGACAATTATCGCGTTCATTTAGGCTTAGGAATGCCCAGAATCGAAACATTATCTAAAAAATGCGGCGATGTCATTGCCCATGCTTTGCGGTTTAAGTGACGTAAGGCAAAGCGAAAGCCTCCTGCACCATTCGTCACCGACTAACGCGCCCGATATTGCAGCTACAACGACATATTATTTCCAAAGCGAGCCGCGCTCACTCACTGGGGCACCGCCATGTTTCCCGGCATCCCTACCGAGCCAGTCACGTGATCTCAAAATCCCTCTCCTAGGTACTGCGGCTAACTTTAGCCGCGGTTAGTGCTTCGAGCAAAGGGCCCTGGTAGCGCAAGAGTTGCAACGCTTACAGCGCGACGGGATTTCGACCCCCGTACGAACGTCAGAGTGGGCGGCGCCTATCGTACCTGTACTAAAGAAGGAGGGTAGGATACGATTTTGTGGTGACTTTAAACTCACAGTCAACCAAGTGGCTATTACAGAAGTGTATCCGGTACCGAGACTCAAGAGATGTGGGCGAAGCTTGCTGGGGGAACAACGTTCTCTAAGCTAGATCTCCGCGATGCGTACCAGCAGATTGAACTGGAGCCGGCAGTTAAGAAGTTTGTCACAACACGCAGAAAGGACTGTTTCAATACAACAGGCTGTCTTTCGGAGTAGCGTCGGCTCCCGCCATATTTCAAAGAGAGATGGAAAATCTTCTACGAGATTGTAACGGCACTATTGTCTATTTTGACGACATCTTGGTCACAGGGGCAACAGAAAATGACCACTGCCAGAATCTATAGGCAGTCTTAAAGAAGTTAAGTGAGGCCGGGTTGAAACTCAAACAGGCAAAGTGCTCACTTTTCCAGAAAAGTGTGGAATATTTGGGACACATTATTGACGCTGAAGGAATTCAACCCCCCCCCCCCCCCCCCCCCCCCCCCCAAAAAAAAAAGCGGTAATCGAAGCGCCAGAACCCTCGAATGTCAAAGAACTACAGAGCTACCTTGGATTACTAAACTTTTACCGAAAGTTTATGCCAAACGTGTCATCGGTGTTGCATCCCCTCCATAAACTGCTGAAAAAAGGGGAGCCCCGGAGTTGGGGTGCTGAGGAACTAGCGGCGTTTAATAGAAGCAAAGCGATGTTGACGTCTGCATCTGTGCTAGTGTATTATGACCCGAGCCAGCCGGTGGTACTATGCTGCGATGCGTCACCATATGGTGTTGGTGCGGTATTGGCGCACAGAACAAGTTCCGGGGAAGAAAGGCCTATTACTTTTGCATCCAGGCGTCTAACCGCAGCTGAAAAAAACTACAGCCAACTAGATAAAGAGGCCCTGGCCGTAATATACGGAGTGACAAAATTTAACCAATTCGTGTGGGGTCGACAATTCGACATTTGCACAGACCACAAGCCATTGCTGGGTCTTCTAGGACATGATCGGGGAATCCCACAACAGTGCTCTCCTCGAGTGCTTCGATGGGCGTTAACGTTGAGCGCTTACTGCTATCGACTGGTATATCGACCAGGGGTCAATCTAGGAAATGCGGATGGGCTGAGTCGGCTGCCACTGCCTGGATCCTCGTTCAAGGACCACGTGGCTGGGGAAGTGTTCATGCTGGAAAAGGCATTTCCGTCGTTGTTGTCGGCAGCAGCGGTAGCACAGGCTACAAATAAGGATCCCATAGTGTCGACAGTACGAGAGGCTTTGTGGTCTGGGAAGCGTCTGCCGGAATCTGCTGATTGGAGGACGTTCTCATGTCGACTAGAGAAATGTTCAGTGCAGGACGGCTGTGTATTGTGGGGTTGCCGAATAGTAGTACCAACATCACTATGGCCAGCGGTTTTGAGCGTGCTACACGAGACACATCCGGATATTGAGAAAATGAAAATGGTCGCTCGGAGCCATGTTTGGTGGCCAGGCATAGACGAGGCTATTGAAAACAAAGTAAATAGTTGTACCATATGCCAAGTTCACCGGCGGGCACCGAGCTCGGTGCGACAAACACCATGGCCATTCCCGGAAAATGCATCGTCACGTCTACATGTTGACTTTGGAGGGCCGTTTCAGGGCATCTATTTCTTGGTGCTAGTTGATGCATTCGCCAAGTGGGTGGAAGTGCACCGGGTGCCCTCACCATCGGCTAAAGCCACAGTGGAGTGCTTGAGATCAATCTTTGCCACACACGGCCTACCTGATGTGGTCGTCAGTGATAACGGCCCGGCGTTCGTCAGTGCGGAATTCAAAGAATTCCTGGCAAGAAATGGAGTTCGTGCTATCACTATTCCACCGTATCACCCTGCCTCAAACGGCGCTGCAGAGAGGGTGGTACAAACAATAAAAGAAAAGCTAAAGAAAGCTAAACCAGGATGTTTCGAAGTCAAGATTCCAAGAATTCAATTACAGAACGACGCCACATCACCTGACTGGACGAACACCAGCAGAGTTGTTGATAGGGCGACGCCTAAAAACTCACTGGACCTGCTGCACCCAGATCTCAGGGTCAGAGTAGGGTTCAAGCAGCTACAGCAGAAAGAGCGAGCGGACAAATCTGCAAGAAGAGACGGATTACCACAGCCTGGTGATCGTGCCTGAGCTCGAAATTTCAGACCAGGAGATCGTTGGGTCCCTGCGATAGCTGAACATCCCACCAGTGCATCGTCGGCACGAGTGATGCTGGAAGAGGGCGGCACCTGGAATCGCCATGGGGATCACCTGAGGCAACGAACACCAGCCCCACCACAAGACACCTTGGATGTGCAGCAGCCATTGGAGAGTGCACAAGACAACATGGAACTGCAGCCACCATTAGAGAGTGTAGTGAACATGCCTCTTGGACAACAAACTTTCATGCGGCCCGAAGACAGCGTAGCTAGGCAGAGACCATTAGGCAGTGTGGTAAACCTACCTAGTGAGCGTGTGCGTGACATGGGTGGTTCTTGTGTGTCTAGAGCCGATATACAGACTCCGAGTGCGGTGTGGGAACGCTCAGGACAGGATGTGCAGGCGGAACCTGTGATAAATGACACTTTGAGACGTTCAACTAGACAGCGCAGACCTCCGATACGGTACTCTCCGTGATTGACACTGTGAGTTGAAGGGGAGGAGTGTGACAGTTGTACCAAGGGAGCTGCAGGTGACTAGGGCGGTAGCCGCACGTGAAGGGACTAGCTGGTGCAGAAGCAGAAGAGGAGAAGAACGACGGGACTACGAGGGGCTTGGCAAGTGCTGCTGTTCCGGCGAGCTATAAACCATATTTTGTTATCGTAACAACTTTTTCTGTTGCACTTATCCAGAAAACTATAAAACAATCTTGAGATTTAAAAAAAAAAATGTTCTGCAACACTACTTTCATTTCTCATAGGCCCGTATTATGTTAGTCCTCGTAAAAATAGAATATTGTATTCAAGAGAAAGAGTGAAGGTGCACTCAGCTCACCTGTAAACTGACAACGTACCGAAAACTGCAACCACACCCGCCCTCCCGCTAGCTTCCGGCCTCCAGAAATGATCTCTGGAATTGTGCAGACAAAGCTAGCGGTGCGTGTGCTCGGGGGCAACGTCTACCTCCGCTACGAGATTTGGAGCTAAGGAAGCGATCGACGAAAGCTCCCTTTTGACTCTTGTGTTTCGCCTGCTATTCACAAGAAAAGAAAAAACTTGGTTCTAACTGTAGAATGCATAGCCAATGCAGAATGCAGGTGTCCCAGCTTACCTTGACGTGTTTCCGTAGATTAGAGTTCGTTATTTTTGCTGATGTCAATGTGTCTGTTTTGGGGCAAGGAAAGTATGCACTGAAACTCTAGGTTTTCGTTCTCCCTAATGCCCTGAATTTTAAACATCTCATTACGAGATGGCCATGGAGACGACTGACACTACATGACCAAAAATTCGACCAGTCAGAGAAAAAGTGGCGGTTACGGGTTATCGATCGTTCCTCGGTTCTCACTTTCATACCAATATTCGTGGAGGCCAGGGGAGGGGAGGGCAAAGAGCGAGAGAAGCGGTGAACATCGGTCTCACAAAACAATAGAGGATCACACTACCTTTATACGTTCTCTCTCTCTTTAGCTGGCCTCTTTAGATGGCCTAACCTCCCCCCCCCCCCCCTTTATGTTGACAGTAGAGTGAGGAGTGGACTCGACCACCATGCCCAGACAAGTAAACCAAAATAAGTATCGTCCGTACCCTCGAAGACGATGCTCTAAGCCTTGCGCCGGGCACTTTTCAGCCGTGCCACAAGAGCGTGCTACACTGTTAGAAAAACTCCTGTCAAAATATGGGACACATACATGCTAACCTTGTTGTCACAACATGTACTGTATTACCGGACTACAGAACATGTTCCATACTTCTTTAGTACGGGACATGTTGTTGCTGTATGGGCAGCCACAACAAGTTCCATACACCATCATCACGGAACAAGTACTGTATGCTACAGGAAATGTACCATCGTGGCACACAGCAGCACATGTTCTGTTGCAAGCCATGCCAGAACATGTACCATTTTTACGAAGTACATTACATGTTCCAATGCGTCCAAAACGACACAGGTTACATTTCTTGTACGTACGGAAAAAGTTCAGTCTTGTTTGTGATAGTACTCGCCCCATTTTATGTCACTGCCGCTATTCATGAGTACATCCGGGCTTTGTATGTCACATGCCAAGCTCCTCCTTGAAAAAGTTGATATGCGACATGCAAAACAGGGATGTCCTGGCAGTTTGCAGGCGCAACTTGATGCACGTCTTTGCAACATAAAATTACCTGCAATGCGCAAATGTTCCCCAAACTTGTATGTATGGAAAATGTGAACTGTCGTATCAAATGCGAGCACTATCCTGAAAACAAAGCAATGAATCTGTGACATATATACTCAATAGAACAGCCAGGAATGCCATGAGAAAGTGTTCACATGCTACGTCAAGTTTAGAGAGCATTGTACATGTAGTGACGGGGATAAAGGCAGATAAACATTTGTAAAAAAATCGTTGTCAAACTAAGTTCACGCTTGGTCCTTTTGGTTCCAACCCATAGCAACGCACCCATTGCAAAGAAGACTGAACAGTTTGCTGCTTCAAAAATATTTACATTTATTTTTCTTTTAAATGACTAGAGCAGATACACAATAAAAAAAAACACAGTTCATGCCGCAAATATTTTGGGGGGCAGCTCAGCCATAAAAAAAATATCAAAGTGAGCAGTCTCCTAAAAAAATGTGACCAAAAATTATGCTGACATGCTACATCTCGAAAAGAACCATCTTGGCCCATACAACAAATTGTAATATTAACAATAGAAAAGAAAGATTAATCTAAACAAGCAACGAAGTTTCTTTCCACTTCTTTTGGAACTTCGAGAACTCTTGGAGGGCTCCCTGCGCCTTCAGATACACCAGAGCAACTTTTCTTGACGACTGCCGGGACCCCTCCTGCGGGTTCATTGCCACAAGTCGCCTGAAAAAAAAGATAACATAAATAATGGGTGGGATTTCTTAGAGGAGGATGTATAACAGAAGCTAAGGAGTTCCTGGCTCCTTCTTTAACTTCTCTATCGGTTAGTAATCCAATCTGGACAAATTCTAAACCTCGTCTATAGTATACTTTCAAGCCGAGACACGCCCTTAATTTGGACAGTCCGTGCACACACCATGAGCCTCCAAGTCTGATCCTTGCATCAAGACGAATTGTGATTGTACACACACAAAAAAAAACGATTCAGCTTATTGGCATCAGTTCTCAGTAATAACTGGACACATTTCGGATATTGTGTCAGCACACAACGCTAAAACATTCTACAACCCGAGACGGAGGCTACAAAGAAGGACGAACAGATCCGTCTCAATTGAAGCGTATGTCTTCGAAGCCTCCATCTCGGTTTGTAGATTGTCATATTAACCAGCTCGCCTGTCTAGTAAAGTTGTACCCAACGATACTTCAATTAAAAAAAGGAATTCACAGTACCTGTAAATGCAATATTACAAAAAACTTGCCTGAAGTGCTTAAGCAGAATATTCTGGTTATTATTAGAGGGAGGTTATCATTTGAGCCCGTTCTCGTTTCGCCCTTCTCACTTGGCCCTTCTCAAAACAACCATTCTCAAAAAGATCTTCTCTTTTGGACCTGGCGCATTTGGTCCTTTCCCGTTTCGTCCTTCGCATTTCAACCCTCCTCATTTGAGTCCGTTCTCGTTTCGCCCTTTTCACCTGGCGCTTTTCAAAAAAGCCTTTCTCAAAAATATCTCGCTTTGACCCGTCGCACTTGACTCGTTCTATACGAAAATCGTTTTTTGGGGGGGAGTTATATTAATAAGTACATTGATATATTTTGTGCGCGCGTGTGTGTGTGCCACGCTACAGGCATACTCTCTCTGCCAAGGATTTTAGCAGTGCGTCTAGATCGTCGTGAAAAGCTACTAGCTGACAATAAAACAGACCAAGTATTTATCGCAGCCAGATCATATTCCAAAATGTCACATTTTTTGGGGTCTCTCGACCTGGGACAATGCCACCACTTCTATATTGCAGTGTTTCTCAAATGGGGGTCGCGAAGGCATCTATAGGGGTCCGCGAAGCCATGCCTTATCAGTCAAGCACGACAATATTAGTTGTCTTTCTTCACGTCGTTAAGAAACGTTCCAATTTTTGGGTGAGTACTCTCGTGCGTGTGTCAATGAGATAAGTCTACTTCACACTATCCATTTATCCATCCATTTATTAAATTATTATCATGATAACATATATATACCTTTCTATTCCCCTCACCCCGAGCGAGGTCCTCCATCATCTGCGCCCTTCTACAAGGGGTCCGCGAAACATCAATGGTTGAGAACCACTGCTAGTATGTATGCTATTTCTGTTCAAACAAAGTTTCCAAATTAAATGTTCATCGCTTTTTTTTTGTTTGCTTAGAGGAAGGGAAGGACGCGTCATTGTACGATTCTCAGTGCGCACCTCTACACATAACATATACCTAATGGTATGTTGGGGGCCCACGCAAGGTAAGGCTCATCAACAAAGCCGCGAAGGCATAACAACGTTAGAAGCATGCCGAAGTAATGCCATTCGGTCGTAGGGCGAACGGGCAAAATGAGAATGGGCCCAGTTGCGAAAAACACGATTCGGATCTTATGAGAAGGTTCAAACGAGAAGGACTAAATGAGAATAGGACGAAATGTGCAAGATTCAAATGCGAATGGGACGTTTTGGGATACACCCATTATTAGAATGCTGAACATTCATGTCTTTTGGTTCATATTACTTATTCTAACCGATAAGCATAGCCCGGTCACAGGTATATTCGTGTACCCCTGCAGAACAAGGGCTGATGTATTTGAAGCCGATCGATACTAAGGCGGATTAAAATATAAGTTGCATGCTCCGTAGGATGCACAAGTTCTGGTATTGGTTCTATATGACAATGTATCTGAATACCAGATTCATACTGATTCTTTCATTATATTGCAACATAATAATATGACTTAGAGAAAAACGCTCCTCCCAAGCAGGTGACGCAGTTACTGCAGCACATCCAATTAATGTGAGCAACGAATATTTTCAAGCGAATTGTGAATAAGGGTGTCTAGAAAGCAGCACGTTAACATCAGGCCTTTGCCTTTCTTAGTTCGAAGTTTCAACAAAAACATGGTACAACATGTTCCAGGTTGCTGTTGAACGTGCCAAACAAACAGAAATGCTAACGCTAATATGCTGCTCTACAAAACATATTTCTTTCCGAATTGCTGCCGAAAGTTAGACACTTTGTTTAATGTAATTGACAATGCCTCAGCGAAAGTTTGACCAAGCTGAATGAAACCCTTAATATCTACATGGGAATACTGCAATACGTTTGAGGAATCGTTATGCGTCTGCTACACCGAGCGTTTTTTTTTTTTTTCTTACAGTTTTGTTTTAAAAAAAAGCCATGAAAGCTACACTTATCCGATTTGTGCGAGTGAGTTATACGCCCAGAGGGCATTTGGGGGTGGTTAATCTTCGCGATAAGTCGGCTAATTAATTAAAATTCGTTAATTAACTTTCTAATTACTGAAAGTAGTCAAATGGTTCCAATTAGAAATTTGCTGAGCGTCGTCCAAAACCCCTAAATCAGTAATTTTTAGAAAGACTTTGAGCGCGTGAAAAGAGCAACAGTGCGCTGAAGTTACTACTCGTGGAGCAGGTACAAGGCTGGGGCTAAATAAGAGACAGAAAAATCGCACAGGCGCCTTACCGCGACAGCTAGCTTTGTATGTGCTCGACGAGTTGTAACTTAAATGCACTACTACGCTTCTCACTCGCTGAAAGTCTTTCTAAAAATGACTGATTTAGTGGTTTTCGATAACGCTCAGCAAGTTTCTAATTGGAACCATATGTCTATTTTCACTAATTAAAAAGTTATTTAACACATTTTAATTAATTAGCCGACTATTTGCAAAGATTAGCCACCCACATAATGTCCCCATTGGCGTATAACTGACTCGCAGAAACCGAATAAGTGTAGCTTTCATGGCTTTCTTTAAACAAATCTGTAAGAATTTTAAAAAAAAACGCCCTGTATATGTACAGTACTCACCAAAGGGACACGCTACTGTATTACCTCTGGAGATTACATCAATCCATGACTTAGCGCACAAAATTGTTGCATTAAGCAACATGTTATAGTTGTCGTTCGGCCACCGACAAGTTAGCACTTTTATGAGGTAATGAACAGTTGGTGTGTTCCTATAAGTTTCGGAAGCATTTCACATTGCCAAATGAAAACAGAATTTGAACTTTTTTGACTTGTAACATATTATATAATGTAAACGAAATATGTTTCGAGGGCTCAATATTTCCCGAATAAGGTCAAAGTTGAAGTTTTGGAATAATTTGCGGGTTCTAATTTTCACGATGCGGTGGGATCTTAATATAGTTTCCAATGTGTTTACATTTTACCAAAATTGTTCGCGGGACCTTTTTTTTTTCAAATTGTAGGCGATTTGCGAAAATTAGGTTCTTGCGAAAAATAAGTCGATTACAGTCTTCGAAATTTCTAATTTTGAGCCAAATTGGCTTTGCCGGAAATACGTTGAAGAGCACACCATCATTCAAAAGTATGCCAAACTGCTGAGGATGTTGGCAAGGACACGATAACAGATTAGCTACATAATTTATTGCTAACGGCCTATTATGTCATTAACGCTGTCAAAAAGTATTTAGCAGTTATTGCTGCTTCCCAGACAAAAAAATCGCCTATTTATTTCTTCATGAAATGCAATATCCACTAGACAATTCTACCACCTGAAGGAATTAGAACTGTCCATACGATACATTTTTCCAAAGCAAATTCACAGCGCACTTTTTCATAACTGAAAGGCACATCTATAGTTACCTCTAAACGAACTTCAACGCTGCTAGCAGCTCAGCAGGGTACTTTAGGTATGTGGCGTACATCAGCTCCATGGCAGAGAGGAAGCTGACTCTTTCGAAGCACCTGGTGCCATCCAGTGGCAGTCGAAGATGCTTCTGCCTGAAAAAAAGTCGATTTTTTTAGTCATAAAGGAACGCTGAACCGAACGTTTATGATTTTAACTGTGTTTGAGAGCATTGATACCTAGGACTTCGGGAGTTATATTGTTTTCAAACATGGCACACCTTTTCAGTTTTTATCTGGGGATGAGATTCTCAGTTTCTTCCGGTTAACATATATATCCATGAGTTTTTTCGCTTTATTCCGGTGATATATACAGTATTTTTCTTTAATTCACAAGGAGAAATCGCACTCCGTTGAGGTGAATGAACTTGATAAGCGATAAAAACAAGTCAAATCCCATCCTCAAAAAAAAAAAAAAGTGAACTTGACATTGAAAACCCAATTACAATTCACGAGCATGCTCCTGAATGTGTGAGGCTGCATGCATAATGCGCGACTCTGGTCGCATATTCATGAGCAAGCCTCGTGAATTGCGAGGTTGGTTAGGTCATGATGGGGCGAAAATATTTGTTTGAGGGGCTCTGCAGTAATATTTATTGGCACAGCGAAGCTCTGCCACTATGGCCAGGATTCGGGTCGTCCAATCAAAGAACATCAACGCGCGTCGTGCGTACAGCCACTTCCGGTTGAGCTGCACGACGCCGTGCATGTAGCATTACTCTACATAAAAAGGGTGTCCTCAGGCCATAAGCGGGAGTTCACTCTGAGCATGCGCAGCGTTCAGAGAGCTCCGATGTGGCGTCCAGTGAATACCACCTATTACAATAAAGGTTTCAACTCGACCGGGGTAATTTCGAAGTAAATTCGTTTATCAGAAGCTCAAGTTATTTAGGAAATATCAGTCCTGAAAAAATGGCATTAATTTAGTACGCAAAACGCCCGGAGCATCCGCAGCACGCACACGAGTATTACCACGACGATGATTGATTACTGGCTCAGCGCGGATAAGTTTACTGGGCGACTCAAAATATCGCACGATAATGTGTTACTATTCCTAAGATGCAAAAGCCTGCACTATTTCTCTGCATCAAGCAGGTGCCACCCTTATTTCACCACATATTTAGCAAGCTGCCAAGATCGCTCACACGGTCGAGTAGCAGAGGAACGCAGTGCTCCATTATGCTTTCAGACGCATTTAAAAAAAGAAAGTTAAAAACAAGCTCCGTCTCTCAAACGCTGTATTGAGAATATATTACGCTTTCGACCTTATGAAAATACTTCGTTCCTTAGAACATAACTGACCAATGTTCACGCCTTCTAATCCAATCTTCCCTCATCCTCCAATTGCCCCATCCCCCTCCCCGATCAAGCGCTAAACTTTGAACCATGTGAGGTTGAACTTGGCGGCGAAACAAGTTTAATTCGACGCGCTGAGGCACGCATGTTGACAGCGGCTTGGCATAATAATGCGGGAGTACTGCGAAAACTGTGCCCTCCTAGTGCCCAACTACTAGGTAGGAATAATGAATGCTTGGAGTTGGGCTAGTTGGTTTGACATTGATGGTATGCTGCGCTGCGTAGTTACGCGGAAAAAAACTGGAGAAATGAAGTTAATGCAGAAGGACAGACAAAAACATGCATGAATTGGCGCAGACTAACAACTGTTTAATTTCTTCCTCTTTTTCCTCCCCCGACCCGTATTTCCTAAATCGCGGCTAAGAAAACGAATGGTTGATGTCTTGAATTTGTTGGCTTCTGAACTTGATGGTGTTTGCTGTAGCTGCCTCTTTGATATACGAACTGGATGGTGTGTTTTTGTAGCGTTTACCTGGGGCCTGATGTTTACTCCGACAAGTTTGGTATCTTATTGAGTAGATCTATCTCTTCTTGTCGCAAAGCTAGTGATGGCTCACTGACGCACGCTCCGTGTCTACCCGAGGCCATGTGAAAAGCCTCGATTATTTCACGCTTTGTTCTGTCCTTTGATCTGGCCAAGATGGAAGTAGTGTCAAGGAGAGCTTTGCAGTTGCATTTTGAACAATGCGCTGCAAGGTTGCCAGGTGCTTGTAGTAGTCCGCATGCGTGGTTGTGCTCCCTTGGTCTCTCGTTAAGGCATCTCCCAGTCTGCCCGACGTAGGATCTTCCACACGACAGTGGTATTTTGTATACCACACCTTCGACACATTCAACAAATTTGCTCCTGTGTTTCACTTGACACAGTGCCTTGCTGTTAGTCTCGTCCACTTCATTGTTGACCTTCCTGCATAATCCTTTGAGCCTGAAAGGGGCAGATAGTGACACTCTGACTTCGTACCTTGCGGCGATGTTTTTTATCCTGTGTGAAAAATTGTTCAGTTCATCCAGTTCGTATATCAAAGAGGCAGCTACAGCAAACACCATCAATTTCAGAAGCCAACAAATTCAAGACATCAACCATTCGTTTTCTTAGCCGCAATTTAGAAAATACGGGTCGGGGGAGGAAAAAGAGAAAGAAATTAAATAGTTGTTAGTCTGCGCCAATTCATGCATGTTTTTGTCTGTCCTTCTGCATTAACTTCATTTCTCCAGTTTTTTTCCGCGTAACTACGCAGCGCAGCATACCATCAATACTAAGTAGGGTCGGGCAGTATGCCGCCCCGAATCAGGAACTATAAAAGGCCTAGCTTTATGCAGCTGGGAAGACGAGACGCTACACGCTGGGCATCCCGAACTTGGAATATACGACACCCTTAGAGATAGTAAAATAACACTGCGTTAGGAACAACTTAACGTATACGTACCTTGGAAAACAAAGCCGTCTACGCACCGCTGAACGCCTCTGACGACGCGATAACAACGTCGTACTCGCCTTCCGAACGGGCAGCAGCACTCCGCCGCTCGCGAGCCCACGCCGGCCGGCAGCGGCTTGCGCAATGCGCATGCGCAGGTGAGAGATGTCTTCCTGCGCGCGGCGTAACACGGCTCACGGGCACTGTACTTCCGCGGTCTGATAGAGTTCCATAAAAATTGCTGGATATCCGGCACTTTTGGGCGCGTTCAATTCGCTTATACCAGTTGAACCGACTATAAACTGTAGTCTTGTAAGACTTTTTTTATTTATACGGATAAGCTCATACTTATTGCCTAAATAGCACATTTCAATGCATATGGTACAGTTCCCGTTTTTGAAAGCAAGCAGCACATTGCATGCATTTCCAGAAAACGGGACATGTTCTATTCGGTTTTTCCACGTAGATTGATGGAATTTTCTAACAGTGTAGTATAAAGTTGCGCACATCAAAGACAAAGAGAATTCGACCCCCTCGTGCGAGGCTGCATCGTCTTTTACGCGAGTTGTGAATCCGCGAATCAAGGGGGTGCGGTCCGGCGTTTGATATCTGTGCAGGTGGCGGGAGACGTCGAAGAAGTTGGAAAGGGTGAAACGGTGTAAAAGACGAAGAGAAAGGCGTAAAGACAAAGACAAACACGACGAGCTTTCTCCTGCCCTCTAGAAGAAGAAAAACACGATGGAAAGCGACAGAGAACCTACTCTGCGTTGTCTTACTCGATCTTTGTCTTTCGTGGTGTTGTTGTTAAGACGTTTATTGAACCAAGGGATTACACCAGGAACAGAAGTCCGGTGCGACGCGGTCGCAGCTATGGCGTGGCGCCTAAGTCCCTAGATGAAAAGGGGGAAGGGGTATGAGGGTTACATCGAAGTTGCTAGCCCGCTTCGCGACACAAAGTCGAGGAGCGAGGTCAGGATTCGCGTCCGGTGCTCGCAGTCACCGGGGGGGTGCACCCAGTCATCATAGCAAGTCGGGCGTTCACCGTCGGGCAGAAAGGACCAGGCTGCGGTGCGGTGTGCTGCCAATGCTGCGCAGTCCCAAATTAAATTATGAAGCCTGGGTAAGGACTCCGGGTCCTTGCAGCGCTGGCAGCTGGGGTCCGGGGTAGGATAATATGGATCAGCTTTTTGCTTGCGGTTGGTGTCAAACAATTGAAGCAGATAGGGCGTGAGGGCCCCTCCGGTACGGATCCGACGTAGGAGCACTATCTGCGATCGCCGGAAGACCCCGCCGGGGATCGGGAACTGCTCCGGGGTCCAGGAAGAAGCGAGGCGGCATCTCCATTGTTGTTTGAGGAGGCGCATCTCTTCATCAGGATCGTAGGCGGTCTCATCTGCGGTAGAGTCAGGAGACGGCGGCAGCGAGAGGGAGGTGGGAGACTGCGAGGAGGGGGCCAGTTGAGGCTTATTCATCTCGTCCATCGCGGCTCCGTGGGCCCGCTCGTTACCGGCGACGCCCGCGTGCCCTGGTATCCAGCGGATACATGTGCGGATGGCGTAGTTCCGGTATAGGCCGAGGGCAGTCTGGAAGATGCCCGAGACTGTGGGGCTGTGTGTCAGGTGTTGCTTCTTAAGGGCACGGATGACGTATTGGGAGTCAGTATAGATCGTGAGAGTGCCGTCACGGGGCGCGAGGTCGGGCGCCTCACGCGCATGGGTTTCGTGAGTCCGGAGTGCGAGGAGCACAGCACGCGCCTCGGCAAGTTCCGGAGAGGAAGGTGAGTTGTAGGTCTTCGTGTACACGGAGGGGGAATCGAGGGACGTCGGGTGTGGACGGGAGAAAACTGCAGCCACCGCAGATGCGCCGGAGCTGTGGCAAGCCGCGTCGGTATAAGCTATAGTGTTGGACGAATCCTGAAGAAGGCGGTTCAGCTCAGCGTGGTGTTGTCGAACGTAATGTTCTCGTCTCAACGCATGGCGTTTGCTATTCATGTTAAGAGGAAGTGAACTGGAGTGTTGTGAGAGATCGATCAGTTCCCAGGGTGGTTTGGCGGGGGGGAGGAGGTCGTTGTCGGTGGAGACAGCGACTCCGAGGTAGCGTGCTATCGCGCGGCCTTGAGGTGTATGCTGAAGGCGGGCGGCATGCAGCTCGATCTGCTTCTCTAGGGTGTCTTTGAGATCGATGAGGTGAAGGCATTTCCGGACTGTGGCGGTGCGCGTGATGCGAGGAAGTCGGAGGATGGTACGGCGGGCCTCGTTGTAAAGGGTATTGAGCTTATCCCAATGTGTGCGCTTGAGGCGGTAAAAACGGGCCGCGTAGACGACTTTCGATACGAGGACTGAGGTGACGAGGAGCTTGGCAGTGCTTTCGCCTGCGCCACCGAGTCGATGCGAGATGCGTCGGATTAGGTGTAGGCCTTGTTTCCAGATTTTGGAGATCGTCTTGACCCATTCCGTGGTGACGTGTACGTGGGCCATAGCCAAAGTGGACACCTAAGATCTTGATGCTGGGTGCTTTGCCCACGGGTTGATTTTTGAACTTAAGGCCGAGATCGAGGTTCGCATGTCCCTTGCCGAAGACGGTATACATGGTCTTCTCTGGTGATGGTGCGAGCCCGACGTGGTGCAGATGGTTATTGATGGCGTCTAGGCCCTGTTGGAGCGCAATTCGTTGCGTGGAGGGGTTGCCTTCGCAAGTCCAAATAGTAATGTCGTCGGCGTATGCCGAGGCGCGGAGGTGCGGGATTCCGTGTAAGGTCCAGAGAAGGGGGGCCATGACGATGTTAAACAGCGTCGGAGAAAGTACCGCTCCTTGGGGTACGCCGACGTGGTTCAGCCTTGTGTTGCTACCCACTGCATAGGGACCGTATCCTGGCTTAACCACGTACTGGCGGCCATTAAGGAAGAAACGCACAAAATCGAGCTGTTCGCCGTTCAGGCCTTGCTCGGACATAGCAGAGACGATTGATGCGTGGGGAACGGAGTCAAAGGATTTTCGAATATCCACCGTGAAGCTGCGTGCTATTGACGTGGCGGCCGACGACATCTTTGTAAATCATTGCCAGGCTGTCGTGTGTACCGAGGTTCTTACGAAAACCCGTTTGGGTGGGGTGGAATATCTTGAGCTGTTCAGCCTGCCACCGAATGCGGGCGAGGACCGTACGCTCCATGAGTTTGCCCATGATGGATGTGAGCGATATGGGCCGCACGTTTTTGGGGTCTGTCGGTGGCTTGCCTGGCTTGGGAATCGCTGTTACCCAAGAGGTCTTCCAGTCGTCAGGGGGCAGACCTGTGTGCCAGATTGAGTTAAACCAACGGAGGATGGCTTCCCGAGCGCCTCGAGGTGCATTACGCAGCATCGGCGCGGTGATTCTGTCGGGGCCGGGCGCGCTTCGGAGGCGGCATTGGGAGATAGCCGCATCAAGTTCCCATTCGGTGAAGGGTTGGTTTCCAGGATATTGGACGTCAGCCACGTCGTTGTACTTGGGACAGTATACGTCGGTTGGCGGGGTTTCGTTCGGCTGGGGGAAGAAGATTGCCCCGAGCTTATCGAGGATGTCCTTGGTGCTCTCGTCTGAGAACAGTGCTATGACAGGGACGTTGTGGGTCTGGGTGCGCTTGCCGTACATTGCGTTGTAAGCACTCCACACTGTACTCACCTGAGTGCTCTTGTCGAAAGATTCGCAGTGTGCGATCTACCGCTCTAGCCTTAGAGTGTTGGCATATTTGTCAGCTTCGCGTGTAAGACGATTGACTCTGTGGAGGTAACATTGGCGTTTAGTGCTTCGATATTTCGTAAGCGCCTTAGTACGTCGCTCCCATAGCGAGAGAAGATGCGTATCCGGGGTGGGGATACCCTCGCACACCTCTCGGGTTTCCGTTGCAAAGGTTGCAGCTGTCGTCAGGAGAGTGGAGATGGCGGAGGTATCGTATGGGGTGATTTTGTCCTCGATGCATGGTCTCCCGAAATCGGTCCCAGATGACTGTTGTGGTGGAGCGTGTGGTGCGCTTCCGTTTGCCCATGTGGATCTCTATGACAATAGGGAAATGATCACTGCCCCAGGCATCTTCATCGAGGATTGTCCAGGTAAGAAAGCCGGCAGTAAGGGGAGACGCAAGGGTGAGGTCAAGGACGCTATCGCTTTGTCGGGTATTCGTACCGTAACGCGTTGGCCGGTTTAGGTCGTTCACGATTGCCAGGTCGGTAGACTCAAGGGCAGAACTGAGGTCGTGCCCGCGCTGTGTGGTTGAGCAGGAGCTCCATGCCTCGTAGTGTGTATTCAGGTCTCCTCCGAATACCGTGTAGTAGGTAGGGTATTCGTCGCGCAAGGTCTTCATCCAGGATAAGTCGCACGTTGTCGTCTTGCCGGTGTAGGGGAGGCAGTATGCCGAGACGACGAGAAGCCTTCGCTCAGTCCCGTCAAGGGCGATGCGCACAGCGGTGACTTCTTGGGTGGGGGTGCACCATGCCGCCGTGTCCAGCTTGACGTGGGGCATGTTGCGGCGTACGTAGACGCCGGCTTGCGCGCGAATAACAGTCTCAGGTGTTGGGGGATTTGGGTGCCGTTTCTTTGGGAGTTTGTGCTCGATAGTGGGGTTGTGGTGTCCGTCGTAGCCTGGGAGTTGCACAGTGTCGGTATGCGTCTCCTGCAGCAGGAGTATGTCGAAAGCGTATTGAGGGTCGGAGACACGCGCGAGAAGCTCACCTCTCCGTTTCGCAAGGCCACGACAGTTCCACTGCAAGATCTTGAGAGCAGGCTTATTGAGTGAGGACGCCATCTTGATGTGGTGGTAGAAGTGGCGGTGGTACCTGCGTGGAGAGTGCTGTCGTACGGTCCGAAAGTACGAGAGACACGAGCTGCTTCAGTTGCTGTATCTGTTGCTGTAGCTGTTCTTGTTGCTGTTTTTGTTGCTGCTGTTGCTGCTGCTGCTGCTGAGAAAACAGGGCATGCAGTTGATCTATGGTGATATATTGTAACTGTGGTGAAGAGATACTCGGAGGTACGGGCGGCGGTAAGAGCTGGGACTCCTGCTGTTTCTGAGGCGGCAGCTGCTGCTGGAGATGCTGTTGCTGTCGTTGGGGATGCTGTTGCTGTGTCTGTTGTTGTTGCTGAGGCTGCTGTTGCTGTAGGTAATGCCCCTGGGCATGCTGTTGCTCCTGCTGTAGGGAATGCTGCTGTTGCTGGGCGGTGCACTGAGAAAGAGCAATCTGTTGGTTCTGTCGTAGGGCTGAGGCCACTTCGGCGTGTTTGCGTAGTCGCCTAATGAGTTCCGCCTTGCGAAGCTCACGTTTCTGAGCTTCCGTCTCAAGTCTTTGTTGGAGTCGTACTTTGCGTAGTTCAAATTGTTTGGCCTCCTCCTCGAGTTGCAAAAGTGTCTCTGATGCTGCTTTTTCGGCCTCAGAAATGGATCGGAGCTCTTCTCTCCAGGCCTGGGCTTCAGAGTTGCAGTCAGTGAAATAGCCGGTCTTGAGCATGTTCATCGTGGCCTGCGAATATGTCATGGGTTTGGTGAGAGGCGGTTGTAGGGAGCCGCGGTGATCTGAAAACGACCGTCGCCTAGCGCCACGGAGTCCTCCGTCAGCAGAACTACGTTGACGGCTTGCGGGGCGACTTGGCTGATGCTGCTGTTGTGGTTGTTTCTGCCGACTGCGACTTCTACTTCGGCGATACGAGGGTGCGGCTTCGCTTCGTAAGTCGTCAACCTCTAGGGCCGAAAACCGGTTGGATGTGGTGATCAGCGGCGGAAAGTTCTCAACGGAATCCTCACCACCGACAACGGTTTTAGAGTCTTGGGTTCGGGGTCTGCTTCGGGATCGTGATGTGCCGGAGGTGGCACATCGGGCTTTGCTCCTTCTGCGGTGGTCCAAACGAGGTGTACAGAGGTCTGCGGTGGTGGTTCGTGCCGTCCGCCGAGTGCGCTCTTGGAGCTGCTGGTCAACCTTGCGCTTGGCCGGACATTTGGGGTCTGTGGCGAGGTGCGTGGTGACGCGGCAGTTAACGCAGTACGTGCGTTCACAGACGTGGTCGTTGCTTACAATACAGCCGCAGTGAGGGCACCTTGGCGGTCGGGTGCAGACATGTTCTTTGTGGCCTAGGCCGTGACATCGCCGACAAACCACGGTTGTAGGAGAGTAGGGCGTAACGTTGATGACCACGTCGTAATATAAGATAGTTCTTGGGGGTCGATGTCCTTGAAATGTCACCAAGGCTAGTCCATTCTTGCCGAGCGGCCTGGCGTTAATTTTTGCGTGTGAGTTGCTGCGGAGGGCTTGGAGCAACGTTTCGGAGGTGTCTTCTGGGTTGATGCCGTGCGCAACGCCACGGATGGTGTCGCCGGTCATGGCTTCGTGAGCCACAACGTCAACTGCCCGGTCCTGGGCAGTGAGGGTGCGCATTGCGAGGAGCTGGTCAGCGTGCGTACGGTTTCGTACCGTAACGGAGATTGTGTTGGTGGCTTTACCTATTCGGAAGTACGGCGTGTCTTTCGTGTCACGGGCTGAGGGATGTAGACCTAACGTGGCGTAGAAACCGCGCTGGATCGTGCAGGCAGGAATACGAGTGAGGTCATACCTGTCCCGGGAACGGAATACGATCACAAATTTGGGTCTTTCGTCAGTGGCAGAATCTGGATGGTCTGATGAGGACATGGGCGAGAGTGCTGCGCCGAGGAAGTGCCGCTGCTGCTGCGGTCTCTGTTTGCGGTAGCACGCCGTTTGCCAGCCTACTTCAGCGTCGTCAGCGTCGCCGTCTTTGCTGTCCGGGCCAGCGGCGGCTGTTGACTTAGAGGCTGTGGGGCCAGGCGTCACTTGAGACACAACGAGCGGGGGTGACTCACACGAAACGGTCTGGTGATCTGCGGTGTCGAGAGTAGCAGTAGGATGAGCGACATGCTCCATTTCGGTGTCGGCACCGTCGTCCTCGCTGGCTTCGCACAGACTTGTAGCGACACTGGATCCACTCGGGTGTCTTAAGCGCTTCGAGGTAGGCTCATGGCGTTGGTACGGGGTCTCGGTTTTTTCCGTCGAACAGTTGCTCGGATGACAAGAGACTCGGCCGGTGAAGTCGTGGCTATCTTCGATGGCGAGTCCGGAGCAGAAGTTCAGTCGATTGAATTCGAGGTGGATCTAGTGGCAGGGGTGAGATCTTTGTCTTCTATTCCGGCGCCCTGCGGCGCGGTTGAAAGCAGGTGCGAGGCCGCCGCAGGCACGGCCATGCCGTCGGCGAGCACACCGGGCGCTAGGCCCGAGGCCTAGCTTCCTTCGTTGTTGGGGACGAGCAAGAAGTAGAGATAAGGCAGAAACGCGAAACTCACTCGGTCACAGAATGTGTCGATATGGTCCGGTGGCCCTCCTGGGATGGTCCGAATGTTGAGCTGTGTCGCAATCGTTTCCGAAAAGGCAAATCTGGGCGATCGAACGGCGGAGCTCGACGCGACACGACCGCTCAGCTCGGTGGCCGAGATCTGTCTTTCGTGTACTTGTACATGCCTTACCCGTTTTTCTATACTTTGTTTCACCTTAGGTCCGAGCGTAGCCGATGTTATGAGCCGAAGGGTCAATGTAACGGCTAAAAAAAACGCGGCGTAATGACGGCTCTCCGCAGTTAACCAGCGGTGTTTGCCGTCTTTCAGTGCATGCTCCTCCGCCGGCTCTTCCTATCAAGAGCGGAGAACGCCATGACGTTGCGCTTTTTGCGCTCTTTGACTGAACCTTCGGCTCGTAACAACGGCCAGGTTCGGACCTAAGCTGAAACCAAGTATAGTGGTTCTAGTAACCGGTCATACAAAAAATCGTGCTTTTTTTTGTCGGCTATTCTGCCCTTCTTTAAGTTTTCTATTTTGTTGAACTTGCTCTCTTATGCTATCCTGAATGTTGTGCCCGTATTACTTCAGTTAATGTATTACGCTCATACTTAAAAAGTAACGAGTAATTAAAGTCATCCGTTACCAATATTTTGTAACTAAATTACATTACAAATTACTTCCGAAAAAAAGTAACGTGGCAATTACAAAATTACTTAAAAATGTAACGGATTACAAGTAATCCGATACTTGTAACAGATTACTTCCTAAGTCTGCCCTGTCCCAATGGAGCGAAGCCTGTCGTCTGTAGCAGCAATTTTATGGATAGGCTCCCATTGCTGGCGCGCTTCATAGTTTCGAGGAACGCCGCCCCATGTCGCTGCGGGCCCGCGCCGGCAGAGCCGTTTATTGGGAGAGTTTGGCCAATAGGCGGAGCAAAGGCCGCCGCCAGCGCCGAATATCCCCCCCGCGCTTAGAGCGTAAACTAAATTTGTGACAACACGTTGACCAATCGGCGAACCGCGACGTCACAATATTGAAAACGACATTCAAATCGGGAAATAGAATCGTTCAATCTCGCCGTCTCGTTGACAATGGCGTCAATCGCAAGTCAGCAGCAGTGATCGTTGGGTGACCAAGGCGTGGACGCCTTGACTGAGGCTACCGAGGAACTATTCAAATCGAGCTAATAATCAAGACAGTAGTCCCGCTTCCGAGCTTCTTTCTGGATAAAAATACGACTGGTGAGGGAGCGCCAACCTAATCGAAGAGAAGACGTCGGGATCTTCGCTGACACCCGGTTTCGCAGAGCGCAGTGAAAAGAAACATGCAACTCACTGGTGTCATGCTATCCTGCGAGTGTGAGCACCCGCTTCTGTTCCCTGCTCCGCCGCTCAAGTGTTCGTACTGGGGAAGAATCTTTCGAAGCTACCAGCTCGCACTTGTAGTCTCTGCGGTTAGTCCATGTTTGGTCGAAGTATAAATACCATTTTCCCGTGTTGCGTGATTCTCTTGCTTGCCGAAGCGGCAAGTGAAGGAACAACGAGCTAGGAACCGTGCGAACTGTTTGGCTTGTCTGTTGCGCACGAGGAGAGTCTATCACGGAACTTGTTTACGCACAGATGAGTGGTACCAGAAATGGAGTCACGCAAGCTTGTTGTTTGGTCCCGTCTAATTTACGCAGTTTCCACTGGGCCAGGGGTCATCCGGCTGCTCTCGTTTCATTTAAATATAAGGGATGTGCCAGCACCGAATTTGCTGTTTACAGACTTATATTTCTGACGCATTGACCGACTTGGCATACTTTCTATGGAGCTGTTTCAGGCTTTATACACTTGAAATGAGAGCCGTTTTCGCATGCTACGATGACACTGCTTTCATTATGTTCGGCAGACTATTTGCGCGAACAAACCTGGGGCAAAGAAGCTAGGATTAGTTATAGTCCCTTGAAGATTAACTTTTGCATAAATGTTACACCAATAAGGCACTCTACCGTTTAAAATATATAATAAAACAAAAAAACCTCTTACCTTTGAGCCAGTGTAGAGTTCGAACTGCTATCTCAACACCTGGGTGACAGCAGTTATTTTGAATTTACACAAGGTCGGTTAGTTCACAGCAGCATAAATAGTATAGGTTACGAGATTGTGGCGCTAATGGTAATATATGTCATAACTGAAGAATGTATCTATTTGCTATTGCAATAAAACATTTTAACTATCAGCAGTCAACATATTTAGCTGGTGTATTATTTGCATTTGCTTGCACAAACTGAACATGAACAAAGCCCTTATATTTGCATATCAGACTGAAAATTAAATTTGTTTAGGCCAATAAGAGGCTTGTGTTAGATGTCTTACCTTTTTTTTATAGTGCGAATACCTTACTCTCATATGCTGGAAGTTGCGCAGTTCACTTCCTAATTACCTTTTACGTTTGCCTTGTGTCGAAAAGGCGGGATGGGCTGGTAACTTTCCACTAACACATGCCTAGTGGCAGACATTTTTTGTAGCACCTCCATGAAAAATGTGCTCCTGGCTCTTGAAAAAACGGTACATACCTAGTGCCTTGCCCCGAGTGTTAGGATGTTGCCAGTCTAGAATGCAGTGTGCCAGTATGAAGCAGTGCCACACAAATAAAAACACAGTAGTACCAGTACAGAAGTTTATTTTGAGTCATTCACAGAAGGTACACAACATATTCTGAGAGGAAGAGAATTACTACATAGCTCAGACAGTATCAAACGAGTACCAGTCTAATATAGGCTACTGAATGAGCTAATATACTCATCTCGAGTGCTACCATCGGCATCCTTAAGTGTCCCATAGCTTTCATGTGCCTTGTTTTCCGTTTCCTTTTTCACTAGACTCCAAGTATGCCAAGGCATATCCTCCAAAGCGCTGCAAACAGGCAGACTATATATGGAACGTGCCCCACCAAAATCAGCTCTAGTGGAAATAGTAAACCTGTCCACAGTATTTAGTGTTTCCTGTGGTTTACTTTCGAGGGCTCTTCTGCTAAAAGGAATAATTCTAGGAGTGTGCAAATAGAGATATTTCATACTGAATCAAATACAAATTGAATAATTTTCAAATAGCTTTCGAATAGTTGATACATTGTTTATTTATTAAGTCCATTCTTTATTAAAAAGAATAAAATATAATATGGTTTTCTAGAAGCTGTTGTAAGAACACAAGACTAGGTGAAAATGAGTAATTAAAGGGTGTTATTAAATATAAACAAACTTTCAGAATGTGGATGTTTGTCAGCTACAGCAGGATCTTGGCATCACATAAATTGCCAAAGGAGTACATGAAGACAGCTGCTTGAGAACAGTGAACAGAAACTAGAACTCGGAGATCCTGGGTTCAATGCCCGCCGCTGCCCGTTTCGATCTGGATGAGCATCACACCGGCGTGCACTCGTGTACCACTACTGCGGGGTGCACGTTAAAGACCCCAGGCTAGCGGTTGTGCTGCACTGGCTAAATTGCTCATCTACAGCGAGTTACCCCACAACCCCAATTATTATTATGAATAGAAACTATGCGAGTGAAACAGGAAAACCAGTAGCTTTAAAATGCAGATTGTGAGATCAAGTTCTATATCAGTTCTCAAAAAGCTTTGTAACAAAAAAATGAGTGCTACTTTTAATCATCTCCCTGCCCACAGACCAGATGGGGACAGAAGCAGTTAAAGATTACGATCCAAAACGTACAGGAGGAGTTTTGTGAAAAGTGAGCAGCTACAAATAAAACAACACCGTACACATACACACACATTGGGACTGGTAATAATGACCATGCCTGAAGAGTAAGGAGCCTACACAGACTTTTTGTCAGGTCAGTATGGCACCCAACTCAATAATGGCATTTTCCTGTACGTATATTAAGCGTACAGAAGTGCCTGTGAAGCAATATTTGCTGTGCTGAACTGTCCCAAATCTGGTTCCGGCTATTCAGAAACTTTTAGCAACTATTTGATTCAGACACCGAATCTAATAGGTCGTTATTCAATTCGTTATTCAAAAATCGAAAATATAAGCACACCTCTAAATAATAATTTATCAAACAAAATAGGAGTGAACGGTTCCAACATTTTCTTCTTGGTTGGAGTACCTTACCTTTGTCGGCTTGGCAATCCAGACGTCCCTTTAGAGTTGCAGATAGCATTAAGACATATATCACATCACAGCACAAAGACCCTGGTCACTAACTGCCCTGAAGGTTATTATATAAATACACCAAAATTATGTGCCATGCAACACAGAAAGTTAAAAACATGAATACTTAGCAGTCATTACTGCTTTAATTAGGTAAATCATAGTAAAGGTTATGAAAGACATTTCAGAATATACAATATGCCTTCTATAATTCATACATTTTGATTGTGGCTTATATACAGGTCCAAAACATTTCAAACACTATTGCATGTCAATGTAAATAAGGTGCTATGAAGCCCCTTTCTTTAATCATGATGTAGCAGTTAGTGATTACTCCAGTCACTTTGACAAAGTAACATGCATTATAAGATGCAAAGGAAGAGTAAGGGTACAGGCAAGATGGTAGATTCTAAGCATTACTAAACCTGAGAAGCATGAAGAGAGGAGACACAAAATAAAGTGACAACACTTTCTAAGATGGTGTATGTTGTCCCCCTTATTTCGTGTCTCCTCTGTCTTCCTGCGCCTCAAGTTTAGTAATGGTATGAAATGTTCGGACCAATGCATTTATTCTTGGTAATCTGCAAACTGAAAAATACAACATGTAAAAGCACGCTGCAAGGCTTACTTGTCAGTGTTCTAAGAAACTATGGTGCACACAGGGGCCAAAACAACAAGCTTAGGTCTTACTCCTTCAAATCTTTTAGAAATCGAGGTAGAATGAAGCTTGTGTAAAGTGCAGAACCAGCCAAAGCCTGGATTGAGTGTTTCAGCTCAAATTGTCCGAGGAAGTACCCACTTAACTTTTCAGGCTATCCTGTACCCACTTAACTCCCAACTTTTCAGGCTATCCTGTACTATCAAGGCCAATATTAGCTGAAATGCCACAAGCATGCTCAAAGGAACTATCAGCAAACATTGATGCATACTGAGGCCGAGACAAATCTTTCCTATCCCCATCTGCTCTTGTCATGCCACTCTACATCGCCAGGTCTTCTGCTAAAGAACATTGGTCGGTGAAACCGTTTTACATGAGTACACTTTGCAGCTCTATGCTTGCAAGGAAAAATATTCGAGGTTACATCCTCAGATCCTTTGCTTTGCATGCGTCTTGCAAGAGCAACGGATGTTAAAATGCGTTCTTACATGCCATACTTTCCCGCGCAATTGCACATAGTTAAGAAAGGGAACTTCCCTTTAAGGGTTGCTGTCATCATGCGTTGTCTTTTGCAGTTTAACTGAATTTTTCATGATCTATTAAGATTTATTATGTTAGCACCATGCAAAAATGCTACTGATATCTCCAAACTTTGTCCTTCAGAAACATCAGTTATCTAATAAAGTCTTCGGCATTATATATTGCTTGGAACGGGGCTTGCACATTACCGTGGTCTATAAGGCACAGCCTCTGTTACCGAAGCCACTGCACAAACAGCTTGTTATTGTTTGCTTATTTAAAGGCTCCTGTATTTTCTAGCTTTTCCAGAAGGTTTTGGGACTCCAGCCTAGGTAATCATCCCCACCCTGAAAAAATACAAGGACATGAATGCATGATCCATCATTCGGAAATACTACTAACTACTCTTGAAGGTTTCTTGCTACGACTGTGAATGTAGGCCAACTTATGCTTTCTAGTTCCCGATAAATTATGCTAGCACGAGATGCGGCAACAGGATAGTGTAAACAAACCTTTGTTTGCTAGGTCGATATCTCGACACATATCAAAATGACTTCCGTCTGGATGATCAACGTAGTACAGGTAAAAGTGCCAGGGTTTGAGATGTGCGGGCGACTCCTTTTTTTAAAAATGTTTTTTAGATATGAGCGACATTGAATATTTTTCATCTTATTTCGTATTAAAGAAGCGCTTGTGAGACTATTTTTAAAGTTTATCATCCAGGAGCTAGGAAACATCATTGTCACACCGCGGTACCACCATCGTTGAAACTTGCTAATCCTGGCCTACCATCATGTTATAGGCAGTTCTGCAATTTTTCATATCAGATATTGCCACCCACGTTGCCGAGCAAGCGCGTGTGTGGCCAAGTGGTTACCGTGTTTGGCTTTTGTGTGGAGGCCCCAGGTTCGATTCCTGGGAATGGTGCGTATTTAATTATCCTTTCAATTTAGCGTTCTCGTAAGTTCGAGAACCTTGTCGTCTGATCGAGGTATGAATGCTCTATGCACCGAACGTTCTACGCCGAATATTCAAGAAACCTATGCGGGTACATAAGGGACTCTGCATGACGAGCCGGAGCCAGTCTTGCCCCAGCGTTCGACCCTGCTGTTTTGCCGCCGTCGACGCTAGCCTTTTTCTAATTTGCTTTGGGCACAAGTTGACCCAATTAAACATTTAGATTCTTCAGTTAATTCACTGCCTCATCATTTCTCATTCGTGACATTTTGGTGGAGGTGCAGGGATAGCATTACAGGCCCGTAAAGCGTATCCTTCCGAAGACAGCCCGGCCAAGTGAGGTGCTCAGACCCGGAAGGCTACCCTTCGCCGAAGACTCAGAAGCCCCAACAAACAAACGTTCCAAAGAGCCCCCGAAATTCGGAATCCTGCCGCAAAGGCTAAAGAAGAAGACCGCGACGATGACCACTCCACCCGTTGTTGTCCTATGCATTGCTGCCCATACTCCCACATCCCTGCATAGTGAGCCCCATGAAGATGTCGAGGACTGGCTACAGAAGTATGAACGAGTGACCCAGCACAACCGATGGACGGACGAACAGCGCCTGCAGAGTTTTTACTTCGCGCTCCAGGAACGGCCAGGAACTGGTTCGAGAATCGCAAAACTTCCCTGACCTTGTTGACTGCCTGCAGGGATGCGCTGAGACGGACATTCACCAACCAATATCGACGGGAAAGGGCCGAGGACCTTCTTTGAATGAGGACCCAGGGCGCAAACGAGACTCTTACCAGTTTTGTCGAGAATGTTCTGTGCCTGATTGCTCGTGTCGACCCTCAAGCCGCCGATGAAAAGAAGCTGCAGATCCTGATGCGAGGTGTAAAGGATGACATCTTCGGTGGTCTTGTTCGCAACCCCCCATCCACTGTCAAAGATTTCGTCACGAAAGCCACGAACATGGAACGTGTCCTCTTTGCAAGAGCCAGCCACTGCCATTGGCACTCGAGCATCGCTGCTTCTTCCGCATTGGGCTACGACATCAGTCCTAGCATCCCCAGCATTCGCGACATCATCCGTGAAGTCGTCCGGAAGGGTTTTCCAAGATGCTCCCCGCCGCGGATAAGCCCGTCCTCACTATTGCTCACCAAGGTTGTCCGAGAGGAGGTTCACTGAGCCGTCCAGCTTACCGAGCCGTCCAGCCTGAAGTTCCCATCAACACGACAACGCCAGAGGAACTGACGTTGAGCTACGCTGCCATGGCCGGACTATCGCAGCAAGCTAGCCACCAGGCCACGGCTACACCCCGATGAGACCCTCCGATGCCGCAGTATCCTCGACGCCAGGAAGGACGAGTCCAGAACGTCCACCCGGAGCCGAGGAAGACCGACGTATGGAGACAGCCGATCGACGTCCGTTGTGCTACCACTGCGGGGAAGCCGACTATATCTACCGCTGTTGCCCCTACCAGCAAAAAGGGCTGCATGGCTTCCACCCAAGCAACCCATGCCCATGCTACGGTGAGCCACTACAGGAGATTGAAGGGCACCTTCGACAACTTCAGTTTCCTCCGCCTGCACCTTGCCGCTGGTCTCAGTCACCGTCACCACAACATCCAGCTTCGCCGATGCACTGACCCCGTTGTGAGAGCTTGTTGCTCTTGTTTCGCCGGGAAAACTAAGCGCGGCAACTCATGGAGGTAAAGGTGCCGTAGACAAACGACGTAAAGAGCCTCCACAAACGCCTGAGCGCTCCCACTCTCTCGACGCCACGCATCACGACACTCTGGCAACGGTATCCAACAACTAAACATTGTTATCGACGGCCACAATGCATCGGCAGTCGTGGACACTGCAGCAGGCAACACAGTCTTGAGTGGGAAGCGCTCTCGCAGTCTTCAAAAAGTGACAACACCTTGGGATGGGCCACAGATACGAACCGCCGGAGGACACCTCATCACGCCTGTCAAAAGGTGCACTCCTCGCGTCAAAATTCACGTCGAGACCTGTCCTGTGAAATTCGTCATTCTACAAGACTGTGCCAGAGATGTAATTCTCGGCATGAACTTTCTGTGTGAATACGGCGCCGTCATCGACCTTGGAGCAAACCAGTCGACGCTGCGGACACCTGTCCCACCTTCAAAGAAACCCCAAACAGCGTCAGCGAGTCGCTGCTTCCCACGTGAACCTGCTGCCGCAATCCAGTGTTGTCGTAACCGTCATGACCGATGCAGCTACCAGTGGTGAAGTTGTGTTGGAAGGAAATCTTCAATTACTCCTGAGAAGAGGAATAGGTGTCACAATAGGAGTAGCTGAACTTCAGGATGGGCGCACTGTGGTCCTCGTGACAAACTTCAGAGAAGAAACACAACACCTTACTGAAGGTGCAGCTGCGGGCCACATCGAGGAATTCCGAAAGTCTGCCAAAATCGCCACGATTATTGAAGAATCCTCGCTGCCTCAGCAAGACGTTACGTCGCCAGCGCAGCTCGACATTGACCCTCAGCGTCCAGGCCCAAAACAACGGCAGCTGAGTGACTTCCTCGTCGAATACAGCGACTGCTTTGTGATGTCGTCGAAGGTGTGCCAAAGTACTGTTGCGAAGCATCGCATCGTTGCCGAGGACGACGTGCTTTCTGTGCATCGATAGCCATACCGAGTCTCCGTAAAAGAAAGGGAGGTCATCCAGGAGCAAGTGCAAGAAATGCTGAACGACGACATCATCCAGCCTTTAAGCAGTCCGTGGGCCTCTCCAGTCGTATTGGTTAAGAAGAGGGACGGAACGCTTAGGTTCAGCGTGGACTACCCGCAGCTGAACGGGGTGACGAAGAAAGACCTCCACCCATTCCCCCGCATAAACGACACGCTAGACCGGTTGCGCCACTCTCAATATTTTTCATCAATGGACCTGAAAAGTGGCTACTGGCAGATTGAAGTCGACGAACGGGACCGAGGAAAGACAGCCTTCGTCACGCCGGATGGACTGTACGAGTTGAAGGTGATGCCCTTTGGACTATGCATGGCACCAGCAACTTTCCAGCGTGTCGTGGACACCGTACTGACTGGACTGAAATGGCAAAGCTATCTCGCCAACCTTGACAATGTCGTAGTGTTTTCAAGCGACTTCGACGAGCACTTGCGCCAACTCCGAGCTGTTCTCCAAGTTAAACAGATCGCCGGCCTCATCCTCAAGCCATCCAAATGTCGGTTCGCCTATGACGAACTGAAGTTCCTAGGCTAACCCATTATCTAATGTCCATTGAGCTCCACAAACACAGTGAAATGGTAGCTCCATAACTCTCGCACCCTTTTATTTAAAATTCTGTTGAAATTAAAAAAATTTGGCCTGTAAATTGCTGAATATTTCCCAGTCGGTGCCAGATCTCCGCAACCTGATGATGCGCCCACCTGAACAGTACTGCTACCTCGCTAGCAGACAACGCAGAAATGTAGAGTGGTGCAATGAGCAAAGGGGCCGATTTGTCTCAGTTTCATCCAACGAGGTAGAAAAACTTAAAGGGATAAACTGATATCCCGTTTATCAGGCAAAAAAGCGTCCCACCCCAGCAACCACCATGTTGCACATTTTCTTGACTACTTGTCATGTGACCTGACAAAATATGTGATGATGGCCACACAAATATTTTGGCACCCAGTAAGTTTGCTTTTGATATACTGGGCCCCGCCATCTTTTCGCTGTTATTGTCACAAAATTGGTTGTATGGTCACGTGATGAGTAGACAAATGTATATGGCAGTGGCCAGGAGGGGTCGCATTCAGCTGCGAGTTTAACACTTTAAGTCCCCCCTTCCCCCCATACCTCGTCGGCATCGGCGTGCATCAAAGTTAGCAAAACAATACGACACACGCGACTCCGATATTATGGCACAGTATACATCCTGGCGTTCCAGATCATATTGGTCATGATAGCACATATAATAGTGCAGGATCCAAAAAACAGCCTTTTCGTTCAGCATTTCATCTAAGGGTCTGGTCATGTTTGAATCTAGCTTGCTAGATTCATCTCTACTACCACAGGAAATAGCTGTTAAGAACAGGTAGATAACATGAATGCCGTGGAATGACGAAAAGCTTTGAGATTCATCCACCTGAACAATCTACAAAGCTTTCACCTCATTACAAAAAATAAATGCAATCTTACTAATGCATCTGGCCATCAGGGTGCCAGTGTTTCAGAATACTTTCCTGCCCAATGGCTGCGGGCTTTGTCCCTTTCTGCCTGCCGCCTTGTGACCATGTAACAACGAACAGCATTGTATGACACGATTATGTTGGTTACTCCATAATAAACCAATCCGTACGTTTCCAGCATTTCAGACAAGTTTGAGTTTGGGCATCAACATGTTGTTTACCTGAATCACCAGATAGATTAACTTCGTCAGTCAGAACAAAAACGGGAAGCCATCATTCAAACACCACGGAATTTACACAAGCTACGTTCCTTCCCCGTGTTCACTAGCTACAACTGAAGCTTCCTGCCTCAAATGTCCCAGCTGCTGGCTCCACCTTAAAACCTGCTCTGGCAAAATGTGAAATGGAGCTGGGGTTCAGAGGGGGATGAAGCCTTTAACAAGGCAGACCAACACTGCTGCGGTCAAGTCGTCAGGTGCACTACAACCCCACTCAGGAACTGATCCTGGGATGAACACATCTCCAGATGGAGGTGGAGCCGCGCTGTCATATATTGATGTATACGCCCTCACTAGATGGCAGGACCGACCCGCTCTGCAACGACGAAGCCGACTCGGGAACCGCACCCAGGAAGGCTGCTGCCATTCCGGCCGCGTGTGTTAATAAAGTGTTATTGTTATACGGAACCCGAAGTATCCGAAGTACATAACAACTGGCGACGAGAAACGTATCGACGACAAGCCGGAGAAGCCGCCAAGCAGCAGCACCACGGGATGACCCGGTAGGAATTCTACACTGCGTGAACTACACTGCGTGAACTTCCGAAACTATAGAAATGACGACTTTTGGCAAGCTAGAAAAATACGACAATAAGGAGCCCTGGTTATCCTACACGGAAAGAGTTGACGCGTTCTTCAATGCAAACGGCATCGAAGACGACGAGAAGAAGAAATGGATCTTCTTATCAACCGTCGGGACCAGCACTTACGCGACAGTCCGGAGTCTGCTAGCTCCTGCGAAGCCAAAAGAAAAGAAGTACAAGGACCTCATGACTACCTTGAACAGTCACTTCAGCCCTCCACCGTCCGAAATCGCCGAGAGTTTTCGCTTCAACACACGAGTACAGCTCGAGAACGAAAGCGTCGCTACGTTCGTCGCCGAACTTCGGCAGATGGCAGAACACTGCAACTTCGGAGCAGCTCTCAACCGCATGCTGAGGGACCGCCTCGTGTGTGGGATACGGGACAAAACTGTGCAGCAAAGACTGTTGGCAGAGAAAAACCTAACCCTGGAGAAGGCTGTCGAAATCTCGAGGTCGGCGGAAGCAGCGGAACGCAACGCGACCGAGATACAAAGAGGCCACGTGGACGCGACCACTTCGGGAAACCAAGAAGGTACCACTAATCATCTCAAGTTCCCCAGAAAGAAAAATGGTCAACAGGGACCTAAAGGTCAAAAATGGAAGGATCCAAAGGCCACAGCAAAAAAGAAGCCAGGACCACAAGATAAAGCAAGTGCCTGCATTCATTGTGGTTCCCGGGATCACAAGCCCCCGGAGTGTCCCCACATCAACACAAAGTGCTACAACTGCGAAAAAGTTGGACAACTGGCAAGTTGCTGTTTGTCAAAGACTGATAAACCAAAGAAGCAGTCCACAAAACAAGTGAACGTGCTGGAATCAGTTGGTGGACCGTCCGAGTACTACTTGCATGCATTGCAAGCAAACTCAACTGTGAAACCAATCACGGTAACATTCATGGTAAATGGACTTCCAATTGAGATGGAGCTAGATTCAGGATCCCCCGTCTCGCTGATCTCCGAGGATACATACCTGAGCCATCAGAGAAGTTTGCCTAGACCAGCTGAAACAGACATCAAGCTCAAATGCATCCGTGGACCCATTCCTCTACAAGGAACTTTGACTGTAAACGTAAGTCTCGGCGAGACCAAAAGTCAACAGACACTTCTGGTTGTTTCTTGCAAGAGCCCTAACCTTTGTGGCAGGGACTGGATGGCAGCATTTGACCTGCTTCCACGGCAAGTAAACTCCACTCAACTGGGAGAAACTGCAACCGACCGAGGGGTACTGGAAACACTCCAGGAATTTGAAGAGGTCTTCAAACCAGGTTGCGGTGCATTCAAAGGACCACCGGTGCATGTGGACGTTCTACCCGACGCCCAACCACGGTACTACAGAGCCCGCTCAGTACCATATGCACTGAGGGACAAGGTGGAACTGGAACTCCAACGACTTGAAAAAGAAGGCATCATCACGGCCATAGACCACTCTGATTGGGCATCCCCCATCGTACCAGTGCTAAAAGCCGATGGCAAAAGTGTCAGGATTTGCGGGGACTACAAGTTGGGTGTGAATCCTGCAGTGATGACAACCCAGTACCCACTGCCCAAAGTGGAAGACATCTTTGCTTCTCTGCAAGGAGGAGTCAAGTTTTTGAAACTAGACTTCCGTGAAGCATACAACCAAGTACTCATTGATAAAGAAACCAGCAAGCTCCTGTTCATCAACATACACCGAGGATTGTTTGCTTACAACTGTTTAGCTTTTGGCGTGTCCTCGGCTCCGGCACTGTTCCAAAGAAGAATGGAAGAGACCCTGCAGGGAATTCCAGGAACATCTGTTTACCTGGATGATGTTCTGGTGACTGGAAAGACCGACGCAGAACATCTAGAGAACCTAAGGAAAGTTCTCCAAAAAGTCAAAGACTCTGGACTGAAGCTCAAGCGAGAGAAATGCGAGTTCTTCAAAGAATCACTCTGCTATCTGGGCCACGAGATCAATGCAGAGGGGCTGAAGCCTTCAAAGAAAAACGCAGAAGCTATCCTTGAAGCACCTGAACCCAGGGATGTCAGTGAACTGAGATCCTATATTGGACTTCTTTCGTACTACGGCAAGTTTATTCCGAATCTGTCCACTGTGCTTGCACCCTTGTATGCCCTACTGCACAAGAACACCCGCTGGCAATGGACAGACACTGAACGAAAAGCCTTTGTCGAAAGCAAGAATGCCATCATGGAGGCAAGGGTTCTGACCCACTACGACCCATCGAAAGAGCTTGTTCTTTCATGCGACGCCTCACCGTATGGTGTGGGTGCTGTGTTCTCGCATCGGAAGGATGGCGTGGAGTCGCCCCTTGCATTCGCATCCCGGACTCTGACACCGGCCGAGAGGAATTACTCACAGTTGGAAAAGGAAGCACTGGCCATTATTTTTGGTTTCACACGGTTCAGAGACTACCTGCTGTGTCGAAGTTTTGTGCTCATCACTGACCACAAGCCACTTGTGGGGATTTTTCGGGAAGACAAGGCAATTCCAGCCATGACAGCTTCGCGCATCCAACGCTGGGCTCTTACTCTTGGAGCCTACAGGTACAGCATCCAGCACCGACCAGGACGTCTCAACAGAAACGCCGATGCCATGAGCAGGCTGCCCTTGAAGACGGCACACACCAATCCTCCGGAACCTCCGGAACTGGTCAACTCAATCTCGAGCTTGGAGAAGCTGGAGATTTCAGTCAAGCAACTGCAACAATTCACAAGCAGCGACAAGGACTTAAGCCAAGTGCTACAGTGGGTGGAGGAAGGATGGCCACAAAAGCCTCCGGACAAGTCATTACAACCATTTTGGAACAGACGCGATGAGCTAAGCGTGCATCGGAATCTCCCGTACTGGGGAAACCGAGTGGTTGTGCCAACCCCTGCTCGCCAACACATCTTAGACCTGCTGCATGAAACTCACCAGGGGATGGTGGTCATGAAAGGCATGGCGAGATCTCTTGTGTGGTGGCCGAACATGGACGCAGAAGTAGAGCGCTGTTCACGACAATGTTCACAGTGCCTCCAGAACTCCCCAATGCCACCAAAAGCAGAACCGGTACCCTGGCCCGAACCAAAGGAATGCTGGGAGCGTCTGCATCTAGACTATGCAGGACCATTCGAGGGGAAGATGCTACTGGTGTTGGTAGATGCGAAGTCAAAATGGCTTGAAGTCATCATTGTGTCAAGTGCCACATCCGAGCAAACCGTAGAACACCTACGTGACATTTTTGCAAGGTTCGGACTACCAAGGTGCATTGTAACAGACAATGGAACTCCATTCACTGGTCAGCCCTTCCAAGACTTCGTTCAAGGAAATGGGATCAAGCATCTCCGAACTGCCCCTTTTCATCCAGCATCTAATGGCTTAGCAGAACGAGCTGTTTGCACGGTCAAGGATGGACTCAAGAAAACGGAGGGAAGAGACCTCAAGCTCCGACTTGCTCAATGGTTGCTCATGTATCGCCGAGCACCCCGTCCGAGCGGAACGTCTCCAGCAAAACAGATGCTGGCTTATCCAATGAAAGCAAGACTGGACATCTGTATTCCCAGGAGGGGTGAAGAGGCAATTCTGGAGCAGTTGCCGATAGAATCTAGGCAACGGGCCGAGCAAGAAGAAAAAGGGGCTACGCCACAAGAGAGGGAACAAGGTAGCAGTTCGCAATTTCGGTAAAGGACCTCGATGGTGGTTGGGTGATGTTGAAAACACCAGTGGAACATCTATTGTTACTGTGTCAACTCCGCAAGGGCAAAAGCGCCGCCACAACGACCAAGTAAAGCCGCACTTGACCACTTTGGCATCAGGTCCTGGGGAACAACTACCACCTAACAAGGACCAAGGCTACGCAACGAGCGAAGCAAGGACGCCCGGTATGAGATGACCGACACAAACTGTCCGCAAGCCCCTGAGATTTACATAACCTTCGATAAGAAGGCAGTCTTCATTAAGAAGGGAGGAGTGATGTATACGCCCTCACTAGATGGCGGGACCGACCCGCTCTGCAACGACGGAGCCGACTCAAGAATTGCACCCAGGAAGGCTGCTGCCATTCCGGCCGCTTGTGTTAATAAAGTGTTATTGTTATACGGAACCCGAAGTACATAACATATATACCATCAATGTAGCCAACAAGCACGTGATTCAAGTCCACAACATTCATCAGTGCAGAGAAAACAAATCCCTACTTGAGAAAGAGGTCCAAGTATTAATTTTCAGAGGAACCAAGACTCATGACTGCCTACTAGGCAGAACTTTTATGCTCAAAACTGATCATGAGCCCTTGATGGGAGTTTTCGAAAAGTGCATGCAGACCAAATCCAACCACTGCAGCTGCCAAAATACAGTGCTGTGCACTCGTGGTTGTGAAGTACTGCTAAACATTTAGTATAAGCCTGGACAAGCAAACAAATATGCAGATCCGCTCATTCAGCTGCAACAGGAGAAAACAGCAGATTGCATGGAGTGCAGACCTCGGACATTTTAATCCAGTTTCCCAAAAGCAGCTGGAAGATCTAACTACAAAAAAATCCTGCTCTAGTAGCACTTCGAGAGACAATCAAGGAAGGTTGGCCAAGAAAGCTTCAAACATTCAGTCCTGCAACCCTTCTGCCAACAGAGGGACATATTTACCTCAGATGGTCTTCACATTCGTACTGAGGAGAGTGATCATGGCCGAGAAAGTGTGAGACACCTTCCTCAAAGAACCCACTGATACACAGGCAATACTCTGGTGGCCAGGTATTGCTAAGGCGACTGAAGACGTTTTACAAGCTTGCACAGTATGCCAACAGGCTCGGCCAGAAATCATGGCTCCGTGAACATGAATTAATCTGGACCGTGCTGCCCTATAGAAGGGAAAATGGTGCTAACTGTGGTGGATAGTTAACTATCTGAAAAAGCCCTGCCCAGTAAGACCTCCTGTTTGCCTGGTGCATGATGAGAGAAATGAACTGTTTACACAGTTCATTTCTCAGAATGAAATCCGCCATCTAAGACACCTAAGGACTGCACCTCGCGTCCACAGTCGGACGAAGTCGCCGAGAGGGCAGTTAGTATCGTGGTACACTGTCTGCCACAGGAGGACAATCTGCAGCAGAGCTGATGATCAACTTTTGTCTCAAGTTTGTTGCAAGAACCTCATCAATCAGAAAAGCAAGGGTAGACGTAGAAAGAACCAGCAACCTCAAGGAAAGCAATCTTCTCTTTGCAAGTGTGGCGACGTCGGTGTAGTCGTAGCCACATGCCAAGGCGGTTTCTCAGACGAGAAGAAGCCGACACGAGATGGAAGCGGCAAGCACTATCGGGAATCAGATATCTCTCCCCGGCCTGCCTCCCTTTGAGAAACAAAGAGAGCCGCCAGGACGGAGAGACGCGTTGCGAGGAGGACCGGAAAGGAGGATATCGTCGGGGAAGAGAAAGAAGAAAGGGACCCCGACGAGTCGATCCCAGATGCTGTCCGTCCGGCACAGGTGTGGGGACCACGATCGGTCCTCCAGTTCAAGTTGCAAATAAAATATAGTTAGAATTTACAAGCACATTCTCCTAGTCCTTTCTCTCCGCTTTGGGACGACCTGAACTCTACAGTGGTGACCCGGTTTTGCAAAACAACCTTACGCAACAGCCTCAAGCCCCGTCATGCCGGACACTGACCCCACGCCATCCGGCAGCATCTCGGCAGTCGCCCTCAAGCTGCCTGCCTTCTGGCCCGCGGACCCGCAGTTGTGGTTCGTCCAGGTTGAGTCGCAATTTGCGACTCGTCGGATCACAGCGGACATGACAAAATTCCACCACGTCGTATCCAGCCTCTCCCCAGCCATCGCCACGGAGGTGCGAGACCTGCTGATCACACCGCCAGCAGAAGACGCCTACAACACACTAAAGGCACAGCTCATTCGCCGGACCAGCGCCTCGGAAGAAAAGCGTCTCCAGCAGTTGCTCACTGCCGAGGAACTGGGCGACCGGACGCCTACGCAGCTGCTGCGTCGAATGGAGCAGCTCCTCGGGGACAAGGCGTCTACCATCGACGCCTCGCTCCTCCGCGAGCTATTCCTGCAGCGGCTACCAAGCAACGTGAGGATGGTGCTCGCATCGGCAGGTGACATCGGCCTTGCCAATATTGCTGAGCTCGAGGACAAAATCATGGAGGTCGCGGCGCCATCACCCAACATCTCAGCAGTCCATGCCCGCGGCATTCCGGACGAGGTACGTGAACTTCGAGCTGAAGTCTCTCGCCTCGCTGACATGGTGGCGCAAATGCAACCTCTCCGCGGCCGCAGCACGTCACGCGGACGCCCTCGACGACAATCTCGCTCATCGTCCCGCGCGGACTCCGGCGACTGTTGGTACCATCAACGGTTTGGTGCTTCAGCTCGCAAGTACGAGCCTCCATGCTCGAAGTCGGAAAACGCCAGGGCAGAGCACTAACGGTGGCAAGTGCTCCCGCCGCTCAGGACAGCCGCCGATCATTGTTTTTTGTGGCGGACCGCACCACTGGCGTACGTTTCCTCGTGGACACCGGAGCAGAAGTTAGTGTCGTCCCTGCAAGGGCACAAGATCGCCAGCACCCCAGTACGTCGCAGCTCCGGGCCGTCAACAACACGGTCATCCCGACGTACGGTGAGCAGTCACTGAATCTCGACCTCGGACTACGGCGGACTTTCCGTTGGGTGTTTGTATGTGCGGCTATCCCGCACGCCATTATCGGAGCTGATTTCCTGACGCGCTTCGGGCTACTGGTGGACCTCAAGGGGAGACGTCTTCGAGACGAAGCGACAAGTCTTACTATACGAGGCATCCCGTCGTCCCTGCAATCCATCAGCCCCACGTTCGCGGTACCGGCTGAGGAGTCGCCGTACGCCAAGCTACTCGCCGAGTTCCCGGAGCTGACGCGTGTTGGACCCGACGAGCACCCCATCAAACACACTGTGACGCACCACATCGAGACGTCAGGCGCTCCGGTTCACGCGCGTCCACGCCGACTGCCACCGGACAAGCTATGTGCCGCCAAGCAACAGTTCGAGCACATGCTGGAGCTGGGAATCGTCCGCCAGTCGGAGAGCTCCTGGTCCTCGCCCCTCCACATGGTCCCCAAGTCCACACCCGGGGACTGGCGCCCGTGTGGAGACTACAGAGCCCTCAACCGGATCACATCCGAAGACCGGTACCCGATCCCGCATATTCATGATTTTACAGCATCGCTCGACGGCAGTACCATCTTCTCCAAGATCGACCTGGTACGTGCATACCACCAAATACCGGTTGAGCCCTCGGACATTTCGAAGACGGCAGTAACAACGCCCTTCGGTCTCTTCGAGTTCGTGCGTATGCCGTTCGGACTAAAAAACGCCGCACAGACGTTCCAGCGCTTCATAGATCAGGTGTTGCGGGGCCTCCCATACTGTTACGCCTACATTGACGACATCCTGGTGGCAAGCCAATCTGCCGACGAACACCTCGGACACCTCCGAACCCTCTTTACTCGCCTCGCCGAGTACGGAATTGTCGTCAATGTGGGCAAGTGCGTGTTTGGCAGGCCGGAACTCGACTTCCTGGGACACACGGTGAACTCTTTCGGAATCCGCCCACTCAACAGCAAGGTGCAGGCCAATCCAAGAGTTCCCAAAACCGACAACAAAGAAACAACTCCGAGAGTTCCTTGGCATGATAAACTTTTATCGCCGATTTCTCCAGGGCTGTGCCGAGAAGCTGCAGCCGCTGCACCGGATGCTCTCGGGCGCGAGTAGCTCCACTGCAGAGGTAACTTGGGACGAGTGCACTACATCGGCATTCGACCGCACCCGACAGCTCCTCGCCACCAGCACCATGCTTACGCACCCCAAGGAAGCCGCCCCACTTTCCGTGGTCACCGACGCTTCGGACAACGCCGTCGGTGCAGTGCTTCAGCAGAAAGTCAACGGACAGTGGCAACCGCTCTCCTTTTTCTCCCGGAAGTTAACACCCACTGAACGGCGGTACAGCACCTTCGGTCGCGAACTACTCGGTGTTTACCTGTCTTTACGACACTTCAGGCACTTCATAGAAGGTCGCACATTCTTTGTGCTGACCGATCATAAGCCCCTCGTCCACGCTTTCCAGTCTCTGAGATCAGATGGCGGCAGTCATTCCCAGAGAGAGCTGCGGCAGATGTCCTCCGTTTCCGAATTCACATCCGACATCCGTCATATCCACGGCGCAGACAACGTCGTTGCGGATGCTCTCTCGCGAATAGGCGCCTGCACCGTCGACTCACTAGCCGCCATCGACTTCGAGAGATTGGCAGAGGTACAACGCGAGGATGCACAACTGCGCGACCTCCAAACAACACCCGGCAAGCTCGTTTTCCGCGCGGTTCCCCTTCCTATGTGTCCTGTCAACCTCATCTGCGACACATCGACGGGATACCCGCGCCCATACGTGCCTCAACAGTTTCGTCGCCAGATCTTCGACTCGCTTCATGGACTTTCTCATCCCGGTATCAAGGCCACACAACAGCTTCTAACATCCCGGTTTCTGTGGCCCAGTATTAACAAGGACGTACGCCAGTGGGCCCGCACCTGTTTGCAGTGTCAACGCTCCAAGATTCAGCGCCACACTGTAACACCACTGGGAAAGTTCAACCAACCTGACGCGCGGTTCAACAACATCCACATAGATATTGTGGGACCGCTGCCACCATCCTAGGGACAGGCGTACCTGCTGACGTGCATCGATCGTTTCACCCGCTGGCCGGAAGCGATCCCGCTGCCCAACATCACCGCGGACACAGTGGCACGCGCTTTCGTCGCGCAGTGGATTTCGAGATTCGGCACGCCCTCGACAGTCACCACAGACCGAGGCCGGCAGTTTGAGTCCAATCTCTTCTCCAGCCTCATGAGGCTGCTGGGGTCGAGAAGGATTCGAACGGCCGCCTACCATCCCGCCAGCAACGGCATGGTGGAGCGCTTCCACCGTCAGCTCAAAGCCGCCCTCAAGGCCCATCAGCGCCAAGACTGGATGGAGGTGCTGCCACTCGTTCTGCTCGGACTGCGCACAGCACTAAAAACTGACATCGGCTGCAGCGTCGCGGAGCTGGTCTATGGAACAACCCTTCGACTCCCGGGCGAATTTTTCGAGGCCGTGCCGGCCGCTAATTGTCCCAACCCCACAAGCTACGCCAACCAACTCCAAGAGGCCATGACGCAACTCCGCGCCACATCACCGCGTCAAAACCACGGCCCGTCTTCCTTCGTAAGCAGTGAATTGGCGACCTGCACGCATGTTTTTCTACGAAATGACACCGTGCGGAAGCCCCTTCAAGCGCCATACGACGGGCCGTACAAGGTGCTGCGGCGAGGATCAAAGAATATGACACTTGCAATCCGCGGACGCCAGGAAGTTGTTGCGTTGGACCGCGTGAAACCGGCCTATCTTGATAGCGCCCCATCTGCCACGCCGGCTCCTGTTACACCCCCGCCGGAAAGAACATCGCCCTCATCAGACGCTCTCCCTCCTGCCGACAGCTCGTGCGCTGGCGCTCCGCAGGTAAGGCCAGACAGCCGAACACGTTCCGGCCGCCGCGTCCGCTGGCCAGCACGACTTGGCATCACAGACCATTCGACACCGAACGCTCCCCTCCTCCGTTCTCCCCACAAGACGCCCCACGGGCCCTAACGGCACTCAAACGCTCGCCCGCTCACTGGGGGGGGAGTACTGTGCCGACGTCGGTGTAGTCGTAGCCACATGCCAAGGCGGTTTCTCAGACGAGAAGAAGCCGACACGAGATGGAAGCGGCAAGCACTATCGGGAATCAGATATCTCTCCCCGGCCTGCCTCCCTTTGAGAAACAAAGAGAGCCGCCAGGACGGAGAGACGCGTTGCGAGGAGGACCGGAAAGGAGGATATCGTCGGGGAAGAGAAAGAAGAAAGGGACCCCGACGAGTCGATCCCAGATGCTGTCCGTCCGGCACAGGTGTGGGGACCACGATCGGTCCTCCAGTTCAAGTTGCAAATAAAATATAGTTAGAGTTTACAAGCACATTCTCCTAGTCCTTTCTCTCCGCTTTGGGACGACCTGAACTCTACACAAGAAACGTCGGAGCTGTAGAACATTGGGTGCCAGGACGATCTCCCAGATTCTGAGAAAGCGCATAACTTTGGTACAAATCCATCATGGTACAATGAGGCGTCGCCTGGAGCATGGATCAGTTGTGCCCAAGACACCCTAACTTAACTCATTGCGAGATGTGTTATGAATGACCCCACTGGACACTTGCTTGTTTGGCAGTGAATTAGCAAAAGAACTAGGCTATGAACCAGGAAACAATCAATACAAGCGGTGCAAGGATGCCCCGCTCGGGCATGGAGAGCACCTACCCAGATGAACCTTTAACTCGCATGGGGGAGTGTTGGATCCAGCCATCAGGAGGCCAGTGTTTCTGGAGACTTTCCCACGCAACAGCTGTAGCTTTTTCTCTTTTTGGAAGCCTGCTTGTGACCATGTAACGGACATGTATGATGCAGTCATGTAAGTTCTTCCATAACAAACCAATATGCATGTTCCTTGCACTACACAGATTTAACAACCACCAATATTTGAACCGTGGTGTTGATAAAGGCAAATTTAAAGAAAAAGAGCTTCTGGCTCACAATTGCACTTGATGCATGCGCATGATTGGCCACCAGCCTCCTTGCAACATCCTGGAGCATTGGAGCATAAGAACATTAACACAGCTCTCGCACTTATTGGACTAAGTACAAGCGTCCAGATGAAAACTAACTACCAGAAACGAAATGGCTGCAGTTAAGTCTACTGCAAACAAACCAACCCAAAAATGCTCGACAATTAGTAAGTCGGCAACCACAATGAAAAGAAACGAGACAGACCTAAAGCTTCAAGCGATGACCATGGAGGTGACGTGGGTCTCGTGCCACTGCAAGAGAAAACACCAAAACTGGAAAATCCGAATAGGTAAATGGATAAAAAGAAAGGGTCGGAGGCAATGTGCAGGTGCCGAAGTGTAAGGGTCTTGCACGGTGAAGGCTCACATGCAAAGCTTGCAAAGCAACAGAACGGCCTGCAAAAGTTTTGAGCGGGTGCAAAAGAAATGAGAAACATGTGAACACAGAAAGAGTGTGCTAATTACAAGAGGAAAGCAAACTGAAGAACAGGGGAAAAGACAGACTCACATGGCCAAGTCTCTGCATCGACTTCCGTGCAAGGAAGCAGGAACAAAAGTCAAAGTCAAGCAAAAGGAGCATGTAAAACATGAACAGCATACAGAATGAAAGAAAAAGAGGCAAAGCACAGAAAAAACGAGACACGAAGGATATTCGCATGACAGCAGAGGCTTACATAAGCTCACATGCGAAGCACACAAACCATGGAGCCATGGAAAAACAAAAGTTCAGCCAAGAGCTTAGAACAAAAGCAATGCGCAAACCAAATAGCAGAAGCTGCACTATACACAAAGAAAGCAAAGCAAAAAACAATAATGAAAGTAGGGACAGCAGTCACCTCACTTGAGGGGAGCGAAACACTAATTCCTCCTACGCGGTACAGCCATGGACTTGCTGGCAAAGTCCCTGTGTTCAGCTGCCCTAGCTGCCAACCTGCGACTCTTTTCTCGCAGGAACAGTTGCAGCCGTGAGAGACAGAACCGCCTAATAAGCTTAGTTTTTATCTCATGGCACTCGGGCAGCTGAACACATTGGCTCTCTGTGGCCATCCTTGCAGACAGGCTGTTCAAGATCCCCTGCGCACTCATCAAATCTTGGATGAGGCTGCGAAACACCCTTTCACAAATTGTGAAGAGGGTGCGTGCAGCTTCAGACGGACAAGTCAGTGCATCTGGGACATAATTTTTGAGCCTGATGAGGCTGTTTGCAGGTGCTGTGCATTCTTGAACAGCTGCAGCACAGGTGTCACACACAGCATTATTTTTAATGACTGTCCTCACCACGTACCCACAGTAATAGTCAAAGCTATTCTCTTCAGGATGTGACAAAGTTAATTCCACTTCCTCAAGCAAAGTGTCAGTGGGCACAGTGGGCAGTACATTTAGGTCTGCGAGGTCTGTCAGGTAGAATGAAGCATCGTCCAGTTCGTAGGACCCTGCCTTAGAAACCTTAAGGTACTGTGACAGGGTAATAATCTTAAGGGCCATCTTAAACTCCAAGGGAGTTGGCAAAGGATTTCCCTGTCGTACCACTGAAAACAGGTTTTCCAGGCAATCCTGCGTGAACCTGGATGTCAAAATAAATGAAAAGGAGTGCCTCTCAATGAGATTCTGCTGCAGGTCCAAAATGGACTTAGTTGACAGCATTACGCCCGTTTGTACAGGTTTGAACACTCCATCCCCGATTGTCACACGGAGCAGCAGGTCCTTAAAATTGCTCAAAAAGTCCAGTGTGTCTTTGTAGCGGGCCTCATTCTGTCTACTGATTGCAAGGACCGGGTGCCTGCTGCTCATGAGGTCAAACCACTTATTAACCTGTTCGAAGAACCAGGCCGTGGTGAGGAAGTCCTTGCTCCATCCATGGTTCTCCACCAGGAAGCGAAGGGCGGTGGCTGTCGAGTGGCTCAGCACCCGCAGGGCAGTGCTCACCTACAAACAAAGAAATGCAGAGTTTTAGATTCTCAAGCCAATGCAATGTTAGTAAACTCAGCTGAAGGAACGAAGTCTGAGGACACCTAAGCACTTCTTATGAGTTGTGAATGCGAAAGTATGAATGTCGTTCTTCTGCTCCCTTAGTTCGTCTGCGGCGTAGTGGCCTAGACGGCCGAGCGCGTGCTCTCGTGAAGTCGCCGCGCCGCGCTGAGCTCGGCCGTGGAGCCTCCCCAGGGTTTGCCTGAGCAGGCTGCGCAGCCAGGCCCGCACCGCCGCACCTCTTACCAGCGGCCGGGCCGCTGTGTGTGCTGCACCGCCATAGAAAGGGCTTTTCTGGTGGCAGCCCTTGAAACTACGCCGCGCCAGGGCAAATGGGAGCCTCGTTCATTGATGATGCGCAACAGCTAATGGCAGCGTATCCATCAGATTTCTGTTACAGACGACAGGCTTTGCTCCATTGGGACAGGGGAAGGTGCCATTTGGCATGGCTTCAAAGCTGATGACGTCGGTTTGTCTATGGAACAGTTAATGCTTTTGCATTAAAACCTAAAATCTGGAAACTGCACCCTCAGCCAGTCGAAGAACTGCAGGAGGACATATGGAGGTAAAGGTCAACAACTTCTGCTCGTATTGTTCAAACAAATAGTTTTTTACACTTATTATGAGTTCTTAAGATACTCTTAAAGTTGTTGTCACTTGATGAGGACAACGCTTTTGCATTTAAATTAACAGTGTTTCTCTGTGATCAATGCCCACACTGCAGTAAAGCACACACTCCATTGTCACTTAGCTGGTTGTAGTGCTATAAATGTCACTGACCTCGATTTCAAAACCACTGTTTGATTTTGTTGAAATCATTTTAAAGGGATAGTACAACGAAATTTTGGCGCATACTTTTTGGTCTATACATGTTCAAAGGAGCAGTATCACATTGGACACACCAATATCTTGTTAAAAAAGATAAGAAAATAAATTTTAAGACAAATGAAATGATTAGCAAAGAGCACCTGGTGGATGTTGCTAAAGCCTTGTTTGTAATTCCCGTCTAGGAACCTTGACAGGTAGTGACGATAACTGTCTCGCCTAGAGCTATACACATACATGCTTTGAACCTGACATCATCCCAACAGCCCTAGAAGATTAAACCGTCACTCAAAATTCGTAGGAAAATAGCTTTGCGGTTAGTTGCGGTGACCCGATCGTGGCGTGCTTCGACCGCTTCGGTGGCTGGAACGGCTAGGAAATCCTGACGACGTCAGCCTCGCCGCAGCTTTGCTCATTTCGAGACAAACTATGTCACGATTGCACCGGATGTAATGTGCTCTTTGCTGGCTGCTCTCCGAGTGCTTTCCAGAGTGGGCCGTTTATAACGATAAATACAGCCATCAGGCTCAAAATACAAACGAGCAATTGTCATTTACGGATAACGTGGATCATCATCAGCCGATTTCTGAACACGACGGGTATATTTTCAATTTCGTTGAAGTATTCCTTTAAGGGTAGCCCAGCTATTTTAAATGTGATAGCATTTGCAGCCCCCCGATTTCTTGGCCTTGAGCGTGCCAGTACAATCGCCATCACCAATACCGGCGGGGACATGTAAAGCCATGTCAAGATACTAAGCATCTGATTAATACAGGCAAAGGTATGTTGTAACGCATCTCTGCAAGCGTTTCACGGGTTGACGCATGTAGAAAGAATGCTCCTCGTTTGTCTACCAAAAAGGTTTGCCTCTGCTCTGCACGGAAAACTTATACATAGTCCCCTTCTAAAGGGTCACCCTTGCAAAAAGCTCGCAGATTTTACAGCAGAATACATTATGATGGATCCCGAAATGTCTGCAACCAACGAGCCGACCGACCAACCCGAAAATCCAACTGCACAGAAAGTGATGTACCGGAAGGATACGACGTCATTTTCGGAAGTGATGTCACTGACAACGTCATGTCGACAGGTGACGTCGCCCGTCACGATTTCAGTTGCGCCGGCGCGACCTTGGGCGCCACGAGCGTTATAATTATGTCGTACGGCTTCATTACAAAAGACGCTGAGACGCCATGAAGCAGCAGGCTGAAAAAGTAGTTCAACGCGTCAAGTTCATAGTCAACGTGAATCATCAGACCCGAGTAGGAGCTCGGTCGGAAGCGTTCGAGTATGCCTCCGAGGAGAAGGCGATGCCAAGCGTACTTGCCGGGCTGCTATGAGTGTGTGTGTCAGTGGCGTCGGAACAGGGGGACTTTGTTCCCCCCTGCTGTCTAGACTTTTCAGGCATCGAAAAGTAACGGTGCTGGGGAAGAGCGACCCGGAGCTCTTTCCCAGCACTGTTTGCATAAGCGTCAAACCAGGGCCGACTTGCTAGAAACAGCGTCTCAGCCGAGACGGGGAAAGAAAGCACTGCCAAAACCAGTGCACAAGCTGAGCAGGTCTCCGCGTCTCAAGACGCTCGTGCGCCCCACCCTTTGCACTGTTTTCTTTCAGCCAGTCTCAGCTGAGACACTGTTCTAGCAAGCTGGCCCAGAGCAAACTGTCAGCGGGAGGCCGAGATCGAATGCTTCTATTTCACGCTTTAAATGTCGTTCGCAATATTGTGACGTCGCGGTCTGCTGACTGGTCGACGCTGTGTCACACCTTTAGCTTACGCTCTAACCGCGGGGGGAGTACTCAGCACTGGTGGTGCCCTTTGCTCCCCGCCCATTGGCCAAACTCTCCTAATATACGGCTCTGGCCCCAACCACATCTTTGAGGGTTTGTGTGGTTGGGAGATGCTTGAGACTACTTAGGGGAACCTCTAGGCTACTTAAAACCTAGCTTGAAAATCCATGCCTTATAAAACAGCAAGGCAAGACCTGCTCATCACTATAAACATCTTGCTCACCTTCATCTTCTCGAAGTGGTTCGGGTCCAGAAGCTCGGGACGAAGCTTGGGGGCCAACTTGAAGGTGAGGTTCTTCTGGAACTCGACAAGCTGGCGAACCGGCTCGAGTGATACAGCTGAACACGTCAGCCCGTTAACGGCTACAACGTCTGGTGGCAGTGTTATTGTCTGGCCACGCACAAGATGCCCATTCAAATTCTTCATAAGGTGGGGAACATCGGCCAAGAAAGCGATCTGCTCCCCAGGAACTTGTGGATGGGGAGTCATGTTGACGACTCTGCTGTGCCTGCCAGCGTTCACACCAAACTGTTTCCACATTGCACGGTTGCTGCTTCCCATATCACTCGTGACGGCCACAACCTGAAGCCCAACATTATGGCACCGCTTGATCAAAGTCTTCACTTCGGCAGCAGCGTCTTCTCCACTGAAGGAGCTGCCTACACCAAAACAAATATAACAAAAAAGTAAAGATATAGTTCAATATACAGAATCAAAAACTCGAAGAAATACAGAAAGGTGGCAGCAGTTACAGTCTGTTACAGGTTAAGAACAGCAAGAGAAGTGTCTCTCCCTCTTTCTTCACATTAGCGGAGCAAACGCCATAGAGGAGAAATGGAGATGAGCAAACCATCAATCACAAAGACGGAAAGGTGGTTTCATCCTTCCCTCCCTACTGCTCTTGACCTGCAACACACTATTGTATACTGGTGTGTTGCAACCCAGAGCTGTCAAGAAGTTAGAAGAGACAGGCAACAATTAGACCGTCCACTTCTCAGAGGTGAAAAACAATATAAGGCTGTTTCCAGGTTTAAAGTGTCACAAAAAACCGTTGCAAGATTACTACTACTCATGGTGTGCAGCAACTAAACCAACTGACAGTAAGCAGTATATAAAGAAATGCATAAAATAAAAGTAATAATTAATTTAGTTGCATTTTAGTCACTTATAACAACACAAACATCTGTTTTTCACCATGAGTCTAACCAGGTGTCTTGGGCTCATGGGCCCAATGCCCTGTGCCTGTTCCAGCAGAGCGATGAAGGAGAGCTATGCTATAGACGCTTTGCAGCAGCTGTGCATGGACGCCGCCATAACTGACCTTCAGTTTTTGTTTCCTCTTATTTCGTTTATTTCACTTCATCATTACCATAGCAGGCCAGGTTATTGCCACATTAGACTCAACGGTGTCCTTTTCTAAAGCATCGGCCTTTGTAGAGGATCGTCAACTACCGTTTCAGTTGCTCGGCATCTCGGTAAGACAAGAGAAGGTCAGCAATGGCGGCTGTAATTTGGCGCGTGTGTAAAGCGTCTATAGCTGTACTGGCTGTATGGTTTGGGTTAGGACTAAAAAAGGATACCCATATAAGAGATCACGCCACCTCTAGTCAGGGACGCTGCGACTGTGGTCTTCGATTAAAAAAAAGTCTTTAAATGTACCATGATATTTCGAAATAAGTCGGTTGGAATGAGAAAAACATAGTGCTTGCACCAGCTTGTCAGCACACTCAAAACTCGCCGTACCACTACATTTCGCAAACCGTGTCGCGTGCAAACCGACCAACAACAGTGCAGGCTAAGTGTTTGCTTCCCCAAACATTTCACATGCATGGCACGAACGTAAAACAACTTTCACTGTAACTTCTTTGCTGTTTGTGGGCAAGAAAAGCACCATCTTTTGTCAGTTTCTACACGTCGATCTGTGGCCAAGGGGGGGGGGGGGGGGGGGTGTTCTGACCCCTTGAACTTACCCCTGGCTACACTGCTAGATCTAACCTACTTTAATCGGTTTTCTTAACATACACTCAAATTTCATTTCAAGGATGGTGTTTTTTTTTTGTTCCAATACCAATAGATGAACTTAGCTCAATAAAAAAAAGAAGCAACATAACCGCTGATTAGCATCTTTGTAATCCAAGGCATTTCTTAAAAACGGATCAACCACAAAACCAATTTTGTCCTAACTCCTTAACTGGGGAGTTTTTTTCCACACGTCTACACACCTTGAGGTTTTTTTTCAAATATTAAATCTTAAAAATTGCTTATTAAAAAATTCAGACGTGTTTTAATAGGAAACTTTTATCCCTGTACTTTATATAGGAATTAATTCCTAGGCTCCCCTGTCGTGCCACGGCAACTTAAGCATGCGGATATGCTCGGCATCGACAAATACCATGTAAGCCAATACTGGCAACTCCCGCGGATCGCGGGCGAAAAGTGATCGCAGCGCCCCTGTCAAGCTCAGAGTCTCCGCTAGCAGACAAACTCTCCACAGTGCATTGGTTTTGCCTATCTCCGTGCGTGGTGACCAATGAAAAAAAAAATTGTCACGAGTATTCGCTGCTTTGAATGTTAAAAAATAGGTTCCACCTCATGAGTAAAGGACATTTTCTTTGCATGGGAAAGATATTACAGCTTGTAGGGTGCAATTTTCAGGGTCTCCTCAAGAAAACAATCTGTCAGAATGTACGTATGCCAGGCAAAACACGAATGCACCTTCGCCCTGTTCCTTTAAAAAAGGAAATGTAAAAAAAAAATTAATAAAACATTGCTACGTTTCAATTTTTTTGTTCATATCAATCAATTCGTTCTGTCGTTGCAATTTCAATTTCTCATGAATGTATTACTTAAAACCGTTTCGTTGAATAGCCAAGCTGGCTAATCTCAATCGTCTCCGGATGAAGAAGCAAAAGGCAATTTCGAACCACGTACGTTAGTGCGATGTCAGCATGCTCTAGAAGAAGACGATTGTTCATTTGCACATCTGACGCTATTACTGAAACTAATAAAAGCGGAGTTACAAAAAGGACACCCGATAAACGGTCGTCCACCTCCTTCAATTTTTTAAAGTCTACTTTCTTTTTATGTTTGAGGCGACGCTACGCCACTGTGGTCTTTCTTCCTCCTGCGTTTATGTTTTTTTGTTTGATTTTTTCTTTCTTGTGTTTGCGTAACGTTCGAACCATCACGTATTTTGCTTTGTCTTGTTTGGCTTAGTTTTTACTTTCTTTCCTTCGCTTTGTCGCTTACTACCACCGGTTTGTCTGCTACGCTATGCCCGGACATTTGGAGGGCCGTCTGCAACTTTGTTGTTGTTGTTTTTCCACTGTCGTCTGTGATAACATCCTATGTTCGCCTTCGATCGAGGTTCTGACGCGAAATCTTCATATGTTCTTTTTGATACTTAATAAATATATTAAAGGGCAACTCCGCTCAATTCCGAAGATTTCAGGATAATGATTGATTTCGAATTAAAAAGCCCTAGTAAAACACACTACGTCGTTTGCTTCGCGAAAAATGGGATATATATTTTTAAATCTAATTTTAAACACGAGCGGAAATCGAAACCGAAACTTCGGCTCCGCCCGGCAACATTGGCCTCGGGTCGCCAAGTACATGGCCATCACGTAGTACGAGATGTCACGTGATCCTCGGCCCAACGACGGGCGGGATTGGGGCGGGCGCGTGGCAGGCGCGAGTGTCGTCTGCACCGCACTCTTCGCCACGTTTTGGTGTCTACGGCATTCGACGACGTCTGCACAACTGCGGCATAAGTCTGCGCACGTGGTGTCCGTAGTGTGGACGAAACTCCGAGAGACAATAATCACAATCGGTGAGACGACGACGGCGGTCGTGACGCGGAAGACGGCGGTAACGGCGGGACCACGGCGGGCGGCCGGACGGCTCCCAAGAAACGCGCTGCGCAGGCGCGTTACGCCAATCACGTGGACACTGCTGAGCGCCGAGAGGCAGCGTTGCTGAGGTCATGCGCTACGCTCGCCCGGAGAAGTGAAAACAAGCAAAAGGGGGCCATGTAGATGGCGTTTAGCTCAATGTTGGCTCCGCCCATGCCGTAGCCTTGACTGCGCTGTTGGTTGCGCCTGAATTCGCCCGCTTAAGTCAGCCGATTTCGGCAACTTGGCGAGTTGCAAAGTTTGCCGGACCGTTTAAGAAACATTTAGACAGAACTGCGTCGTAAGATTTCACGTGTGGTCTTCCTAGGCGATACTGAAGAGGACTGCATTGTTTTTTCAAAACCAAAAATGAAGCGGAGTTCCCTTTAAGGTGCTTAAATTGCACGGTTTGATTCTTATTTACCAGGCAGTGTGAGCTGGACTACGTTATTCCTTTCCCTCTTTTTTGTTCTTACAGTCGAATCTCTTTAATTCAAACTCGAGGGGGACCGAAAATTTGTTTGAATAAAGCAAAGTCTGAATTACCAAAAGTTTCCTCCCATAGAGACGCATAGAATGGGACCTGCATGTTAGCTTGAAATATCCGCAAGTTTGAATTAATGAGAGTCGACTAGTTCCTACCAACGCCGCAAAAGCAAATGAACAAACGTGCAACGTGCAGCTAAAAAAAAAAAGAAAAGCGAAGCCCTTTTTTTTTTAATAGTTTTCTCGTGTTGCTTCCGCTTTGTTTGCTGTGGACTGAACACCAACAGCGAGCACCACCTGCTCATTTCTATGCTCCTACCTACGCCCCATGCGATCGTCGTCGTTGAGGTAGGTCTTTGCTGGGAGATTTGTAGGTTTGTATTGTCTGCTAACTTCTTCGTTTCATTCGCCATTGTTCGCAACTGTTCCCCGTTTCTTTTTATTTTCGTCTGGGATTTGGACCCCATCTTTTCTGCAAAGTTCGGAAAGTGTTTGCACGGTCAATCTTCTCGTTACATTTTGTTCTTGTAATGCTGCAGAGGATGGTGTGCTTGCTCTGGTAATTTTAACATATTATTTGTGCACGTTTTAATAATCACCTATTCAGGTAAGAAAATCTGAGAACACAGTTTGTAACGGATAGACAGTAACTTCTTACGACGTAGTTCAAGTAGCAAAACGCCTTTTTCCCGCTTCCCAGATGCGCTTGAAATGCGAGTGATCCCCCTGAGTGGCGTTTGAGACCTCTAAATAAACTGCTCTCTCTTTGTTTATGCGCGCGTTGTTGTTTGTTTGTCGTAGCAGTTGCGATCAGTGGATTCCGCTTTGCAAACGGACTGACCGAAATGAATTGTTTCAGCTGTTAGGGTGAAAAAACGGGTCTCGCAAAGGTCGTGGACGTTGCGGAGCCTATACTTTTCCATTGCGCCGTCTGCTCCTTAGACTCTGAGTCCGCTAGAGGCACCACTGTCACGTTCGCCGTCACTCCCAAAGGTTTTCGGAGGAGTTTCCAGTATTGGCGAAGCTATATCGTATTTGGCATCGACACGTCAGGGAGGTCCACTTCATTCTAAATGTTAACAAGCGACGAGGTTATCATTCTCGCCAAGCATGTACCCATCTGAATTTTTCTTGTCACCTTGCTCAAGTAATGCCATAATTTGTTTGTCCGTCAAAGCTTTATACATGGTAAAAAACAAGAACAAAAACAGAGATGTTTCTGCGAGAAAAAAAATTAAATCATTTCGCCATCTAGCAAAAGCAAAGAAAACCCAACGTTATCATACTCTAATCGGCAAATGACAGCACCTCCATACTCAGGCAAAATTAAGTGACGCGTGTTTAGAGGTGTGCGCCTCCACCCGAAAGAAGCTCCGTGCATCCAAAGACGCACTGCTTAAATGCTTTCTTTAAAACTTTCATGAGATGTTGGGGGAGACAATGGGGAAACTGCTATACACAGGGTGTCTTTTTTATTCTTTATAGAATATTTGAAAAAAAAAGAGGTGATACCCAGATGGATGCCATCTTCACTGCATATTTGCGGGGCTCGGCGGCCATTACATGGCTGAGCAACCGTTGCAATACATTCATTAATTAAGCAAAATCTGTTAATCATTTTCTTAAGGAATGGTTTGATTGCCCTTGTGGTAATTGCAGTTTTAAAGCCTAACCCAAGTGAGGCAATTTGCAATAAGGCAACAAGCTGTGAGATATTCAGTTTTAATTTTGCTTTCCCTAGCCCAATTCAAACCCGTGCAATGAACAGTGCGACTGAGCAAGAAATGATGCGTCGAAGAGTGACCAATGTTGCTTCTCTCCCTCCATCACTAACATGGAAGTGTGATACTGGCGTTGCCACCAGAGACACGCTGTCGAGAAAGTGACAAGGGGCTTGAAACACCTGCGGCACTCTTCTACGCGTCGTAATCAGGCGCGTCTTCAGCTAAGAAAGGCAAAATTGTAACGATGAACATCTCAAAAGTTGTTTTTAGAGCGCAGCTTTTAGGCGCCCGTTTCTGGCTTGAGCAGCGTCGGCATTAGCATAACTGTATGGTGCATGATGGGAAACGTCCCACAATACACCGCGGTGACGCGTGCGTTGTATTATTATGGGATGTTTCCCATAATGCACCATGCAGGAGGGAGCAGGGGGAGGATGGGAAGGAGGAGAGAGGATGAGGAGCAGAGAGAGGGAGGAGGAGGAGGAAGAAAAGGAAGAGTGGGAGGAGGCGAGGAGCATGGGAGGTGTAGATGAGGAGGGAGAAGGAGAGGGTATGGATGAGGAGGAAAGGCATCCCGTCCCCTCAGTACCCCCCCCCTCCTCCTCAAGAGCTGCGCTCTAACTCGGTGTTACAGGGAGTTGTAAACGGCTTTCACTTTTTTTTTCACAAACTGTCTCATTTGGATTCGCCTTTAAAGGAGCACTCCGGAGCTTTGAGAGATGATGTCTTTTTTATGCCTGTATCCCAATCTACCTGCTCTAAGCATTCCAAAGATCCAAAAGTTACAATCACGTGCGGCCTACTTCACTTCTAAAAATGTGATCAAAGATCATTCATCTCGGACCTACAGATGGTGCGCCACTTAACCCGGCCGAATATGGTCAAACGATGAACTGCGCTCGTCAGCCAATCGCAAATGATGGCTTCTTGCGCAAACAAGCAGTCGACTAGTCCTGCTCATCTACACAGGAAGTCATCGCTCGCAAGTGACTGATGAGCGCCATTCGATGTTCAACAATATTCGGCTGGGTTCGGTGGCGCCATCTGTAGGTCTGAGATTCGTGATCTTTAATCACATTTGTGATAGTGAAATAGGCCACACAAGATTGTAACTGTTTAATTTTTGGGAGGCTTAGAGTAAGTTACGGCCATAAATATGCCATCTTCAAAAGCTCTGGAACTACCCTTTAATAATGGCTTGCCTTAAAACTGCAAATATGACATGGCCCATTAAACCTTTAAATAATAAAGTTAAATAACAGATTTTGGTTGATTAGTCAACACACTGGATACTTTATTCATTCACCTAATGTTTGCAGAGCCCTACAGATGTCTTGTGAAGACTGCATCCAAATATCTACCACCTCCTTTTTTTAAACTTTGCAAAGGATAAAAAATAATGCCCAGTGTGGTGCACTTTAGGTGATTTTCTTTGAGACACTCTGTAATGAAACAACACACAGTAGAGGCCTATGGATGCTAAAATAGCTGTCAAACTTGCCAACTGCAAGGTTGATCTGTCTCATGGCAACACACACTATGACACTTTCATGACGTGTTGTGAAGATCACCCTGCCACTGGCTAAGCAGATATGCAACACCTACTTCAAGAATTTGGGCAGTAGTTCATTCTCCGGCTCCTTGATATTGAAATCTACGACTGTGATGGGCATGTCGCATGAGTCTGTCAGTCTCATTGTTCACTTGTTACACCTGTGACAGTTACATAGTGCAAGCTGTATGATATGTCCAACTATAATCTATTACCTTCTATGAAACAATGTTGGGATGCTTTTTTGCAGAAGTAAGACGGGCAAAGAAAGTGCACGTGTACTGAAATTGTTCTCAAAAGCTACTGGTGATGGCCAAGGAGAATGTATGGTCGATCTCACAAGTCGGCCTCTCTGTCTAGTCAAGCTTCGAGCCTACCTCGGCACCATTTTTGTCCAAAGATAGTCAATTTCTATGCTGCCAAACCAACCGTACAAACTATCCAACTGACTGACAAAATCGGAGGTGGGGGGGGAAGGTTGTCAAGAAATGTTTTGCAATTCAAACCTGCTTTTGGCAATGCACAATGCCAGTCAGCAGACAGTGCTCACCTTATTGAAGGTGCTGCACACAGATGTAGGAGGCAATCATGTTAAGGGTGTGCAGGGCGCATGGAGCTTCCATTCCCACAGAGGGCTGCGGGTGTGGGCTCTATACTCACCCTAGCATTGACTAACTGCATAGGCTCTGGTAGCGCAAGACGGTACTGACCTGACTGGCACTTGCACTGTACGAGCACTCGTGCAACCGCCGAAGCATCATCCAAAGCAATTAGCCCTGCTTTTAGCACATGCGGCCGACATTAGTTCATGCTAAGGTGAGACGAAGTATTGACAACTCAGGGGCGGATTTAGAGGGGGGGTCCGGATGTCCTGACCCCCCTCTTGATTTCTGCATGTGTACAATTTAGGGTGTAAAACGAAGGAGAGGGGAAGGGGGTTCCTAAACATATGGTACACTGACCAACACCTGACCCCCCCTTGAGCAAATTCCTACATCCGCCCCTGCAACTTGTACGCCCAAAAGCTTTGCTGCAATCGGCCCACTATTACTGGTCGAGAGCTGACTGCGATGTCGTTAGTAGGATCTAATTGAAAATAATAAGTGTAGCTCCTGACCGTCAAATTGCACCATGTTGCATTGAGCAGTTGATGACTACAAGTTTCCACCATACTCTTCATATGCACTATTAGGCTTGTAGTGCCCAATAGGTGACCAGTAGCCACAATCTCCATTTCTGAATTGAATCCAAAGTCACTGGGTACTGAAAAATTAATAAAAGTGCCATCAGCCTGGCGCACTTGATCAACAGTTGCGCCAGGCTGAACGTGAAAGTTTGCGATGGCTCTGGCGGCATTGAAAAATGATATTAGTGTGGCAAAAAAGTGGAGATAAGCTTATCTGTGGAGATAAGCTAGATTAAGAGATAAAGGGTGTCTGCAATGCCGAAGACGCTGATATTGATGATGAACGCTTTCAGTGTACTGACGTATCACAGTGATCTTGTGGTCACGCTTTCAGAAGGACCCTTTAAGTACTGTGACGTCATGAGTAGAAACCATTAGAGAGAACCATTGCGATAAGCCGCCAATAGCAGGAAATTTCCCGAAAATCTCTGATGCTTCCCTCAGCACAGTGTGAGTCTTTGTAATGTACGCTTTTTAGTATTTTTTACCCATTTGCAATGTGGGACGTGATCAATCAAGGTGCCGTGCTGCATCGTCCAAGTAGGCAAAAATTTTCTGTTAATGGACAGACTTTTTTTTCCTTTTTACTGAGGTAAGTTCATAAAATCATATTTTCACTGATAAAATTCACCACTTAGCCACGCCACTGAACAAAATGCAAGTGCGATCTGATGAGGAAACAACATTTCGTAGTCCATTTACACTGAGCAACATCTATTGGGTTCATGTCATACAAACCTCAGGTTACCATTCCTTTATAGCATTCTGAAAGGCTGGAACACCAGTCTGTTGAATCTGACCTACCATGTTCATTAGGTTTTCCTTCTGATGCTTAGCACCACCATAGTTGTATGCTAAAATATATGTATATCATGCGGTAAGTATAAAATTATTTGTACACTGAATAAGCAATGGGGGAGTTACCGGTGTACTGGTAGCAGATAACTTGCTTCCATCGTGAAGATACTCCAGCGATCATGTACACGAGGGCATGGGTTGCGGCTGGCGGCTCGGTGGTCGGTGCTTCAGGCACGCCCATAGTCACGTGACCACGGATGGAGCTGGTGCTGGGGTCATACTCAAACTTCTCGACGATGGCCATCTCGTCCAGCAACAGTACGCATTTGCGCTCCTGTGGCTTGAGGTGAGGCACCTTCTTCTCTAGAAGCTGGAATACTTCTCCCAGCACCCCGGGCTCGAAACGGATGCCTAAAATACAAGATTTTGCAGTTTATTCAGATTATTACATCCACTCATACTAGTATCTTGGGAGCTCAAAATGGATTCAACGAAGTTCGAAGGACTAGACACGGCGGTCCTTCATTTCACCAAGCTTTCAATCTGTTTAACGGAATTATAATCTTCATTACGACATTTCAACACTTAAACTGACAAAGGCAAGGGCACAAAAGGCAGTTTTATCTTTTATACGCACTGAACTCGACCCCAAACAGACAAGCATGCCAGTAATGCCACGCGCGTTGCCGAGCAAGGACGTACGTGGCCAAATGGTTACCGCACTTGGCTGTCACACAGAGGCTCCAGGTTCGATTCGAGGGAGCTGAATGCTCTTTTATTTATTCTTTCAACTTGGCGTTCTTGTAAGTTCGAGAACCTTGTCGTCCAATTGAGTTTCAGACGTTCTGCGAGACGAAAGTTCTACGCAGAATGTTCCAGAAACTCACGTGGGTACAAGAGGTGCTCTGCGTAGTGAGCCGGAGTCAGTCTCGACCCAACGCTTGATCCTGCCGTCACGCTGCCATCAACGCTAGGCTTTCTCATATTTGTTTTGGGCACAAGTTCGCCTTATCAATTGTCATTCGTGACAATATAATAAGAACCAACCACCTTGATTTGAAGTTAAAATAAAACAAACGGTAGCTGTGAAACACCAAGATAGAAGCTAAAGCAATCCCAGAAATATACAATTGTGCTCTCCGGTATTTTAATTTTCAAGTAAACTACATAGCGTGTAATTTTAATGGAACTGGATAATGCCATGCAACAATTTTTTCGCTGATGATAAATTCTGCATAAACATAATCCTTGATGCTCTTAACCTACAAAACACAATTTTTCTCTCCACACTATGGTAGTTGCAAAAAAAAAAGACTAAAACAAGCAGCCTTCTCCCACTTAACTTGCAGCCAGTACAAGTTGCCATGCGATCTGCTATTACTTATATGCCGTTCATCAAAGCCATGGGCTGGGGATGGTAAAGCATGTAGCATGCAGCATGTGGTGAGCTCCAAACAATCTTCAACATTGGCTATTCTTGTGCAGAGGTTAGCCAAGAGCCACTACCCAAATGCACCGATTGTCAAGAGCCCAGCTCGATTGTTCATGCAGTTCTCCTCAAAAACTCAGGTGTCTCATTTAGCTATCGTCACCACATGGTGCTCCCCCTGACTGTAACCAGAGTTATCTTCGGGGCGATATTATATAGCAAATGACGTTTTAGCAAATAGGCTGTTCATAGCCTTCGGCAAAGTAGGCTTCCAGCAGACCATGCTACATGCACTCACCCTTTACTGTCGCTTGGGGGAAATGAGATTATCAAGCTCAAGCGTGAACCACCTAGGGCAGGAATAACCAAACTGCTCTTTGTGGGCCGAAGTGCGGCTCTCGTGGGGCTCAAATTAAAATAGTTTGGCTGAAACACGAAACTTTATAAAAATGTTACAGTGGGGAACAGGTGGAAAACATGACATTAATAATACTGGGTTTGAAGCAGGCACGTAGCCAGGAAAGGGACCCATGGAGTTGCCTCTTCAATCTTCAATTTTGCTGGGGCCTCCTCTCCTCTCTCCCCCTCATACAGGATTTTGTCCTGTATGAGTGGGAGGGAGTCAAAATCCTGGCTACGAGCCTGGTTTGAAGTTGCGATTTCGTTGTCAATACGCATCTTTATTGGCCTCCTGATCCAATAAAGATCAATATAAATTTTACATTAAGTTGTAATGGTCAGGTGGAGGCAAATCAGCTAGAACATACCGTAATCTATTGCTTTTATTTTCTAGCTTCTTTGCAACATCCTCGCATGGTAAGATGAGGCAGCATTAGCTTTGTGTGAAACGTTCTGCCCAAAATTGTTTACAACCTTTGCTTATTGACCTACATTTTCATTTCATTTCATTTATTTACCTCAAGGGCGTCTTTGAGGACGCATTACATGAGGGGGGTAGGTGGTACATGCATTTGTAACAACATAGTCACACAATTTTCAAACACAGTCATTGTTATAACAAAATCATTGCAATCAGCCCAGCACAGTTTACAAAAAGGAAGTCACATCGTACGTACACAACTGCAATTTTGAACTGGACGTAACTATATATAAAACAACAATTTCGATATGAAAAAACGGAAAGCGACTATGAAAACAACAAACAAGCATGTACGTGTACTATTCATGCCACAGGCGCTCGCACATTGTTTTAAATTCAACGGGATTTGTGTTAGTAACCATCTCGTCTGGCAAGTTATTCCATTCAGTAATCAATAATATTAAGGGTGAAAACAGGAAGGAATTAGTGTGTGACTGGTATTGCTGCACCTTACAGGAATTATCGGTTCGAGGAGAAATATAATGTGCGGAATGACAATGGGTGCTTTTAAAGCACGAGTTGCTGTAGTACAAGTCATGAAAGTAACATATGCGGTAAATATTGTGCCGGGTAGACAATGGAGCCAGACCCAAATTTATTTTTAAAGCTGAGACACTAGTTTGAGGCGAAAAGTCGTTTGATATGAACCGGGCTGCTTTGCTTTGGACAGATTCTAATTTGGAAGAAAGATAATTTTGATGCGGATGCCATATGATACTTGCATATTCTAGTTTAGGGAGAATAATTGTTTTATATGCTAGCAGTTTTGTTGAAGTGGGGGCCAGGTGTAGGGTGCGCCTTAAGAAACCTAGAGATTTAAATGAGTTGGTGACTAAGTTATCGATCTGTTGTTTCCATGAGGGAGTTTCAGAGATGTTTACTCCTAAGTATTTGTATAGTGAAACACATTCAAGTTGCTGCATGAGTAATGTATATTGGCTGTATGATTTGTTTGATTTCATAGTAACGGTCATTTTGGAGGACGTTATGGTCTGTCGGGTCTAAGATTTTTCTATAAATAACACAATCATCTGCGAATAGGCGGATGGTTGAGGTAATCGAAGAGGGAAGATCGTTGATATAAATGACTTATCGACCTACATTTGCTTATTAAAATTGTTCTTTTACAAATGATGCAATGCAGCAGCCTAATGAAGAAACGAGGTCACTGTTCCGGGTATGCACACAATCAGTAAAAGCTACTAAGCCGAGTCATCTAATATATCCTCTTGATGAAAGCGTTTGGTTATAGCGTGAAATCAAAGCACTACGAAACATAATTTCAACATTTTAACCAAACTTTAAGTATGATGAAGAAGGCTTTATAAAATAATGCCAAGAGCACATGAAAGAAACAATATTTCCATCATGTACCTACGCCGCCGCCCCGCCCTGCCCTGCCCGCCCTCCCCCAAACCATATATAGAGCGAGTTTGGTCAATAAAAGGAACGGGCAGAGCCAGGGCGTGCGCCAGACGCAGAAAGGAGGCTTGACGTGCTCACCCAATCAGAAACCGAAAAACACCCCTAGCGGTGGTAGCGAGAAACAGTTTTAATAGGCGCATAAGAGTTAAATGTAGTAACTCTTTAAAGTTGAAAATATGGTCCACGTAATGTTTCAATTATGATCATGGAAAAAGATGTAAGAATTGAATGTGCCGCTTGAACCCTGTTTTGCTCGGACAAAGTCTGACCGCTCAGACGGCAGATTCCCGGCTCTCGGCCCCTGGCATGTGGATTATGTCATTCATTCTGCTAGGTTTCTATTTTGCATGACCATGAACGAAAAATCACGTGCAGCATATTTTCAGCCACCAAAAGTTACTCCGACGCACATATTTATTTTGTTTCTCGTGACCACCAGGGTATGATTGGCGGCTTCTGGCTGGCCTCATTCGAATTTGTGAAGGTGACCTGGAACACACCCAGCCTGCTTTCGATCAATGGCGCCACATCATTTACCTCCTATACATCCTACCTTACGGCGAACTCTCTCTAAATACAACTCTTATCCCCCTCCCCTCCCCCTCCCACCCCGATGCAGCTCTCGAAACATGAACAACTTTGCTTGTGGCTCTTGGACATTGTCAGTGTGGCCCCCCCGGACCTAGGGTTTACCGCAGAGGGTTCAGTAAGCTAACCTACCAAACCATAGAGCCATTGCTAACATGAATGCCACCATTAGCTGAAGTGCCGTTCAATGAAATGTCGTGGTTTTGTTTTCGTTTCTTAAAACATTTTTCGATCAAGTGAATGCCTCCTATCATCTTCACAGTTACAACAGTGAGCTTAGAAAAAAATAATAATGCAAAACATGACTTTCTTTTAACCTTAAATTCATTTCCCAACAGAAAGTTCTGGGTTTATCGTGCTACATGGAAGTATACTGAGGACAAACTAGTGCTAGTATGCGTGCAATGAGATAAGCATTCGAACCCAATATGTTTGATCTGCCCCTTTATATCACACGGAACTAAATAAAAAAGAAACCACGACACCACTTCATTACATCCAGAAAGTTTGTGGAGACTGCAAAATAGTAGAGTTACTACAAAGATATTACATCTGCTAACAACCAACAGGGAGCTTTGAGGCAGATGAGTAACCCAAGAACAAACTTGCCTTCAAGTCTCCGCCTCAGCGTTCTGGACGATGGCAATGGGAAGCCCCCCTCCAGCATCAGGTCGTAGCCCGTGCTGCCACAGGCAAATCGCATCTGCAAAGACTTTTTAACAGTCTCGTTAGACCACTTGGATCCCCTGTTGCTAGTTCTTGACAAAGCTAACAGTTGATCCGCAGTGAAGATCTTGCGCAAGTGTGTGTGGAATGTAGCTTCCCTAGTCTTCTGCAAAGCAGCCTGCCTCACCAAGCGGCGGTTCTCATTCTCCAGGTGCTTAATTCTCCTCCTCATCTGAAGAATTACATCTTCGGTGAGTCTAGGTGAAATGAGCGATGGACATACAGGGTGCAGGGTCCTTGTCGACGTCCCGGCCACTGCTTCCTGGAATCATGGCATGGGAACCAAATGATTCTCCACGTCACAAAATCAATCCAAGCTGCGTAGGAACCATGGGAGTACATACCCTGCTGGTGGAGGCTCCGTCGCTAGATGCCTTCGCACCGGTCTGGAGATGCTGCATGGCCTCTGCTGCCTGCTGTAAAAAGTGTGGTGGTGTCATTTCACAGCTACGCAGGTCTCATGAAGACACTTACGTAGCACAACCCGCTGGTTGCTGTGAAGGGCGTCGTCCCAAGACAGGCTTGCAGGGTTCCCCTTGAGGTCCCAGCCGCTGCCTCCTGCAACCACGGCATGGGGACCGAATGATGCTCTGTGTCACAAGATCGATGCCAGCTGTGCGAGAACCATGGGACATACCCTGCTGGTGGAGGCTCCATCGCTAGATGGCTCTGCACCGGTCTGGAGGTGCTGCATGGCCCCTGCTGCCTGCTGTAAAGAGTGCGGTGGTGTTACCTCAGGGCTACGCAGGTCTCTTGAAGACACTTACGTAGCACAACCCGCTGGTTGCCGTAAAGGGCGTCGTCCCAAAAGAGGCCTGCAGGGTTCCCGAGGTCCCGGCTGCTGCTTCCTGCAATCATGGCATGGGAACAGAACGATGCTTCGCATCACAAGATCTATTCAAGCTGTGCAGGAACCATGGAACATACCCCGCTGCTGGAGGCTCTGCCGTGGAATGTTTCCGCATCAGCCTGGAGCTGCTGCATGGCCCCTGCTGCCTGCTGTAAAGAGTGCGGTGTTGCTACTTCAGGGCTAGACAGGTCCCCTAAAGACACTTACGTAGCATATCCCGCTGGTTGTGGTGAAGGGCGCTGTCCGAAGACAGGCCTGCAGGGTTCCCCTTGAGGTCCCGGCCGCTGCTTCCTGCAACCACGGCATGGGGACCGAATGATGCTCTGTGTCACAAGATCGATGCCAGCTGTGCGAGAACCATGGGACATACCCTGCTGGTGGAGGCTCCATCGCTAGATGGCTCTGCACCGGTCTGGAGATGCTGCATGGCCCCTGCTGCCTGCTGTAAAGAGTGCGGTGGTGTTACCTCAGGGCTACGCAGGTCTCTTGAAGACACTTACGTAGCACAACCCGCTGGTTGCCGTAAAGGGCGTCGTCCCAAGACAGGCCTGCAGGGTTCCCCTTGAGGTCCCGGCCGCTGCTTCCTGCAACCACGGCATGGGGACCTAATGATGCTCTGTGTCACAAGATCGATGCCAGCTGTGCGAGAACAATGGGACATACCCTGCTGGTGGAGGCTCCATCGCTAGATGGCTCCGCACCGGTCTGGAGATGCTGCATGGCCCCTGCTGCCTGCTGTAAAGAGTGCGGTGGTGTTGCCTCAGGGCTACGCAGGTCCCTTGAAGACACTTACGTAGCACATCCCGCTGGTTGCCGTAAAGGGCGTCGTCCCAAGACAGGCCTGCAGGGTTCCCCTTGAGGTCCCGGCCGCTGCTTCCTGCAACCACGGCATGGGGACCGAATGATGCTCTGCGTCACAAGATCGATGCCAGCTGTGCGAGAACAATGGGACATACCCTGCTGGTGGAGGCTCCATCGCTAGATGGCTCCGCACCGGTCTGGAGATGCTGCATGGCCCCTGCTGCCTGCTGTAAAGAGTGCGGTGGTGTTGCCTCGGGGCTACGCAGGTCCCTTGAAGACACTTACGTAGCACATCCCGCTAATTGCCGTAAAGGGCGTCGTCCAAAGACAGGCCTGCAGGGTTCCCGAGGTCCCGGCTGCTGCTTCCTGCAATCATGGCATGGGAACAGAATAATGCTTCGCATCACAAGATCTATTCAAACTGTGCAGGAACCATGGGACATACCCCACTGCTGGAGGCTCCGCCGAGGAATGTTTCTGCACCAGTCTGGAGCTGCTGCATGGCCCCTGCTGCCTGCTGTAAAGAGTGTGGTGTTGCTACTTCAGGGCTAGACAGGTCTCTGGAAGACACTTACGTAGCACAACCCGCTGGTTGCTGTAAAGGGCATTGTCCCAAAAGAGGCCTGCAGGGTTCCCGAGGTCCCGGCCGCTGCTTCCTGGAATCATGGCATGGGAAAAAAATGATGCTTCGCATCACAAGATCCATCCAAGCTGTGGAGAAACCATGGAACATACCCCGCTGCTGGAGGCTCCGCCGAGGAATGTTTCCACACCAGTTTCGAGCTGCTGCATGGCCCCTGCTGCCTGCTGTGAGGAGTGCGGTGGTGTTGCCTCAGGGCTACACAGGTCCCTTGAAGACACTTACATAGCATATCCCGCTGGTTGCCGTAAAGGGCGTCGTCCCAAGACAGGCCTGCAGGGTTTCCGAGGTCCCGGCTGCTGCTCCCTACAATCATGGCATGGGAACAAAATAATGCTCCACATCACAAGATCCATCCAAGCTGTGCAGGAACCATGGGACATACCCCGCTGCTGGAGGCTCTGCCGTGGAATGTCTCTGCACCAGTCTGGAGCTGCTGCATCGCCCCTGCTGCCTGCTGTAAAGAGCACGGTGGTGCTACTTCAGGGCTACACAGGTCCCTTGAAGACACTTACGTAGCATATCCCGCTGGTTGTGGTGAAGGGTGCTGTCCGAAGACAGGCCTGCAGGGTTCCCCTTGAGGTCCCGGCCGCTGCTTCCTGGAATCACGGCATGGGAACCAAATGATTTTTCACGTCACGAAATCAATTCAAGCTGTGTAGGCACCATGGGTGTACATACCTTGTTGGTGGAGGCTCCATCGCTAGATGGCTCTGCACCGGTCTGGAGATGCTGCATGGCCCCTGCTGCCTGCTGTAAAGAGTGTGGTGGTGTTACCTCAGGGTTACGCAGGCCTCTTGAAGACACTTACGTAGCACAACCCGCTGGTTGCCGTAAAGGGCGTCGTCCTAAGACAGGCCTGCAGGGTTTCCGAGGTCTCGGCTGCTGCTCCCTGCAATCATGGCATGGGAACAGAATGATGCTCGGCGTCACAAGATCCATCCCAGTTGTGCAGGAACCATGGGACATACCCCGCTGCTGGAGGCTCCACCGAGGAATGTTTCTGCACCAGCCTGGAGCTGCTGCACGGTGCCTGCTGCCTGCTGTAAAGAATGTGGTGGTGTTACCTTACGGCTACGCAGGCCTCTAGAAGGAAGACACTTACGTAGCGCAACCCGCTGGTTGCCGTAAAGGGCGTCGTCCCAAGACAGGCCTGCAGGGTTTCCGAGCTCCCGGCTGCTGCTCCCTACAATCATGGCATGGGAACAAAATAATGCTCCACATCACAAGATCCATCCAAGCTGTGCAGGAACCATGGGACATACCCCGCTGCTGGAGGCTCCGCCAAGGAATGCTTCTGCACTGGTCTGAAGATGCTGCATGGCCCCTGCTGCCTGCTGTGAGGAGTGCGGTGGTGTTGCCTCAGGGCTACACAGGTCCCTTGAAGACACTTACGTAGCATATCCCACTGGTTGCGGTGGAAGGCGCTGTCCGAAGACAGGCCTGCAGGGTTCCCATCGAGGCCCCGGCTGCTGGTTCCTGCAATTCCAGCATGGGAAAAGAACGATGCTTCGCGTCACAAGATCACTCCAAGCTGTGCAAGAACCATGGAACATAACCTGGTAGTGGGGGTGGTTCTCATTTTAACCGATTCACACTTTTTGTTCTTGTATGTGCCTTCACATTTTAACCTTCTCAAAATAACTCCTTTTCTCATTTCGACTCTTCTCAAAACAAACTTTCTAATTTTATCCCCTCTCAATCTCAGTTTTACAGATTTCAGAAAAACTATTTTATTTTGAATCTTCTTGAAACAACTATCATTTTATCCCTTCTCAATAAAACTCATTTTTACAGCCCTCAAAAAAACTTTTGTGATCGGACCCTTCTCAAAACAACCTTTCACTGTTTATCCACTCTCGAAGCAACTTCTTTATTTCAGCGTACTAATTAATTTATCTTTGTGAATGGGAACTTTTGATACTGCTATTAACCTGGATTTCACTAATCAGGCGAACGGGAACGGCACACATCTGTCAGCAGGGTAGTTTGTTCTGGCAGGAAGACTGCCTGAGGATATCATACATGCAAACTGACATATCACATACCGATAAAGAGCATGTTCTTAAATCAACCGAGAGTTCCCATTGACAGCCTAGTGAGAATGCCACTTTCATTTTATTATGTGGACTGCTGTACAGAGAACTTGTAGAAAACTGGTAGCATTGGCATTCATGCCTCTGAGCAATGCTTAGCATGCTTGGGCATACTTACACCAAAATGAGGGCTCCCTTGTTGTCCACATTATTATATCTCTACTTGTCTTCCTTGAAGCCACGGTTACGAGTAGGAAAGTGCTTCAAAATTGGAATCCTGGAAAAAGGGGTGCTCCGACAAACAAACGGGGAAAATTACGAGACAACAATAGTGTCATGCCCGAGAGGGTAAATATTAGGTTATTTCCTTCATTGTTTTTACCAGAAAAAGTGAGGCCCCAACCCGGATCTATATAGAGTGTCCCAGTTATCTCGAACCAAGATTTTTAATAAGATGACTAAGTGCTCTATGCAAACAGAACTAATGTTCTTAGTAGGTGTCTTGGCAAAGAGTCACAATATTTTTATTTAGCCTAATTAATTCATTAAAAGAAATTAGAAGACCTTAAAATGGTGAATCAAGGAAAGGTGTAAATTTGCAAGTTGTAGAGAGCACCCGCTCGACGTGTTTTAACATATGGTATGCTTTGCCTGCTTTTTATTCAAACCTTCGAAGAATGCTTATTCACGGCCCACCTTTGCGCCATAATTGGGTGTTCAAAAATAGCACGTTGTCTCGTGGTACCATATTTGACGGTCATTTCGTAAGGGCTGGACAAAAGACACACACAAGGTGCACTACGATACAAACACCTCACTTCCAATTGACATTTATGCCCTTTTATCAATATTTTAAAGTTAGGTCAATTTCTCATTAATTCTTTAATTAGAATCAATGAAAAATACTGCTTTATAGAAAAGGTGACTACTAACAACAGACAGTTGGTTTTAAAGCACTCCTTTTTTGAAAGCTTGGTTCGACATAGCTGGAACACCCTGAATATGCGCAGGTATAACAAGTGGAAGTTCCAGGTGTGGCAGAGGCCAGAAGTGGGCTAAGAAGAACAGAAATGCCTCGGACATACTGTGCCACTTGGCGACGCAAATTTCTTTGCGTGATTTTCTAAACAAGACTAGGGCAAACTCTCTGCTCCATCTCACCATAAGTCGACGAACAACAAAGGTTACGGCCCACGTGAGCCAATCAGTGCGACGGAGTGAAGCATGGGCACTGTTTCACAGAGGGGTAATGCTCAGTGACGGCGAATGTCAGTGGCTCGCCTTAAAGGGATACTACAACGAAATTTCGGCGCTCATTTTTTGGTCTATATGTGTTCAAAGGAGCAGTATCACATGGAACATACCAATATCTTGTTAAAAAAGTCACAAAAAGGAATTTTAAAACGAATTAAACGATTAGCAAAGAGCACCTGGTGGATGTCGCTAACGCCTTGCTTGTAATGCCCGTCTAGGAACCTTGGCAGCTAGTGACGGAGGTTGTCTCGCCTCCGGCCACGACGAGAGAAGAGGGGCAGCAGGAACTCCCCTCTTCCCGAGAATGCCTTTTGTGTGTCGCAGAAGTCGCTATTGTCCCCCTACAAGATTATAGAAGATTAACCCGTCACTCAAACTTTGTACAAAAGCAGCCGCTTCGGTTGCTGGAACGACTAGGCCATCCTCTCGACGTCAGCTTCGCCGTAGCTTTGCTCGTCTTGAGACGACCTACGTCACGATTGCGTTGGATGTCACGTGGTCTTCGCTGGGCCTTCTCCGAGCGCTTGCCAGAGTGGGCCGTTTATAACGAAAAATACAGCCACCAGGCTCAAAATACAAATGTGCGATTGTCATTTACGGATATTGTGGATCATATTCAACCTATTTTTGAACACGACGGGAATATTTCAAATTTCGTTGAAGTATCCCTTTAACGATCAAATAGGCTCGTCTGGGAAGCAGCCTTCATTCTTTGTCAAGTTACACTGAAACAGAGTATATTAGCCAGTTTATTTGTATTTTTGACGCCGTTTCTAACCTCCTTTGTGTTCATTCTATTTAAAAGTTGTGAGAGGAAATGAAACTTTGAAATAAAGGCTGACCGCGCATGCCGCAGCATTGGACAAAAGTACAGCATGATGACAAAAGCACCTTAAAGGGGTAGGGAAACAAAATTCCAGCGCTCATTTTCTAGCTTGAATGTGCTGCATGTTGCACCCTAACCTCAAAAACACTAGTCTTCCGTGGAAAGGCACAAGAAAACTAATTTTAAAGCTAAATAAACCAGTGTGTCGAACCGAAAAAAATACGGGTTCGGTTACGGTTCAGGTTCAGGTAAATTAATTTTGTTCCGGTTCAGTTCCAGTTCGATTATTTCGATCCGCGAACCGGTTCGGAAATTCTAAATGACAAATTGCAACATCAAAATAAATTACAAATAAAGCATCTGAAATCAGCACATACGAAACGGGATACATCGTAGTGTAAGGCTCAGGGATTTCTACCAGGAATGGTTTCTTTATGTGCACTCAAAGGTTGCCACACCGACGTTTACGCATTCGGACTTCATCTAATTGTGTCCGACGCAGTAGCTGTAAAATCCGCGACCTCCTTACAAACCCACTTACAAGTAGAACTCGCTAACTATCCCGCCACCTCGGCGTGTAAGCAATTGAAGGAACAGTGAGGAGAAAATACAGCTTTCTTTATTTGAACTAGCCTTCGGTAACTCAAATTAGATCCTTAAAGAAGTTTTCATTAAACAAGATACGGAATATGAAGAACACTTCACCGGACGCAACACCAGAAGGACGTAATAGGATAAATATTATAATAGAAGAGTTTGCTGTCTCACATATATGTTAGCTTCTAAGTGCCTATACGAAACCGGATGCATTATTATCAAACTCCACAGCATTTTCTTTTCTCATTCCGATGGAAGCAAGCTTCAAGAACTCCCGCGTTCTAGAAACGTGTTAGGAAATGAGCACACAGCAGCATTTAGGCTTTACGAGATTGTAGGAAAATGAAATCCCGTGACGCGATTATTTATTTTTTTTTTTTGCACAGCCTTCCAATTCTCTTTTCCGTGCAAGCCGCGACCAGCGCAATACTGGTTCCTATGTCAAGATTCATAAATGCAGCGTTCATATTCCTAAGACTGAGTGGAGAAGAAAAATATGTAAGCGAGGTGTGTGTCAGTTGACGGCACTTAAAAAACAAATGGTATTGATAGCACATTCATTGTCAACAGCGCGTGGCCTAACCGTTTTGACATGAACCGGTAACCGTTATTTTTTTTCCGGTTCAGTTCCGGTTCGGGTTCGGGTTCAGTTCCGGAAAAAATACCAGTTCGGTTCCGGTTCGACACCCTGAAATAAACAATCTTTCAATGTGCACCTGGTGGATGCTGCAGAACCCATTTGGGAGGTAGTCTAGCAACGTTGTGGAATCTGCTATGTAGTCGTGACGTAGCAGATTCCTTCAAAGCAGCGCCGCTCTTTGGCATTTCAACATCTTCCCTCTTAGCTTTCCTCCTCAACTCACAAGTCGCGCATTGTACCAAACGGTCCAAGAAGATGGAAAGGAAGGTCTCCCTTCTTTCTCGGACCCTCATTCGTGCAACCGGACACAGCCACTCTCCCCCTAGAAGATTAGCCCGTCACTCAAAACTCGGACAAAAGTTGCTTTCCCCACCCCATTGAGCCCTAAGCTGACAGTGTTGTGGAATTAAGTTACGTGCTCCTTGGGCCAGCCACATGCTAGTCACCCCACGGGTACTTCGAACGACTTGGTTGTAACGCGCTGATGCTGTTGACACCACCACAACGCTGACGCCACCAAGGGCAAAGCTCATAACCACGCCTGCCTTGCTACTCCACGAATGTGGGAAATCTCTTCTTTCTGTTTTTGTTTGCGTCGAATATCCCATGACGCATCGCGCTCTCCGTTCGCTTCTTTTCGAGCACTTGCTCGAGTGCACCGTTTGGAAC
>NW_024609882.1:63254200-63693388 GCF_016920785.2 Ixodes scapularis | reverse complement strand
TTTCTGCGTGTTTTGGGAAATTTAAGTTTCGGTTCAGCATCCCTTTAAAGGGGGATGCCTTTTTAAGCCGGTGCAGACCCCCAATCGGCTCTCTTGGTTGCCTGCCGGAGACCTTCAAGATGGGTCACTCACCGTACACCCTCCAAAAGTTGAGTCATAAAACTTGTGCGTGCGCAGCAAAGACAAGTAAGAAATGGAGGACAGTACACGAACGAGGCGCATGCACAAACGAGGTGTTCTTAGTACCTCGTTTGTGCAGGACGTAAACTAGGTACGCGTCGTTTGCGTCCTGTCCTCTCTTCGTCCACCTCTTGGCTGCGCACGCATAAGTTTTATGAAATGGCCAACCAACCAGCCCAAAGAGCCACCCTTCTGAAAGTTGCTCACCGGTGCGTCCAAAATATTTCTGGCAGAGACCATCAGTCAACAATACTGTAGCTGCTCTGGACGGAGGCAGGGTTCTCTTCAACCAGTCTATACGTCGAGGTCGGTTACAAGACAAAAATATCAGTTGCGGCATATCACTTGCTTGTGTCTCCCCAAGTATTCGGCACAGTAGTTTCGTTTTGTGCAGATAATTGCAGCCATGACTGAATTGTGGGTATACGAAATACGAGTGACCGCTTACTTCCATGTTCATACCAACGTGGGATTTCTTGACAAAGTGCGACCTTTTGCCTCTTTATTATCTCTCTCCCTCTATTTTGACTCTTTATTGTTTTAGTCTCTTCGATTCCCTAAATTCTGATCGCTGAAAAGCATCGCCGAGAAAGAGCGTGCTGTATGTCTTTCATTTAAAGGAATCGCAAGTAGAAATAGGGAAAGGAGGACGATAATAACATCAGCGGCTATGCGAGTACAGCAAACAGCAAGTACAAATCAGACGAACTTAAAAGGTAGAACCGCCGACAAAGAGTTCCTTGATCTTTCATTCCCATCCTGTCTCCCCCAAAAAATACTTTGCAGGACTCCCACCTGAGTGAGTCTGCATGACCATATCTTCCATTCCAAACACTCTCTCTCTCTTTCTCTCTCTCTCTGTCAAAATTTTTTTTCTTCTGCTGCTTGCGGGCCGAGACAGCGGTCTCGCCGGCAACTGTCAATAATGACAGTGATTATAATTGCAGATATATTGCGACCCTTGCGCAAACAAGATTGTGCCCATGCATAAGATGGGCATGAGGATGTAGAAAGTGGGCTCTGTTCGTCTCCGCCTTTAGGCAACCTTGACTCAACGAATCCAGACAAGTTTAGCGCGGGGAGAAGCCTCAAGCTTGCGGTTCTTTGGCGACAGAAGAATGGTTTGGGGCGGTGCACCGAAATACAGCCTCGGTCGGAGAGATGAAGTTAACAAGGCTTATCCCATGGCGAGATCCGTGACAATCATCATCACTCCTAGAAAGGGTCAGAAGGGACCGGCGTTTTAGTCACATTGATGAACAACAGGTGGCAACCTACAAGATCAAGGTTAACGCGAAAAACGCACTGCTTCTTTCTCTTTTTTTCTCTCAATACCAAAGAGGACTCCTTCTGAAGCAAGAGGGGGCATGCTCTACTGTGGCTTTGAGGTGCAAGGTAAATGTTACCATCGAAATAGTGCTGACTCAGGTTAACTGATAAGCGTTTTAGAGCAATATATATTTCATTTCTGGTTTGTTCAACTATGTAAAAATTACAACTAGATGGCCATTTCTCTTGGTGGTTGGTTGCCGGTCTTGCAAGCTCAAGCTCATTCCTTCCAGCTTTGATCCTGTTCGTGTTTCATAGTATTGGGGAAAAAAACAATAACATAAAATCTGAAACAACGGCACATTTATTTCGTCGCTTTTTTGTTTTCCTCTTGGTCGGTTTTTGCGGCACGTCGACAAAAGCGGACAGGCGCTTGTATTGGACCGTCGCGCGCGCATGATATAACGTTATAACGCCGCTTTCGTGGTCGAGTCTTGCGAGCGTTGTACCGGGTGATTCAAGGAGACGGCAGGCTCTTTAAATCAACCGGAAAATTCGGTTTCTTAACCTATCGCGCTACGACTTTGTGCAGCGTTGCCCACAGATGGTGCATTTTTTTTTTTTTTGTAAATTTTGCAAAGAGCGAATTTACCTGAGGAAAAAGTAAAGAAAGAAAAAGGCTTAGCTCCTATGGAAACGCAGCGGCGCCCCCGGTCTGCAAACAACAGCGCACTGTTTCGCACGGGACACAAGAGATGGCGCGACGAACGCCGCCAACGAACGAGCATACGGCGCCGAGAGCCGGCGTCTTTAGCAGACAATCTTTTCGACTCAAAAGCGGCGCGCGTTCGGCAGGCGGCGACAGTCGCAGAAACAAAAACAGGCGCGGTAAGAACAAGGAACTGCAGTCCCTTGTCTGCTAAATACGTCGACTCTCGGCGTCATCTGCTCGTTCGCTGGCGGCAGTTGGCGTCGCGACCGCTTGCGCCCTCTCTTGTCTCCCGTGCGAAACGGCGCCGTGTATTTTGCAGACCGGTGGCGTCGCTGCGTTTCCATAGGAGCTAAGCCTTTTTCTTTCTTTACTTATTCCTCAGGTAAGTTCGGTCTTTGCAAATTTTACAAAAAAAAAAAAAAAAAAAAAGAAATGCACCATCTGTGGGCAACGCTGCACAAAGTCGTAGCGCGATAGGTTAGGAAACCGAATTTTGCGGTCGATTTAAAGAGCTTGCCGTCTCCTTGAATCACCCGGTAGGATGTTGTGGACGAAGGCGGAATAGCAGACGGACGAAGGCGAAAACGGACGCCGACGCGCAGCTTTCATGTCCGCTTGCACGCGCATTGCAGACGACAACAGAGGGCGGTGAAATAGCAGGCGATGCCGGAAGCTGCCACGCGTCTGCTCGCACAACTAACAGGCAGTGACAGACGCCAGACTAGGCGTACCGGATGTCGCGAAAGGGAGGCACAAGACTTCTGAGCGTGTTGGGCGGAGCAGCCAAGCCAACCCAGTAGTAATGGGTGGGGTCACTGATTTGTGGGCCGGACTTACAGCGTGCCATGAACTCAACCTAAATTACGTCTGACGGAGTAAATATTGCTAGATTTTTTTTAGAGCTCAACTCTTAGGCGCGGCTTTCCGCGTAGACTGGCGTCGCCGTCACCGTCGGCGTAGCCCCGCCAAGTTTAGTAGTAAAACTGACGTCACATGACCTCAACGCCAATTCAGTTTCCCCGCTAATTTTAACGGGATATTAGGAAGTTTTAGAATAACGTACGCAATTTTAGCGCACGCTAGCGCTAAATTTAGCGCTTGTATTAGCGCACGCGACGCGAGAGAGTTTTAGAATAGCGTTTCTCCGTCGCGACGCAAAAGCCCAAGCATCTCGCGCTTGCGACGCCACCAAGATACAGTCACAATTTTTATTTCACTCACGAAATGCTGTAACTTAAGAAAAACAAGTTTTTTGGTCCAGAGTATTATTTTAGATTTGTTTAAACGTGAGAATGCGACGTGAGCGGTTGACCGGTCGTGTCCGCTTGCGTCGCCTCGGCAAGAGAGGTCTCGTGTACTGACCTTCGCACATCGTACCTTCGGCAAGAAATGTTCGCGCGTCACAAACATCAAGCTGTCGGTGATCGTTGTTAAACCGTGTACGATGTCGCCCCGTATTGAAAATCACAGTCGCGAGGATGCCGCCGACGTCGCACTCACGACGCCGCCAAAGCAACCGCTAACATAATCCTGGAAGCCGCCATTTTTTTTTCAACTCTGCTCGTCTTGGCTTTAGCCAACTTCTCATCACGAATCCTCTTTGGAGAAGCGCAAAGACTCTTTGCGTACGCACGCTCTTTCCGAGAAATAGCGCACGCTAAAATTGCGCACGCAAAGCGCAAAATCTGGTTTGCGTTCGGAGCATGCGCAGTGGCGACGACGCTATTCTTTGCGCACGCAAAGCTTTAGCGTGCGCTATTCTAAAACTCCCTATTAAATTGGTGTTGAGGTCACGTGACGTCAAGTTTTCCGCTAAATCTAGCCGGAAAACTGAATTTCTTCATGGGTTACATGATACGAAGTCATGTTACGTCATTTTCCCTGCTAAATTTAGCGGGGAATCGAATTGGTGTTGAGGTCAAATTCTCCCGGTGAATTTAGCGGAGAAACTGCGGGAGGAGGGGAGGGCACGGAAGAGAGGGATGTGAGGGTACGCGGGAGGAGGATGGGAGGATACGGAGGGGCATGATGGGGTGCGCGAAACGAGAAGGAGAGGAGGAGAGGGAGGGGAGGGAGGAGGAGGGGCATACCTTCCCCTCCGTACCCTCCCCCCTCCTCCTCAAGAGCGGCGCTCTAATTTCGCATTACACAGATTTGCAAACGTCTTTCATTTTTTCGTTGGAAAATTAAGGGAGCAAAGATACGTGTCCCAAATAGGCTTTAATGTACTTCTTTCATTGCAGTGTCCCTTTAAGTTGAGACGCAGCCGGCGCTACGTGCTGATGGGACGAATCATACACCCTAAAAAAAGTCTGTGCGTCTACTTTCACGCACAACACTCGGAGAGTTAATCACCGCAACTTACGGAGGCAGCTCAGCGAATGACGATGCGGAAACATACGTTTAGACCAAAAAACGCAGTCTGAGTTGTGACATTAAGCAATGCAAAACGTCACGCTTGCATTGCTTAATGTCACAACTCAGTCTGCGTTTTTTGGTCTGAACAGATGATTCGGCATCGTCATTCGCTGAGCTGCCTCCGTAACTTGCGCTGATTGGTTCTTCGAGTGTTTTGCGTGAAAGCAGACGCTCTAACTTTTTTTTAGAGTGTAGAGCGTCAAATGCGCACCATCATGGTGTTCCTCATGTTTATGCACGTGTTTTATTTACGCGCTTAGCGCTATTTCATAACTCCTATTGGCTCCTTGGCTCGGTTACGTCTAGACTTAAGCCGAAGCGAAATATAAACATATGCTAAAATAATTAGGAGTGTTGTGCATTAGTGATTAACTGAAGTGTGACATAATAGCAAAGCCTTATAAATCAGAAACAGTTAAGGAAATAAACGTAACGTACAAGCAGAATATACGTAGAACGATTTGTAAAAACTAAATATGGAGAGGCAACAAAGAATACTACGTACCTAAACTTTTTAACAAATTGCCTCATGATAAAATTGAATGCAAACCCGCATTTGTTCGAGCAATATCTTAGTTGAAGCAAATTAGAATTTATTCCACCTCTGTGAATAAATCTTGAAACTACACTTGATTATACAGAAATTTGTGGTTTTTGTTTTTTGTATGAACTCGTAAAATAAAGTTTAATGTGTGTACAATTACGATGAAACTTTTGGGTAGTGCCATAGGCCCAACATTGTATTTTTAATATCACTGTGTGTTTACCTGAGTATATAGGTACCTCCCGCGTGCGACGGAGAAGACCTGCTGGCTTATTCTGGCATAGATTGTAATACGTTAAAAATGGCTCTAGAACGTTTGTATTGTATTATATTCTGTGGCTTCATTTCTATATCGACAAGTCGTTTTCCTTTTTAAAAAAAAAACTTTTATTTGGGGAAACAAGGAAAAAAAGTCACATGAGTCGATGTCAGGTGTATAGAAAGGTGAGGCACACGAATCATGCCATTTTTGGTAAAAATGGCTGAACACTTAGCGTGAGCAGACACATTATCATGAACGAACCACTGCCGAAACAACTCGGGTTGTCATTCTGCCCCCACCGCGCTGAGTGTTAAACATTTTTTTTGGCTAAAACGGCAAGCCTTTCTTGCCCCCCTCCCCCCCCCCCCCTCACACACACACACGGTTCTTTGCCGTATCACCGGACCTTGTTTCTTGCAACGTTCATTTTTTCCCCAAACGAAAAAGAAATTGTCAAAATGAAACAAGTTGTTCATGTAGAAGAGGTAGATTAAAAAGCAGCAGAAGCTCTGAAAAGCCTTAAAATAGACGAGTTTGAAGGCTACTTTGGGCAGTGCAAGGAACGCCACGACAAGGGTATCGCATCAGACGGAGAGCACTGCGATGGTGACAAACATTTGAAAGTGTAAAAATTAATACAAGATTTCGTAAAAATAAGTTGTGGTTCTGTTTGAATCCCCCCTCGTAGTTTTACTTGAATACATCTGATGGGATGAAGTGCAGTTATGTTAGTACGATGGTTTCAGTGACGACTGTGGAGTTTGCTTTTTAACGTGTAAAGTATAAAAAAAACGCATTGGGAAATGAATAAGAGTTTTAAAATAAATAAATATAAAAACAGTAACTTCTGCTTTGAGAAATTCTGTGTGTGAGTTGAGAGGTTAATAAATCATGAAGTATGCTCATAATAAATTTGGAAAAACATGTAGGATCAGTATGCAAAATCTTCAATTTTACCTGCGTTAATTAAAAAATACAAGGTGTATTCAAGCTTGTTCAATAAAAGCTGAAATTGTTTTCTGGTACTTCTATGTTATTTTGCATTGTTATGAATTTAAAAGTATTCATGGGTAGAACGACCTAACGTGAAAGGAAAAATATTTTGACTTCTTGTTTCAAAAGACTGGCATTAAAAAAACAAAAAAACAAAAAAAAAGAAACATGAATTTTGCTTTGAAGACAAGGAAACAACTGTTTTCTATCTGAAATAATGCTCTAGTCGCAGTTTGAAGTACATTTGCATAAAAGTCTGCGTGAGCCAATCTCCGTAGAGAGTATCAGTAGAAAGCGTGGACCGATTCTAGCAAAAGATATTGTGGACTACGTTTTTAATAAAGGGGCTTAAAACAGTGTGTTTCATAATATATAACACAGTCAAAACAGGATATTTTGTGTGTCGGTTTGCGCGTTTATTGCCTCACTTGCTTAAAAGCAAGAATACACCTTGCATATTGGTTGTAGAAACAAACACGTTTGTATTTGGAATCACGACTGTAAACCTAGATGTAGCATTTCAAATTTTGACAGTCTGGGAAAAAGCTGATAATGCGTTTGCTAAGAGATTCAAAGAAAACGCATTTTGTAGTTGTGCTAATGTTATGTGCAATAAATCTAGCTAGCTCTCCTCCCTCCATTGTTGGCCTGAGGCATTGCGAAAATCTTCCACTGATTTGTTTTCTTGAAGGTTGACCAGATCTAACAAGATACTTGTCAATCCCAGCCAGAAATATTATTGATACCTGTTATATACAAGCTATATGGGCGCTGAGACCGCTTCACATATGCAGTGCCATCTAGTGGTTGAAAGTTCAGTCTAACTGCTCTTATGCTAATGGCGGTACGATTGTGAACGGCAGACGTAAACCAGTGGGTGTGCTATTCGCCATACAGTTTTTGTTTCTTTTGTTCATTTCAGTTTCCAGGGTGACAGGAAACTGCCCCTTGGTATCAAGCAATTACTGTAAAACCCTTTATTTTCGCGGCCCCTATTTTTCGCGAATCGGTGACAGATGACATAATCGCGACCACTAAATTTCGCGAATTCCAGACGCCTGCATTAAAAATCTTAAGGACCGAAATTTTCGCGCGCCCTTAAATTTTGCGAATTTTTCAATTCGCGAAATTCGCGAAAATTGGGGGCTCGCGAACATTAAGGGTTTTACAGTATGCAAATATAACTTTCGATGAAACTCATCACATAGAGCAGTCGGAAAGGAACGCTGACGCAGCATGTTTTGAGTCGTTTGGCGCGCATCAAGGACCAACATTTCAAGGTTCCCAGTACAACCTCAAATGTGTAACGTGTATAAGCTAACCAGATTCTTCATGCAGTTAGAAAACAACAAAATAGCGGACTAGAGTTTTTATTGTCCAGACTCTACCCAGGCTCCGTGTTACTCGCCTCAGAGCCTCATTTTACCCTTTTCTTCCATCGGCTACTAAAAGACCGCCTTTGGCAGGACAGACAGCATGTATCGGATGGTGGTCGCTATCTAAGTGTCCAGACTGAATGTCGGGAAGGGTCCATGATTCCACGTTTTTGCTGTCAACTGTAAAGTTTTTTAAGCTTTCTGAATCCCAAGGACACCCTAAAAGTTTACGCTTTCCTTATATTGCGGAATATATTGCGTAGATAACTACTGACCGGCTTTTGATTAAAACTTTTTACCGCCTGCGATTTTTTATTCTAATTTAGAATTTAAAATTATTTGCATTTATAAAACGCTAAAATCTAGGTGAGATAAACAAAAACATTAATGAAGCAGAAAAATGAATGCACCTCATCGTTTTTTTAAATTATTTTCTAGAGTTAAGAAACAATAAAAAATGTAAGTTGTGCAATGTTGAGGCCTAAGAAGGATAACATGGAACCGGATATCGCAATTGACCATAAACCTACTGCAGCCAAGGTCGATTTGGTGCAGCCGCTTTCCCAACCCTGAATAAAAATGATGACGTCTTTAGTTAATAAAACAAAACAAAAAATAAATACTGCAGTGCATTGAGATAAAACAAAATAAAGTCATCACAGAGTAAGACACTGCGGTTGTGATATAAACAAGAAGAGGCTAGGCACTTAGGATGATTGTGGGAAATAGTCAGGATAACGATTGGGCGCAAAGGAGCAAACTCTATCGATCGACTGCGTCGGCTTGAACCGGTACCCCATGGTATCTATTGGGGGACGAAAATAAGAGCGAACAGGGGAAAGAACCAATCAAAACGAAAACGAATATTGTCGCAAGAAAATGTCAAGAATATCATGCCGTGTGATGCGTATTTTTCAGGAAGCAGAGGTGGCGACTTTTTTACGTGGTGTCGCTACTTTTCCACAGTGTTCGAGGACATTGTGGAGAGGAACGGATCGCACACCCAACTGAGTGAAAACGCAGACGGGAAAAATGACTGTCATTCACGAGCTCGGCGGCACGGCACGCTTGACGATTCCGACAATCAGTCAACATCGCGGACCCTGTTGAAGTTTGTAAGTAATGTACGTAAATACACTCTAAAAAAAAAGAGTATCACCATACACCCTTTTGTCCCATATAATACACCCCAAAACTTTATTTCGACGTACAGCGCCGTATAATCAAACAGGCGGCCCCAAATTTTACGAGGGGCTTGATAACAGTGCGGTATAACGTATTATATTGCTAAAGTACGTATCAAAGACAAAAGAAAGAAAACACGGAGCGTTTTCAGTGGGGTCAAGAAAACTCCGATAATCTTTTTTGTGGTCAATAATACGTACATTAGCTATCTTAGTAAGTTGTACCATACGGCTATCAACCTCCTCGTAAAATTTAAGGCCGCCTGTTCGATTATAGCGCGCTGTACGTCGAATTGAAGTTTTGGGGTGTATTATATGGGACAAAGGGTGTAATAAGACACTCTTTTTTCTGAGAGTGTATGTAGTGCCAAGTCTTTGGCTCCTACAACATAAGAAAGCCATGGAATTGTTTTTTATGGAACAAACTAACATATAGGCAAGGACAAGACCTCATGGTTTATTTCATGCGCTAAATAATTAAAATGGCAATGCATGAACAATAATCGACACATAATAAAAGTTGATTTTTGTTTAAATGGAAAGACTCGACCAGCCTACGTGTTGTATATTTAGTATTTTACATTAATCTTCTTAATTTTCTTTTCACTGCTCTTCCAAATCTTCCGTTTTTTTTTTCTTTTTGCTATATGGCGAAACGAGTTCATTAAATTTGCCCTGTTGTCAGAAATTACACGATATATCAGATGACATTTACTTCTATAAGAATACTATAGAACGCAGCATCGCAATTATAAAAAAGGACCGAAAACCACATTTTAAAAAAACGTAATTGCTTTTGTCCAAAATTGACGAATGCGAGGTTTCCAGTGAATTAACGACGTTTCTTTTTTTAAGCCACTCATCTATTAAGTGTGAGAGCAATATCATTGTTTACCATGAGAAATGATCTGAACTACCCACATACTGATTATGTGTACTTTTCTTTAATGCTAGGTAAACAAAGGCTGATCAGTGTACTATTGCGTGGTGCAGTTTTGGGAAATTTGTGGCGGGGATCAAGGTGGCGGATTATAGGGAAACAAAGAAGCCGCCACTAAAAAGATGCTGTGCTACAACGAATAATGGCTCAACTTCGAGCTCAGCGCAGACATCTCTAATCCACCTTGATCCATCCACGCATAGAAACCGCTGTTTCAAAACTTCATACATTCAATAAACTGGATATTAGCGATACACTTTGAAGCGCCCAGCGGGGGTGGATGGGCTTATCTCGAATTGCCTCACTAATTAGGCCATAAGTTCGCTCGTTATAAATTTGACTTTAACCTTGTTTCTCTCAATTTCGCCATATTGGGCAGGAACATTAATCTAAAAAAAAACACGCTTGAAAACCCCATGTTTTTGCCTGCGTAGGCGAGCTTGAACATTCTCTAACTTATCAAGGTAATCGGGCTCAAATAAAATGCGAACAGCGACGGAACTTCCAACGTAACACCGGTACAGCGTGGAAACTTTGGTTGTGTTGTGCGAGGTGAAAGCACGCTAGAGTAGGGCGCACACCCTCGCATCGACCTACTCTCTATCCCGTAGTTTTGTCAGTTTCCAGACGCCTCCATGAGGAGCATTTGTCGAAAACCACGCGCTCGTGTTATCGCATTTCATTCGAAACCGATAGTACGTGCCCGTTCATGTCACAGGTGTAACGACGGTGTCTGACCGCACACGCAGTCCGACGACTCGTACGGTGATTCAATGTCGTGCAAAAGGTGTTTGCCGGTTCGTCTCATCCAGATTGTACAACCACGCCGCCCGATTTAAAGCCGGTCAGACGTAGGATTCTGTACAACATCTCTTCCCAACCTCTTTAAAAAAGCACTGCAAAGAAGAAAAAAGAAAGAAGATATAAGCTGTTTCAAATAAAGCCCTTATCATTGACAAGCAGAAGCCTTTAGTAACGATATGGCGATGGTGTCGGCCAAGAGAGTGGGATTCCTCTTCCATTAAAATGCAAATCAAATCAAATCAAATCAAATTGAATCAAGTCAGATCAAATTAAAGTAGATTTTTAAGCAGTGATAGAGTGCAGGCGGGCTGGTTTACAGGGCTTACAGGGTTTGCAAGATGTAGATCTTTATTTTCCAGAAAACTGGGGGGATTGCCAGACAAAGAGCTGTTAAGAAATAGCTTGACTGGCTCTCGGATTCCTTTACACTGGCAGCGGCTTTAAAACTCAAAAATACATGTTACATAAAAAAAAATCACAACAAAAACATGTAATTCAAATACCACTAAGCGAAGCTAAACACAGTAAAAGCGGAGGTCTTTCTTGTTTTATTTAACCTGAACAGGTTCATTTTGTTTGTGATATACTTGTTGAATAGGCATGGTACATTAGAAAGTAATAAGTGAAATTTACAGTTCGTGCAAAATTGAGGAAACATATATTTCTCTGTACTGCGTGTGTTAACATTACATTCGTTTATTTTAAGCACTGAAAGAGCCTACAAAAACTACAAATGCCTCAGATAAAAGACAAATCGTATAAAGGAAACGGCATTCGTACATTCTCCAAACATACATTATTATAAATTTTGTCAACAAAGGTTCTGTGTACGCAACATCCGCGATATAGCTTACCATATGTTTTTCAGTAGTAATACATTTTGAAGATTTGGTTTTGTCGTTGTAGCCCATACAAGATGACAATAGTTTAAATGGGATTGAAGTAGAGTATGCTAAATTTGTGGATTAATGTTGGGGGGTTAAATACTTTGACAAATTAGGGAAATACAGATAGTTCGAGAACGTTTTCCAACTAGATACTTGCATGAGATTCGCACGTCAAGTGGTCCGAAAAAGTAAGATAAAGTTTTGTGTTTATTTACTAGCTCAATGGTCGAAGAGCCAAGTTATATTGTATCATTTACCGCGATTGATTCACTAGAAGCCCTGAGTAAAATAGCATTGGATTCTGTTGTGTTTACGTTGAGCCAAGTTACGTCGGACCACATTAAAAAATTTCTTGGAACAGAGTTTTCTTTGAATATTACCTCATTAGCATCATAACCAGAGATAAGCAGTCCTTTGTCGTTTGCATAAACAATATTTGCCCTTCATTATCAATGTTCAGAATATCATTCATGAAGACAATAAACAAAAAAGGTCCTAATATACTTTCTTGCGGTACGATTTGCTGTATATATTGAAAAGAAGAACAATGACCATCAAAAGCGACACACGGTTTTCTATGTTGTAAATATGATTTCGGTAAAGCGAGTTCCACGGACGCGATCGCCACTTAATTTCGCAAGCGAAATCTTGTAATAGAGGACATCAAACGCTTTTCTAAAATCGATGAATTCACCTAACGTAATATGTTTCTGTTTTCTGTCTTGTAATATAATTTCCTTTAGAAATAACAAGACGGTCTTCAGATAATTTACCTTTTTAAAAACCAAACGGATTGCCTGTTAACACACAATGTTTTCCGAAAAGATATCGAGATGTGTAAGAATACTTTTCTCGAGTGCTTTCAAGAAAACAGGAAGCACATATATAGGTGTATAGTTTTTTTTACCATGTTTTTATCACCGCCTTTGTATATGACTGAAACCTTAGCAAACTTCACACTTGCTGAAAATATCCCGGACGATGATGATAAGCTGTATATAAGCGATAGGCATGGTGAATAATCTCCATTACAGATGCAACTGGTTCTATTTATAGCTTGTTGATATCACTGATGTCACTGTTTCTGAGACATAAGCATTTATAAAAGACTTATTTCTCGTCGGTAGGGTTCAAGGAAAAAGTTTCATCGACGTGCCTGACATAACGAATTGCACGGTTGTCGTAGGCACGCTGTATTTGTGTATTTGCAAAGGGGGCGTTAAAACAATCTGGCAGTCACGCTCCCGATATAGTTCGACCTCTTAGGGTTCATTCACCTAAACAAGACGCTACCTTATTGCGATTACGAGCACCATTTATAACTTTCCAAGCAACCTTAGGGCACTGTTTTGTGGTATCATAGATTTTCATCTTAAAGTACGACGATTTTGCTTTTCTTAGTTCGGACGTTATTTCGTTCGTAAGTTTCTTAACACGAAATAACTTGTCCTTATTTCATGAAGTTACAAACTCCATATATGAGCGATTTTTCTTTTGCAGCATTTTATACTCAGAGGGGTTAACCATGGTTTCTTTATCTTCCTGTTTACAGCTACTCTTCTGAATAAAAAATGTAAGTCATTATGTGCTTTGAAAGTGTTTAAGGCTTCGTTATAAGATTCATTCACACCTATTTAGAGTAAATAGGGGTCCCGGCACAATTCAAGACCGCGTCCCTAAGTGCTAATAGGCAATCATCAGACAAAAAATACAACTGCCTTAAAGGGATACTAAACCGAAATTTCGAGCTCACAAAATAAGGCTGGACGAATAGGCGGGATGCTGTAAAATCCCAAGACACCACCCATGCAGCGATAGCTCTAACAGATCGCCGTATTTTTGGAAAAGAACTGCGCGGCTGAAGACGGCCGACGAGACAAGTTACGTCACGATTATCATTCCTTCTCCTCCTCGCTACGTCCCGTCGAGCTGGTGAACCGAAGCGAGGAGGAGTGAAGCGAGGCCGCCTCGCCTCTTTGTCAAATCTTCCAGGAGGACAATGACATCATAGCCCTCACTTGATCGCACCTTTTTTTTTTTTTTCCAGAAGTACTGCCATCCTTTTAAAATATCGATGTATGAGTGATTTTTGGAGTTCGTAGCGTCCCGTTTAACGCTTCTGCGGCTTTATTTTGCGAAATCCAAAATTCGGTTCAGTATTCCTTTAAAAACTACATGTGACTCCTTCTGGTGTTTTGAAGAGCGTGATTCTCGGTCCAATATTTGCCTGATGCAGCAGTAAACCTGTGGGTTTTTACATCTTTATAACTGAATAAACTTTCCTAGACCGTTAAATAATATCATGATAGCTCCACGCCCTTTTCATTTAGATTCTGTAATAATCTATGCCAACGTGGGGCAAAAAAATTGAGAACTTAGAATTAAGAATGCGTTTAATCAATTATGCGTTTTAATGTCGAAGATATTTTACTGAATGCAATTTATTTGTAACAAACTTCTGAGATGCTAGTTCGGGCTTAAGGAGTACACATTCAAGACATGGTAAAACGCATTGCGAGGCTGAAGCTTGTTTCTTATTATCAGCATTTAGCTTAGCTCCCACTTTGCTCATCCATCTAAAGTTAAATTTACACTCCCGCAAGTTTCGAACGAACAAATGTTGTAATGGCTGCAGTTTACGTAATCACTACGGGGAGATTTATGATAAAGACATCTATAGCTCACTCCCGCACTGTTCAAAGCGATTATCCCATCTACTGCGGAATCAGAAGTTTATTTCTTTTAATATAGACTGAGTTTCAAATTTTTAAATATTCATTCCAAAAATATTTTGTTTATTTTAGAATAGATCGTATAGAAGCGGTTTCCGACTGATTCGAGTGTGAGAATGGGGGAAGTTATTGGGACAATAGAAAAATGAAAGACGTTTACAATTTTTTGTAATGCGGAATTATAGCGCAGCTCTTTAGCGAAAATTTAGCGAAAATTTTCTGCTAAATGGAAGCGGAGGAGGGCGGGTGCGAAGGTGAAGGTATGCCCCTTCTTCCCCTCCGTACCCTTCCCTCCCCCTGTCCTCCTCCGCTTCCATTTAGCAGAAAATTTTCGCTAAATTTCCCGCTAAATTGAGTGACAATTTTCCCGCTAAATTTAGGAGGAAATTCATAACGAAAATTTCCCCGCTAAATTTAGCGGTGAAGCAAAATTAGTGTTGAGGTCACGGGACGTCAATTTCTCCGCTAAGTTTGGCTGCAAAACTTAACCCGCTACTTTAGCGGGAAAACTTAACCCGCTAAATTTAGCGGGAAAGTTTTCCCGCAAAATTTAGCGGGAAATTTAGCGAAAATGTCCCTGCTAAATTTAGCAGGTTAAGTTTCCCCGCTATGTATACTGTAAAAATTGACGTCACGTGGCCTCAACACCAATTCAGTTTTCCCGCTAAATTTAGCGAGGAAACTGTGACGTCCCATACTACAACGCGCGCTATTACGCCGACGCCGACGGCGGTGATGTCGGCGACGCCGCTAAACCGGGAGACGCGCGCCTAAGAGCTTTAAAATATCGACAATTGGGCTAGTTCGTAATTAAATATCTTAACGGTATTAGCCCAAACGTAGGGAGAAGATACAGGATAGAGCGGTCTATCCTGTGACTTTTCTTTTCTCTCTACGTGTGCGCTAATACCGTTTAGATGCCTAAAGGCCCGTTCACATTCTTGCAACCGAGTACGACCCAGAGAGACCAGACCGGTTTTTAAGCCTCCTGCAACCTCTTAAAACCGGATTCGTTGCAGCGGAGCTGGTCCTAAGAGGTCGCAAGAGGCTTAAAAACCGGTCTGGTCTCTCCCAGTCGTACTCGGTTGAAAGACTGTGAACGGACCTTAAGAGCTGCGCTCTAAAGTAAACAAACAAGCGGCAGTTGAGTTTCTTGCAATGCATGCCCACTGTCCCAGCGACACCCCAGTGATTTTCTAGAGAAGGAACCTTGTGCTTTTTGTAAGCTCACGGTTTCGACCCACACCTGGTAAGATTTGAATTAATTACTAACGGAACTGGCAGTCTTCAATAGAACGACGGCAAGCACACCATCCTTGAACTTTCGCACAATTTATTGGGCTCAACAGGCATAAAAAATATCTCTTGATACGTCAGTTTTTGCTTTCCTGTCGATTTTATAGCAGTATATTATACGAAAATAATTGTCTTTTAAAGGCATTACCTCACAACTACAATCCCGAGCTCATAGTTTTTATCTTTGGCAGTTGCTCCTGTTTAGCGAGAGTTCGTGCAGCCAATCGACGTGCCTCCTTGAGCCAAGATATCGCACTTGTAGCGCGTGGGATTGTCTTTCCTGTTTATTTACATATAAAAGGGTTGCAAAACAGGTATTAAGACAAAGGAATATTTAGTCCAAAACAAGACGAAATTATGAAAAAAAAGTGTTAAACCATTTTTTGAGCAGAGCTCCTTTTCGAGCGGAAATGAATCGACGATATGAAACTATTATTTATGGCGCACGTAGTGCTCGTGGCATGGGAACGGGGGCTCGCAGCTGCGGTATATTTACGAACCACGTCCCAGAGAGTTGACGGCCGCATGTGGCTTGAGGGACACCTGTTTGGGACTCCTCTTCTATAGTGTGGCAAACATATATTATATCGTGTTTAAAGCCAGGAGCGCTTTCGAAGTTGCGCGAGTTTTGACGAAGAGGCGATGTGAAGTCGAGACCAGGTCACTAAGGCTTCAGACTACGAGGTGAAGGAGCACTCTTGCTATGCCAGGTTCACCGGTTGATTTTGAAGCCCCATGCCAGATGATGTCGTTGGAACGCCGAGAAAGGTTGTGAACTGACTGGTGTATTTAGCGTCCTATGCTGTCTATATATCAAAAGTGGTCCGAAGTGGCAACAAATGACGTCACAGAAGCCGGAGTGTCATGCTGTTGCATGTCGCGATCCTGGCGGTTGGTCGTAGAATTGCTGGCGCAAAGCACGAGCGAAGATGAGTGTCGCTGTCGTGCCGGCGTCCCAACTTCCGGCTGCTGTAGCTTACGTGGACGGACGCACTGGAGAGCGACCTACAGCAGAACAGGCGGCTGCCACATACACCACAGCTATTAGGACGCCGCCCGGTTCGCGACCGGTGACAGCATGACGCTTCTATGACGTCATCAGGCGGAAACCGAGGACCCACCTTTTTTGGACGCGGTAAACACACCAGTCGGAGACGCGTTCCAGGCACCGTGCTCGAGGGAAGTTGGAACACCCCGCGTTTGTTGTTTTATGCTTAAATCGATGACGTTGGCCAATCTTAAATTTCGAAGAATTTGTTTTTAGACATTAAATTACGTCTTGGTAATGTAGAGTGCAAAAAACAAAAAAAAACAAAAAAAAAAACAACTGCGGTGTGCAGAACGAGGTATTTTTATGTCAATAAGGATATTACATTTTTATACTACCAATGTAACACAGTATAAAACAAGATAGATGAGTTACCAATTACATTTTAATGCCGTGCAACAGCGAATAAGTTATAGTGTGCACTGCGGACGCCGCGATCGAACAACTTGTGCACCTGGCAACCTTTTTGCTTGAAAAACAGCGAAGTCAGTTCTCCGCTCAGCCGAGACGGCATCCACTACCGGGAACTGGCCGGCATGCGGGTGGGACGAAGGATGGGCGGTATAGCAAAGTTTTTTTTTACGAGGCTTCAGAGCCCTCCAGTAGCTGGCTCAAATGCAAATAAGAAGCTTGGGAGGAAACTTCGCGGGATAAGAAAAAAAAGCAGTTCAATCTAGGATTTATAAACATGCGAGGGGCAGAAATAGAATGAAGTGGGAAGAGATCGCGGAACAATTACATGATGAAGATTTTGTAGTGTACGAATTTGAAGAGACGTATCTTAGATACAGGGAGGAACCACCGTACTTGGCCGGGTAATTTTGTGTTGGATGCAATCGATGTGAGGGGTAACGGAAATATGGCGGATTGGAACTGCTAGTGAAAGGACATGTCTTGGAAAGGGGGACGGAAAGCTGCAGAGGATACTTGCGGTTACAATATAATATCACAGGGTTTGACACGCTCATAGGGTTTGTATATCTGAAGAAGTAGCTGATTCAACAGAGGGAAATCCACATTATTTAAGATGTATTTCCAAATTTCGTAGAAATTGGCACTAAACTGGAAATAGTTATCTTAGGAGGTATGAATACAGAGTTAGAAGACTTCGACGGATATACTGGAAATAGTTATCTCAGGAGCTACGAATACAGAGTTAGAAGACTTCGGCGGATATACGGACTTTACGGGGAAGATGCTACAAAACTTCTGCGAAGCTCTTGATCTAGTCCTTGTTAACGCCAAAGCAAAATGTAACGGAAAAATAACATGGGAGAGAAACAATTCGCACTCAACAATTGATTAATGTATAATGTCTAGCAAATGTTATAACAAATTAGGACACATGGCAATAAAAGAGGAAGGCGCAAAAAGCTTAGCACGTGATCGTAAGCGAATTAAAGTAAAGTTTAAGCAGCCGAACAAGAGAAACAGATTCTGGGACGAGAAAGTATACTGACCCTAAACGATGCACAACTACAAGAAGTATCAAAACGAATTGAGAGTATAGTACCGATGGAACTGGAGAGAGAATGGTAACATGACAATTTAGTAAACGCTTTTCAAAGAGAGCTAGAGAAGTTCAAAATCAAAGAAACAGGAAGAAGGAGACGAAAATACACCAAAAAGCTGGTGGGACAGTGAAGTTAAGGCGGCAATAGCAGGGCGACAATAGGCCTAAAGAGAACACAGATGGGCCAGGAAAAGGGGAGAAACACCCGCAGAGGTACCATGGAAATGGAACACATTTCAGGAAAAGGAGAAGAGGCATATTTTGTTTTTCTCTCGGCCAAGATTGGTAGAGCTGGGGCTCAGAGGAATGATGGAAGTAAATCAAAATAATTGGAATGCAGCAAACGTTCTGGGAGCACATTAATGCACAGGAAAAAAAAAAGAGAAGGGTTCCAGTGTTCATTGACCACGCGAGAGGAGATAAGTGTAGAGGGCGAGGAGGCAAAGGAATTAATTACCCGAACAATCGAGGCAACATTCGCAGATTAGAACCGAACGATATTGGACAGGGTACAAACAACAACACGCCACAAGACGAGAAAACTAGCGAGACAACTGAGACAACCACAAGTGAATGGGACAGAGCAGAAAGTAAAGTGCCTGATGCAACGGTGACAGGTCCAGGTGGTGTAGGAATGAGACTAGTCAAGACACTAGTCACAAAAAATCAAATTAGACCGAAGACAGGAAACTGATCCAATAATGATCGGAAAGAAAGGTACCCAATGATTGGGGACTACGCAGAATGAAATTGCTATATAAAGGCAAGGTAAACAGGAATAGCATAACATCATACCGCACAATAACAGTAACTTCGGTCCTGTACAGAGTAGCGATGCAGACACTAAAAAGTATAGAAGAATGGACCACAAACCTTTGTAACATTTAAGATGGGCTGCAGAACGGGTTCCGAAGAGATAGAAGATTCGATGATAACTTATTTCGCTTTACTCAATGTATAGAAATGGCACGGATAGAAAAAAAGACCGTTATGGATAACATTTCTAGACATTAAAAGGGCGTGCAACAGTGTGAGTCAAGAAAAACTCTGGGCTCTGTTGTGGGAGTATGATTTAGGTGCACTCTTCATTAGGCATTTACAATAGGTATACAAAAAATTAAGGTTGTTATACCATGGGGAGTAGAAATTACAGAGCCGGCAGAAATTAGAAGAGGACTCGGGCGGGGTTTTCAACTATCACCTCTACTTTTTATAATACACCCGAGTAGAACAAAAAATAAATTAGCAGAATGGTAGTTAGGTTTTGATTTGTCATATATGAAGAGAAAGGGAAAAGTAAACCAAGTTATACGAGGAATATTCTACGCAGACGACCTTGTACTTTTGGCAGATAGCCGGGGAGGGTTAATTAAGATTTCTGGAGAGGAAGGACGCAGTCTTGTACACGTTACTAAAAAAAGTAATCGATTACAATTACTATTACTCATGGCTAAAAAGTATTCGATTAGATTACTTGATTACTCGACGGCAAAAGTAATTGGACATTACTTAAAGAAGTAATCGTTACTTTTCCGATTACTTTATTGTATGAAGAGACATCTTTAGCGTTCATAACAATGAACTACTTTCAACCTATATTTCACATTTGCACAAGTATTGAAAAAGAAAAACTGGCTCCCTCTTCGTGGTCGTTGCACCTTCACAATGCGGACAAAAGCATAGAATTCGTTTGAAGACGTTAAATGATCTTGGGCGTTCGCCAGTGTGTGTGTGTGTGTGGGGGGGGGGGGGGGGGGGGGAGAGCGGTGGGGGTTCTAGATCTTGTTAAGCTTGAGCAAGGGTTGTCGCTCAAAGTATGCGTCGCGCATTTTATTATTCACATGTGGATGAGCTCGCATGTTATACAAAAGAGCAACAGCTCTAGGATTTGAAACGGATCATGTGTAGTATCCATTAGCGGAAGAGATCGCCCCGACCACTTCTCAACTCGAAACATTGCTTGTCACAGAGGCCACTTAGGGAAAATGGGGAAATATTTCAACTGCCTTTGTTATATTTTGCATCCGCTTTAGGCATTCTTCGGTTCTAGTTCTCCTACGGGCTGCGAGTATGTACCCTAAGCAGGATTTTTTTATTTTTTTATTTCTGTGTGTGTGTGCGGGAGGGGGCTAGTTTGAACGAAGGACTCACAAAGCTACATTCTGCTTCCTCAAACTTCGCCCTGAATGGCCTTTGTCATATACTGTGGCTTCCCTGGGGCCTACCACTCCCAGTCCCAGCTCAAAAAAAAAAAACAAAAAAAACGGACATTTCTCAGAAACTGTACATAGAAAGAGATTGACCTCGTTTCCTACAGCTCCGCAAAAATCTTTTTTTTTTTCATTCGAAAAAAAAAAACGCTAATTTTATTTTTGTCATTTCATAAAAAAAGGCGTGTGCCCGAGGGGGGGGGGGGGGGGGGGTCCCGTGGACAAATTGTAATGGTTACAAGTAATTTCATCACTTCAAAAAGTAATCAGATTACTCTTGTGATTACTGCCTAATAAAAGTAATCAACTGATTACAAAATTACTCCAGAAAGTAACCAATTACAAGTAATTTGATTACTTGTAATGCGTACGGTACAAGTCTGGGAAGGAGACGCTCTGGGCCTAAAGTTCAGTAGTGACAAGTCGGGAATAATGGTCATATTTAATGGGTTAATACAGCCTGAAAGGACTGAGAACCAGTAAAATGAAACACACAGACACAGCGCTGTGTCTGTGTGTTTAATTTTACTGGTCCTTCGTCTTTTTGCGCTGTTTTAACCCATCCAATACGAACGTCAACCAACTCGCCCAACTTTACACCTTGTGTCGGGAATAATCGTTTATAACTATGAAAAGGAGGACCCGTTGAAAATTCAAGACGTTTTAATAAAACCCGTAGAGAAGTATTAATACCTAGGAGTATGGCTGAATGATGGAAAATAATACTTAGAATAATAGGACAAAATATGCTAAAGAAAGAAAAAAAGGAATGCCGCTAACATGAAGCATAATGCGCTATGGAAATACAATATTTATGAAGTTGTTACGGCAATATCGAAGGGAGTCATGGTACCGCGGTTGTTTTTTGGCGATGCGGTATTATGTATGAAATCTGAAGTCCAGTCGAGCTTAAAGACTCGGGAGAGGAGTGTGGGCAGACCGGCCTTGGGGGGCGTGGGGATACACCAAGTGAAAGAATGCAAGGAGACTTTGGCTGGGCATCTTTCGAGGTTAGAGAGGCGATGAGTAAGTTGAGATTTTAACAAAGACTAGAAACAGTGGGGGATACATTATGGGCGAGAAAAGTATATAAGCAACAATATATGAAAAGCCCGAACACTAAAAGGACAAACCAAACCCGTAAACTAAAATTAAATTGCCAGCCTTCAAGTGCGGATGCAGAACATACTACATCTGTGAAAAAGAAAGCAAAAGAAGCCGAGAAAAAATGTGGGAGTAAAGAATGCAGAAAAAATCAGCTTTACAATTTGGCGGGAACGCTGTGGATTGCAAACAAGAATAAATGAATGGATGATAGGTGCATTTTAATAACCAAGAGGAGATCGGAAGACTGGTGGAAATTACCTAGGGAAAAATAACTGACGTACAACTAGGCTAGGTGGCGCAACCTACCGCCCGATATAAAGGGTACTGTCGTTAGTATCCATCCATCCGCCTGGAAAGATGACAATTAATTTTTAATGGCGTTAATTGCCTTCTACAGTCAACGTTAAGAAAATAATAAAAAAAAAACGCCTTTAATTTTAAGATTCACCACTTGCTCCGGGTGGCGCTGCGTTCCTTCCCACTTTAATTCAAAATGAAATATCTCACGTTTCATGAGCAAAGTCGTTCTAAAGACATATGTTTATAGTATTTAATGACTGAGCGTAGTTATCAACTCTGTCTTTTGGCTGCAAGATAGAAAAGCAACAACATTGGAGGCTCGTGCAGAACTTAATTTTCTCGCGGTGCACTCTCCTGGTAAATGAATGCATGCAAAGTATACAAATAGTTTACTTTTAAAAACACAACGCCAAGTATGCAAAGTATATTTCGAGTTTAATATTATCATATAAAACATGCAATTTTAGTATGCACACATTAGTTACCAAAGGAGGTTGACGCGCGGACCGCACTGCTAAGATACATAGTACACTAAAAGTATGATATTGCCACCCGCAGAGCCGAGAAGGCAACGCTCGGTCACGGTCTTCTAGAAGATTCCCTGTCATTCTCGCAGCAGACGTAAGTTAGAAATGTCACGAATGAAGGTGACGAAAAGCCGAACAGTGAACTGAAAAAAGATTTAATGGGCGAACTTGTGCCAACCAAAAATAAATAACGAAAGAGCGTCGAGGTAGCAGAAAAGCGGGCGGCGGTTCGGCGGCACTACAGAGCCCTAGCGGAACTGGGACTTTCGAGAATAACTAAGCAGAAGGAAAGTTACGTCTGCTGCGAGAATGACAGGGAATCTTCTAGAAGACCGTGACCGAGCGTTGCCTTCTCGGCTCTGCGGGTGGCATTATCCCCCCTTTAAAAGTGCATCGCCCCGATGCAAAACGAAAGGAAAACGGAAATGGCTGAAACAATTACGGCGAAACAAAACAAACATGCAGTTTCACAATCCTAACGCGCGTAGAACGGCTTGAGTCGAACTACGTGGACGACTTCGGGTCGTGGCTGGCGGCGTCCTGATGGGCGAGTTCCGTCGGGGAGCACCTCGTAGTTCAAGTCCCCAAGGCGGCGGATGACCTTGTAGGGTCCGAAGTAGCGTTTTAACAGTTTCTCGCTGAGGCCGCGGCGGCGAATGGGCGTCCACACCCATACCCTGTCTCCGGGCTGGAACTCCACGTCGCGGCGGCGAAGGTTGTACCGGCCAGCGTCCACACGTTGCTGGTCCTTTATTCGAAGACGGGCTAGCTGGCGTACTTCTTCTGCTCGTTGGGTGACCAGCTGGGCGTCGTCAGCGCCGTCATCCGTCGGGTCGTGGGGCAGCATGGCGTCGAGCATCGTCGTCACCTTTCTGCCGTGCACCAGCTGAAAGGGTGTAACGCCGGTAGTTTCTTGAATCGCCGTGTTGTACGCAAACGTGACGTAGGGCAGCACTTCATCCCACGTCTTGTGTTCCACGTCCACGTACATAGAAATCATGTCGGAGATGGTCTTGTTTAGTCGCTCCGTCAGCCCGTTGGTCTGCGGGTGGTATGCCGTGGTCCGGCGGTGGTCGGTGTGGCTCAGGCGGAGTATCTCTTGTGTCAGTTGCGCCATGAACGAGGATCCTCGGTCCGTAATCAGGACTTGGGGAGCGCCGTGTCGGAGGACGATAGACTCCACGAAGAATTTGGCTACTTCCACGGCGGTCCCCGACGGGAGTGCTTTTGTCTCGGCGTACCTGGTGAGATAATCAGTTGCCACGATTATCCACCGGTTTCCCTGCGCCGACGGTGGGAAAGGTCCGAGAAGATCCATTCCAACCTGCTGGAATGGTGCAGTCGGGGGCGCGATCGGTCGCAAGAAACCACCGACGAAGCCGGCAGGTCTCTTGCAACCGATCGCGCCCCCGACTGCACCATTCCAGCAGGTTGGAATGGATCTTCTCGGACCTTTCCCACCGTCGGCGCAGGGAAACCGGTGGATAATCGTGGCAACTGATTATCTCACCAGGTACGCCGAGACAAAAGCACTCCCGTCGGGGACCGCCGTGGAAGTAGCCAAATTCTTCGTGGAGTCTATCGTCCTCCGACACGGCGCTCCCCAAGTCCTGATTACGGACCGAGGATCCTCGTTCATGGCGCAACTGACACAAGAGATACTCCGCCTGAGCCACACCGACCACCGCCGGACCACGGCATACCACCCGCAGACCAACGGGCTGACGGAGCGACTAAACAAGACCATCTCCGACATGATTTCTATGTACGTGGACGTGGAACACAAGACGTGGGATGAAGTGCTGCCCTACGTCACGTTTGCGTACAACACGGCGATTCAAGAAACTACCGGCGTTACACCCTTTCAGCTGGTGCACGGCAGAAAGGTGACGACGATGCTCGACGCCATGCTGCCCCACGACCCGACGGATGACGGCGCTGACGACGCCCAGCTGGTCACCCAACGAGCAGAAGAAGTACGCCAGCTAGCCCGTCTTCGAATAAAGGACCAGCAACGTGTGGACGCTGGCCGGTACAACCTTCGCCGCCGCGACGTGGAGTTCCAGCCCGGAGACAGGGTATGGGTGTGGACGCCCATTCGCCGCCGCGGCCTCAGCGAGAAACTGTTAAAACGCTACTTCGGACCCTACAAGGTCATCCGCCGCCTTGGGGACTTGAACTACGAGGTGCTCCCCGACGGAACTCGCCCATCAGGACGCCGCCAGCCACGACCCGAAGTCGTCCACGTAGTTCGACTCAAGCCGTTCTACGCGCGTAAGGATTGTGAAACTGCATGTTTGTTTTGTTTCGCCGTAATTGTTTCAGCCATTTCCGTTTTCCTTTCGTTTTGCATCGGGGCGATGCACTTTTAAAGGGGGGATAATGCCACCCGCAGAGCCGAGAAGGCAACGCTCGGTCACGGTCTTCTAGAAGATTCCCTGTCATTCTCGCAGCAGACGTAACTTTCCTTCTGCTTAGTTATTCTCGAAAGTCCCAGTTCCGCTAGGGCTCTGTAGTGCCGCCGAACCGCCGCCCGCTTTTCTGCTACCTCAACGCTCTTTCGTTATTTATTTTTGGTTGGCACAAGTTCGCCCATTAAATCTTTTTTCAGTTCACTGTTCGGCTTTTCGTCACCTTCATTCGTGACAATATACTTAAAATATTCTTCTGTTCTACTAAACTATACTCAAAGTGGACGCTTTTACTCTATAAAGGTGCTACATTAGAATACTCCGGATCCGAATGATACATCAGAATACTTTTTTTTTTTTTTTTGCCAAGGGCTGTTACCGGGTATGAAAATGCTATGGTAGCTCGTGTATACAGCAAACTAGGAAGATTACCAGAAGAGATGAGTAACAGATAAACGATAGAACCTTTTCAAAGACGTAGATGAGTCGCGAAGGCTTGTTTTTACGCGATCAATGATACCTTGCTTAGCTCAGGAGAACCGCGGCACCGCAGAAAGTCAAGTCGCCCATACCATGAAGGCCTGCGTGTTCGCGTCTAACGATGATGAAATTTTATTCTAGAAATAAAAAGTGACACGCTGATGATGGTTAAAGTGGAGATTATGGGTGTAGGTGAGGAGGTGATGTTTCTGGTGACGATACTATCTTTTTTGTCTTTGCTGCATGTGGCTGTGGGGTGGTCTTGCAACGCCGCCACAGTGTCATACACAGATCTGGCACAGCGGAGGCACACGGGACAAGGACCGGGTTTTGTAGGCACGTCGCCGCCGAGTAAGAGCAGCCACTCGGTGCTGTGCTCCACAGGTTAGCAACGGTCCTATAGGCCTTACACTCAGCAGAACTGTGATGTAAGGCGAATGTGAACTTTGGGTACGTAAAGAAGTGGCATGCTCACGGTTCATTGGGTGACAAGCGTCGACGTGTAACACAGCCTTCAGATTGCCACGATCAATATGAGTGCCCGCAGCCAAGCAAGATATGGTAGTTTGTTGAGCTTCATCTTTTCTCCTCTCCAAACAGTTTCGCTGTTTGGAGGAAAACTCGTTTTCAAATTATTATAAGATGTTTGATCCTGTGAAATGAATATCATAAAAAATCACTTAAGTAGACAACATAATGAAGTGCACTTTGATTTTTTCAGCACCTTCGTGTGTGACATGGAAAAATGTGACTTATTTTAGCATCGCCTATATTGTCCGCGTTTTCAGTATATATTTTGAGTTCAAAGACATTCAATAGCATACAAAAAAGAGCTGGGGCAGGGTAATGAACAAATATACACTCTAAAAAAAGTCTGCGCGTCTAGTTTCACGCACAACACTTGGAGAACCAATCAGCGCAACTTACAGAGGCAGCTCTGCGAATGACGATGCTGAAACATACGTTTAGACAGAAAACGCAGACTGAGTTGCGACATTATGCAATGCAAGCGTGACGTTTCGCGTTTCTTAATGTCACAACTCATACTGCGTTCTTTGGCCTAAACATATGTTTCGGCAGCGTCATTCGCTGAGCTGCCTCCGTAGTTGCGCTGAATGGCTTTCCGGGTGTTGGGCGTGAAAGTAGATGCACAGACTTTTTTTTAGAGTGTAGCTATTTTGGTTCGGTAATTAATGTTTATACAATATTTTATGGATTAGACTGCTTGTAGAAATACGAACGATTTCTTCCTATTTTTGTACGACCTGCTGGATAAATGAAATTGACATAAAAGAAGAAACGAAGCTATAGTGCATAACTACGCGCCATACAAAAATTTCCATTTCCTTAGTAAAACTCGCGTTAGAATATTTCTCATGTGAAGCACGAAATTGTCATCAGCATTACATTTTGAGGAATATTCCAATAAACACAACTCACGTGATTCCGTTTTACGATTGATTGGTACTATTTGGTTTAAGCCTTTATGTCATATACTTCACACGCATTTTGCGGCGGAGGTCTAGTTTTACGACGCACGGACACCGCAGCTATTTCCTTTCTCCCAGATACTCGGTACATTAATTCTACACTTCTTTCATGTAAAATTTTACATTGGGAATATGCGTTGCACTGCTTTATAGAGCATATATTTTTTGCAGATGCAAATACCAACTCTTGACGTTTAATAATGTGGCATTTTTATGAAACGAGCACTATAATTTCACTAATCAACTCCCCCCTTTATAATAAAAATTTCGGAATAATTTATTTAAACAAACACTGAACTTATAATGGCTTTAATACGTTTTAATAACGAGATCAGTAATGGGACATTTAGGTAAAAACGTGCTCCTAAGATAGATGTGTTTTTTTTTACAATGGTGTGTTTTCCACGAGCCTCGTAACGAAAAACTAATATGAACAAAAGTAGTCACCATAAACTCGACAGCTTCACATGCAGGTAAAATGAATGAATATCGAACATTCTATTGAATACCTAAATTACCACCGAAGTACGAGCGCTTGAAATTTCTCGACACTTTGAGGTAATCAAAATATTAACAGCTGATCCCTAAAATTGTTCGTGCTCAGCCTTCCGAAATTGAATATTTGGGTAAAGTAAAAAAAAAAAAAACAAAAAAAAAAAACATTAATTACTTTTTTTTTCGCGTTTTTGGCCCTTGAGTGTTTGTCGTAAGGAGTCGAAAATTAGCAAATATTCACAAAAAAATATGAACGCAAAATGTAAATATTGTGAGGGTGTTTTTGGTCGCTTCAAGAAGAAGACAAATGCCGGTTGTTTCCTGGTCGAGATCTATATCAGCACGCGCTACCCGAGTCTCGTGTCCCAGCCCCAGCGGCGCGCAGTCCCGCGCACTGACGATTGTGCTTCCCACGCCACAAATGCCCCCTTCGAAGAAAAGGCCATCCTGGCCTTAAGAGATCAGGAGGGAGGGAGACGCTGATAAAACATCTTGAGGCGGCCAACATGTACGATGTGTCGACCGGTGGTTCGACGATCAGATGGTGGGTTGACAGGCTCAACTAGGTAGTTGACCGGGGAGGTCTGACGAATGACTTTGTATGGGCCCTTGAACTTTGGGAGAAATTTTTCGCAGCGACCAGTTTGACGGAACGGGAAGAAGATTAAAACGAGGTCACCTGGAAGATAGTGTACGTCACGGTGTTGGGCGTCGTAACGACGTTTTGATGCGTCTTGGTGTTGCAGTGTGCGAGATCGTGCAAGCTGACGAGAAGCTTCGGAACTGGACGTGAATTGGGTCATGAGGTCGTTGTCGGGATGTTCGTTAGGATAAGGTAGGATTGTGTCGAGGGTTGAGGATGGGTCACGGCCGTAAAGCAAATAAAATGGGGAAAATCCAGTCGTTGTCTGAACTGCCGTGTTGTAGGCGAACGTAACAAAGGGAAGAATAGTGTCCCAGTTGGAATGGTCCGAATTGATATACATTGAAATCATTTTTGTTAGGGTGTGATTAAAGCGCTCGGTGAGGCCGTTTGTTTGTGGATGGTAAGGCGATGTCGTGCGATGGTCCACCTTGCATGCTTGGAGGAGAGCTTCGACTGTTTGTGCCAGAAAGGAGTGTCCCCGGTCTGTGATTAGGACCTGGGGGGCGCCATGTCGTAGGATGATGTGGTGCAGGAGGAATCGTGCAACGCACTCGGCAGTTGCATCGGGAAGGGCTGCCGTTTCCACGAATCGAGTGGTGTGATCGATGGCTACGAGGATCCAACGGTTCCCTGTGGTGGACTGGGGAAGAGGGCCAAGGAGGTCCACGCCCAGTACGTCGAAAGGTTTTGGCGGTGGAGTTAGCGGTTGCAGGAGACCAGAGGGTGCCGATGATGAACGCTTGTAGCGTTGACACTGTGGGCAGGAACGGACATATTTGCAAATGGTGCGGTACATACCGGGCCAGAAGAAACGGTTGCGGATGCGAGCGTAGGTCTTGAAAAGACCAAGATGTCCTGCAGTGAGGTCGTCATGAAAATGATGAAGGATTTCGCTACGGAATTCGGATGGAACAGCCAGTAACCATCGCCGACCTTCGGGCATGTAATTCCGGCGATAGAGATGACCGTCAATTAGACAGAAGTTTTGAGTCTTCTTAATAAATCTCTGTTTAGTAGAGGGGAAGGTTCCATTGAGGTGTTGAAGTATTGGTCGTATCCAGGGGTCAGAGTGTTGGGCGGAGAGAAAGTTGTGAGATGAAATGGTCGCGAGAATCGAAGGTAGGACGGTGGTCGACACTTGTGCGTCGTGCATAGTGCTCGGTGGAACAGGGCAGCGTGAAAGTGCATCGGCATCATTGTGTTTACGCCCTGATTTATGTATTACTGCGAAGTCATATTCCTGAAGACGAAGTACCCAGCGTCCAAGACGGCCGGAGACGTTCTTGATGGACGAAAGCCAGCAGAGAGCGTGGTGATCGGTTACTACCTTGAAGTGGCGGCCGTATAGGTAAGGTCTAAATTTGTTTATCGCCCACACTACGGCAAGACATTCTCGTTCAGTAGTTGAGTAATTGGTTTCTGGTTTCGTTAGGGTTCGACTGGCATATGCAATGACCTGTTCTAGAGATGAGTTATTTTGCTGCTGCACCAGCACAGCTCCTAATCCGTGTCCACTTGCGTCTGTGTGGAGGGCTGTAGCGGCCGTGGGATCGAAAAAGCACAAAACAGGCGGTGATGTGAGTATGGCTTGAAGAGAAGTAAACGCAGTTGAGCAAGGTTCGGTCCATACAAATGGCACGTCTGTTTGAAGCAGCCGATGCAACGGAGCTGCGATTGTTGCAAATGCTCGGACGAAACGACGGAAATAGGAAGCGAGGCCTAGGAAGCTTCTCAGTTCCCTCACGTTTGTGGGGCAAGGGAAATGGGTAACCGCACGAATTTTTTCAGGGTCTGGGCTAACACCTGCCTCGCTGACGATGTGGCCGAGAACTTTCACTTTTTTGGCACCAAAGTTACATTTCTTGGTGTTGAGCTGAAGACCCGCATTAGTAAGGCACGACAAAACTTGGGATAGTCGAAGCAAGTGATCGTGGAACGTAGCAGAAAACACAATAATGTCGTCTAAATAGCACAAACAGGTCTTCCATTTCATGCCGCGAAGAACTGCATCTATCATTCTTTCAAATGTGGCGGGTGCGTTAGAAAGTCCGAAAGGCATTACATTAAATTCGTAAAGTCCATCTGGCGTCGTGAAGGCAGTTTTCTCTTTGTCTTTCTCGGCCATTGGGATTTGCCAATATCCCGATCGTAAGTCAAGTGATGAGAAGTATAAGGAACCTTGTAAGGAATCCAGGGCGTCATCAATACGTGGAAGCGGATAAACGTCCCGGCGGGTAACTTTGTTTAGACGGCGGTAGTCAATGCAAAAACGTACCGACCCGTCTTTTTTTCGGACTAAAACTACAGGTGATGACCATGGACTTGACGAATGTCGTACAACACCTTTTTGAAGCATCTCGTCAACGTGTTCTTGAATTATTTTACGCTCGCTGAGAGAAACGCGGTATGGTCGGTGTCGGATAGTTGCGGAGTCTCCGGTTTCAATGCGGTGTTCTACGAGATTGGTTTTTCCGAGAGAAGGGGATGAGTTGTCAAATATACTTCTGTATTTGTTCAATACAGTAAATAGCTGGTGTTGTTCTGCACTGGATAGCGATGAATCAATTGTGTTCCAAAGTAGGTTTGATGTAGACGGCGAGAAAGGCGTTTTAGCCGACGTTGCAGCTTCCTGTTCATTGAGCGTGGCGATGGTTGCATTCTGAGTAGACTCAGCATTTGCAAGAGAAAAGCTGACTGGTAAAAGTACGCGTTGATTAGTCGTGTTGGTGGCGGCGAGCGTAACACGCCTCGAAGAAACAGTGGCGAGTGTATAGGGCACAATTATTCCCTTTCCCAAAAGGACTTCGTGGTGTGGTGCCAGGAGGATATCCCCTGTCAAGTGAGGGGGTGTCTTCAAGTAAAGCAACGACGTTTGGTGGGGCAGAAGTTCTATATCTTCGATGAGGCGTAGCTTGTTGTCTTGTTCTGAATGAACCGCGTGAGCGTACGTATCTGCGTCTGTCGATAATTCTAAAGTTCTGTAATCAATGATCGCATGTGCAGATTGAAGAAAGTCGCAACCAAGAATAATGTCGTACGCACATTTTGGCAAAACTATGAATTCTACAACGTAGAGGCGGTCTTGGATGACTATGGTGGCTGTGCAAATGGCGGAGGCTGGAATCAGCTCGCTTCCAGCGCTGCGTAGGAAAGAGTTTCTCAAAGGAGTTTTTACTTTGCGTAGTTGGTTGCATACGTCGATGTGCATAACAGATACTGCCGCGCCGGTATCCACAAGTGCAGTGAAATGATGATTATTGATTGTAATGTCGATGAGGTTTGTGGGGGAACGAGGAGGGTTATATTGGAATTGAGTGCTTGCAGTTTTACCTCCGGAAACTGCAAGGATTAGTTTTCCTGACGAGAAGACGATCGGTGGCGTGCGGGGATCATTGGCGAGATTGACCGATGTCTACGACGAGGAGACGGTGATCGTGGGCTTTCGTAGCGTGGAGGTGAGTCTGGGCGCTGGTGTTCGTCGTTGTAATTTCTGTTGAAGTAGTATCTCTTCGGCCATGTTTGAGAGGGCTGGGAATTGTAGTGTCTTTCGTAGCTTGGTCTGCTTTGCCATGTGGCATTTTCATCAGCCTGACGACGTCGACAAAATCGTGCTACGTGCCCAGGAATGCCGCAATAAAAACACATTGGGCGGCTATTTGGTGTCGTGTACGTCCTGAATGATGAGGGACGTTCGTAATTCGAGGAGGTAAAAGCTGCGACTTGTGGGATATGTGATGAAGCTTGGTTTGGAGTGGGTGCTAGCGGCGGCTGCCGATTCTCTTCGTAGGCGGGTGGTTGTGGGGTGAATGACACAGGTGTAGCAATGGAAGGACGGGCAACCTGCGTAAGTTCATCTCTAATAATGGTACGCAGTTCCGCGGTGGGAGAGGTGTTGAGGGTTGGGAGGGGTCCAAAATATCGTGCGAGTTCCTCTCGGATGATGGTTCGGATAGTGTTGTGGAGCAGATCGCCCTGAGGCAAGGGAGAAATAGCTGCCTTGGATGCCGGCAACGTATCGGTGGTGGAGATCCTTTGCCGTCGTGCTGCCTCTAATGATTGGCAGAGAGATCGGATGGAATTGACGTCAGTGGGAGGCTGCAGTACAAAAAGGTGAACTGCTTCTTCGGCAATACCTTTTAAAACATGGCGCACACGGTCTACTTCAGGCATAGCAGGGTCGACTTTGCGGCACAGGGTAAGAATATCTTCAATGTAGGAAGTGTATCCTTCAGTCGGAAGCTGGGCTCGGACAGTCAAGCGCCTGCGCGCAGCGGCCTTACGGTCCTCAGGGCGTCCGAAGACCTCGTGAACACGAGATGAAAATGCCTCCCATGATGTGATATCGGATTCATGATTAAGGAACCATGTCTTGGCGACGTCGCTGAGATAGAAAACAACGTTCGCCAATTTAGTGTGGTCGTCCCACTTGTTGTGGAGGCTTACTCTTGAGTAGAAATCCACCCATTCTTCGACATCTTCGTCGCCGATGCCAGAAAACACACGGGGGTCTCGTTGGCGAGAGGACATGTAGAGCAGCGGTGGCTGCGGTGGAATGCCCATCAGATGAGGAGGAGTTGATCCGAGAGTTCCCGTTGCCCCGATAGTCGATGTGAGTGGGGTTTGTATTGCCGGGGTGAGGGTAGGCGGGGAGGTGGTTGGTACCGTGAGCGGTGATGAAGAAGTGGACGTCATGACAGGAGATGTTGTCGACATACCTTGTGCTGGGGGTAGTGTCCGAGTTCGTAGCTCCAGGTTGGTCAAATGGGAGCGGAATTCAGCCGATCGTACTTTCCTCTGGAGTATAGGAAGGAAAACTCCGCACCTCCACCAGATTGTGAGGGTGTTTTTGGTCGCTTCAAGAAGAAGACAAATGCCGGTTGTTTCCTGGTCGAGATCTATATCAGCACGCGCTACCCGAGTCTCGTGTCCCAGCCCCAGCGGCGCGCAGTCCCGCGCACTGACGATTGTGCTTCCCACGCCACAATATATTTACTTGGCTTTCTACGAAACAAAATAGTGACGCTCAAGAAGCAATGTTCAAGGGCAAAAAGCGGACACAGTCCACAAGGGTAAAATGCTGATGCACGGCCAGGAAACAAATTTGTGGACGGAAGCGAGCCAAAGCGGAGAAAAGTAATTGTTCGTCTTATTTAAAAAACGGAATTTGTTTTATATTTTCTTGGCATTATTTAATAATGTTATATACTTTTCTTTTCTGTCCAACGCGAAAGTGTCATGTCTGCAAATTTCCGCCTCCGCAGAGCTGAGTTTGCAAGCGCACTCAAGGCTCATCCACAAACGCGTGTGCATACTCGAGAGCGAGCGCACGTTCGCGCGTGAGGGGCAGTGTTATTGGAGCCATACGCGCATGCCCAATCCTCTTTGGGCACTCATGTACAAACGGAAGAGCCAGGACCAGGAAACGAACGAGCGTAGTATAAATTCTACGCGAGTCAAATATTCTTCTGTCGTCGTAAGCTTTTTGAAATGGAAAGGAAAATGTTCGGTTCGTTGGTTTATCCAGCTGCTATGGTGTTTGACACAAAATATATGATGTTACCCATATAAAACATTCACACTCCTGAATTTTGATTTCAAATATTTTGGGACTGTCTCACTGTTTCAACACTTGGACATGTCGGGTTTAAAGAGCCCAAAAAAGCCAGGTACACTGTTAGCAAGTCCCGTGTATTTGGCGAATATTTGGGGTGAAAAACACGCTATTTACACAAATTACCATAAATTTACACGATGAGTCGCGGATAGTTTGTTTAGAAATCATGCGAGGTTATAAAAAACGTGTTTTGGTTCGGTCATACACGCATAACCGTGTAGCCGACCTCGATAACACGCATCGCCCCCGGCGACGACCGCGGCATTGCCGGCTATCGAAGCACCGGAATGCTTGGGGACACACTCAGAGAGGACCGTCGAGACAAATGCCGCGGAAAGAAACATCTCTCGGAGACAGATATGCACCAAAAGCAATTGCGCCATGTCGCAGGACGTTGGCGAACCCCACGCTTACCGTGCTCGCCGCCATCTTCTGGTCGATGGATATCCGGCTTTCCTCATGTCGCCCATGTTTGTATTTAGTTTAGGGGTCCTGATAACAGTTTCTTAGACACCACAAATAAAGTCACGGGTCTAATTATTTGTTCCAAATAGTTAAAATGGATATAAAAAGCGTGTCCTCGGTGTGAACACGTGACATTGCAGTTGATTTCGTTTTTCCTTCAACCTTCAACTGCAAGCGATCTAGCCACGGCGCAAGCGAAACGCCGATGTACGCTGGAAGCAAGCGCCGGTTGGCTTTCGTTGTTTTTGTTTGAACGGAGAAAATCTGGCAAGTACGCGTGGCGCCGCTACTGTTTTGGTTTGACGGGACGCGAGAAGCTTCGCATAGAGCTTCGGAGTTTGCGAGCACATAGTGAAGACGTGACCCCTGTGATGTTCCTGAAAGACGGAAAGTAGCATTCGTAATCGTCGTGTGTGCTTTGAAAGCGAAGGGAGTCACAGGGTCCACGAGTTCGCAACCACAAGCCAAGGTTCACGACAGCGCGGCGTTGACTTCGGCGATCTCGTTCTGTTTGGTGCAACCCGGCGATGCGAAAAAGAGCTGAAACATTCGTCGTGTGTGGTGCGGTGCTTTGTATTCCTGGTCTGTTTGAACCACGCTTTTAACACGGAGCGCAAATTGTTTGTTGCGTGGTGGAGGTTCAACGGGTCCAGTCCCGTCGTCGTCAGCTGATCCGGTCCAGCTGGTCCGGGAGGACGCAGCGAGCGTTTTTAAAAGTAAATCTTCCTTCGTTCCGTTTCAAACTGTGGAAGTATCCCGACACATACCGTGAGTAAGAAGCAGCGGGCGTTTCCAACAAAATTACGTTCTTTTAATTGAATAATGGACTCCGGATTGTTGTCCTAAATCTGCCGTTTTTTATGCTTCGTGTTGGACTGCGTTTGCATAGCGACGCACACCGCTCGAGTAGATGATTCGGTCCTGCAACGAGTTTGTTGCGCCAATCATGCGGCGTGAATAAATTAGGGCAAGGTTTCCTACCTGCCCACAGATGCATGTACTGAGACCATTTTTTATGTTGTGAACGTAGTGCTCTTTCTTTATTTTGGAAGACGCGTTGGTGCATTTATTATGGTACAATTATTTGAGAGTTGAGAAATTGCAGAGCGAGCAAGCTTTCTCAACTTTGTCTCTTTCTCTCTGGCACTGCCCTGTTTCAGTTTCAGTAGGCATATCTACTAGCACGTACAAATTGCTCTAAAGCAGGTAAAAAACGGGAAGCTTAGGACGCTGCGGACTCCGTGTTTCGCGCTTTTCGCAAGGTGACAGGGTAAATGCTTTTGTGAGATATGCGGAATATGCAAGCGATTTTGTTATGCCCGTCGTTTGCGTCTCTCCAGCAAAACGAATAAGATGATCTACTACAAAGGCGCAATCACAAGCCAAGATTTAAGATAGCAGTCGTTTGCTTCTGTGATCCGTGTAGCTGTATTTTACCCTGCTCTCTGCAACACCGTGTCATGACGAAGAGCTGGAATGGTCACGGTTTGTGCTGGCCTCCCCGTTGACAGAAACCCGCGTCGCCCGCAACGGCACCGAGTGCGCTTGGGCTGTTGATGCTCAAGCCTTTCATCCGCGGCTTGTCGCCAGCTCATCCTGCTGCTCAACGGTGAGGAAGCGGCGAAAGTAACCTCGGAAGTGAATATAAATCCTCGTGCATTCAGTTATCCCGTGTCAAAGTGTGGAAGATGTCCAACGTGTACTGAGGGCGGGAACTACGAGCGTTTTGCCTTGCTTTTATAACCGAAACCAGACCAACGAGACAACTGCCTTGCGTACTCTAAAACGACGGAAGCAATAAGTTTCAACAGGTCGAGTACGTCACCGGGGATGTAGGCGAGACGGTGCACACTGTTTAAACGCTTGCAGTATCCACGAGTGGTACCAGGAAAGCGACGTCAACTGAGAAGGAGCTCGCGATTCAGCATAATGCACTGCTACGGGCCCGTGTATCTTGAAAGTTCGGGGTGGTGGCAGTATAAAAAAAAAGACGCATCAGCGCCCCACACCAGTGTTCACGAATAACACCGGTCACAAACTCCCAAGCCCCACCGCTCTTCTCGACACCGACACGACATATGACAACAAACTGCACCAAAACGCCCCAAAAGTGAAGGCGTCTGCTCCCGTACTGCAACTGCTGCAACTAGCGGAAGTGAAGCGTTGGGCAGATGTCCGGATGTCCTTCACAAAAATATATAAAAAATGCTTTGCGCAAGGATCATTTTCATTTATTATTATATACGTAATGACAAAATCCCAATTATTTTTTTTTCCTATCTGATTCAAGCTAGTCGGACTGCTCATAACACTGGTCAAGCAAGATAACAAAAATTTGAACTTTTTCATGACCGGTTTAAGATTTATTGTTAACATATCGTAATTTATTGCAACGGACTAACATAATAGATTTTGCTTCCATACTTTTTAAATGCAAACAGTTCTAACACACGGCTGTCCATTGCGCCGTGTTTTGTGCATTCTTCTATAAATCTGTAATGATCAGCGACCAAAGAGCTCACCCGCACATGTCAAGCTTATATGCGCCGCGGGGAGAAACGGATATCGAGCAGGAAGCGTCGGGCGTACTGACGGTTGTTGTGTTTGTGTACATGTTGGTGCTGTGTGCTGTGTTGACTGCGTCGTATGTAGGGTTGCTGTGTAGTCGTGGTCGTTCGCAGTGTTAACAGACTCGTCTTTTTCTTAAAAATAGGCTGCTAGAAATCTCGATAGGTGGCGCAAGTTACCGCCCGATTCTAAATAGTTTACTCAAGTTATTCATCCATGTGAGTTCGGCACTCGTTCTTTTTTTTTTTTTTTAGCTGTTTGTTGAAGCTATCGACGCCGCCGACCGCCGACAACGCACGTACGTAGCTTTGCAAGTAGCTACGTCCGCCGCTTGGAGACTTTACTGTGTATAAAAGACATCGAACGAGAACTAACGCGCCCTGTGTGCTTTCAATTCGGCTGAAAGGCGCGCGGCTCGCTGGGCTCGTCTCTCGCCTGTTCTCGGCCGCTGGCCGGCATGTTTCATAACGAGCACGCTCGAAACGGTTTTGCGGAAGGCAGACACGGTGTAGCGTGTTAAGTTTACACAGCACCTTATGTGTAGACTAAAAACACAGATGGCCTAGTGTAAAACGAACACGTTTCGATGTGTGCGCTATGGGACAACGGTTTACACGTCTGGGCGTGTTATTTTTGCTAACAGCGTAGAGTCAAACGTAACTTCTTTTTTTCAGTGCCTAGGTGTTGGCGGTTTATCAGTCATTTGGCTTAGTGGGTTCTAAATCACCAAACAAGTGCCCAAGTTGAGCTTCACTGCCGGGTTTTAATTGATACGTGGAATTTGTGGCTCAAGTGTGGCACTTTAACAATTATGTGTCGATCCAAAAAAAAAAAATTCATGGAAACAAGCAAAAACGAACAGGTTCACTGGCATTAATCAGTGCCTCGGAACAAAGCCGTATTAGGGCCATGTTAGGGCCCTAGGTTTGCCACGCCGGTGTTACGTTAGGCGTTTCTCTGGCATGCTACCTAGCTGGGAAACAACTTGCAGCATGCACCATTAATGGTTTATTTATATTTCTTGATTTCGTTGATGTATGCTTATCTCTGGAAACTTAAAAATGTCTCAAATGCTTTATTGTAGAGCTCTGCTCTTAGTCGCCCATTTCCGGGTTGAGCGGCGTCGCCGTCGGCGTAACCGCGCGTTGCATTATGGGACGTTTCCCAGCTAAATATAGCGGGAAAATTTTCTGCTAAGTTTAGCAGTGAAACTTATCCTGCTACATTTAGCGGAAATATTTGCCCGCTAGATGTATGGGAAAAATTTCCTTGCTAAATGTAGTGCGACAATTGACGTCACGTGACCTTAAAACCAATTCATTTTCCCTGCTAAATTTAGCGGGAATATTTTCGCTAAATTTCTCAGCTAAACTTAGCGGCAAAATGTTCGCTAGATTTAGCGGGAAATTTTTGGGATAACTTACCGCTAAATGGAAGGGGAGCAGGAGAGGAGAAAGGGGGGAGGGGCAGACCCTTTCTTCCTCCTTAAGAGCTGCACCCTAATTCGGCATTACAACGAATTGTAAAGGACTTTCATTTTTTTTTTATTACATTGAGCGCGTTCTTACTCAAGAACTCGACGTTCAACTATTAAGAAATAAATTGCTTATCTACAGCCAAGATACAAGTCGCCCGTTGAGGTAGACTGAGTTGAGGCTGCATAAACCCAATTGCACAACTCGCCGGTTTGGGAATGTGGTGATACCGGTCTGCCGGTAAGATCCTAGTGGGGCGACGGGAAACACCCCATGGGGTGACAACGGGTCAGTAAGATCGACAATCACTGGCCAGTGACCGGGACTGACTGGGACGCCCGGCACTGGGCGTCCCAGTGAGTTCCCGGGATGCTACCAGCACAGATCCCCAGTCTAGCACCAGTAATACGCTAAGATACCAGCAAGACCCTTGGCCAGCGGCCTCAAGCCATACGGTTCCGGGCTGCTGCCAGCACAAATCGCCGGCATAGTACCAGCAGTACCGCAAGATACCAGCAAGACGTCAGGCCAGTGGGCTAAAACCGTGCAGTTCCCTGTCTTGTTTTACAGGCTAACATTTGGTTTTGTGCGCATTGCACACCTGAATAGAAATGATGTATTTCATAACAAGGGTAATTTTGACAAATAATGTGCGTAAACAATTAATTTGCACTGTGCATGAAAGTACATTTTTGGCACAGGTATAAGCCTTTTTGATAAAGCAGCTGCCACATACATCTGTCACTCTTACAGGGGTAGTAAATAAAACAAACAAAATCGTTACCGTAATTGTTTATTGTCAGTTGCAGTGAAGCTACAGCTCGGCTGCTAATCATGGGTTTGTTGCCAGAGGAGTGCGCTGGTTAAAAGAGGCTGCACGTCACGGGCCTAGGAAATTTTCACACTTCTCATGCAGCTTGTGATGCAAGTCGACCATGCACACGGAAGGGCGAGTCCTTAATTACAGCACCTGTAAAGAGAATCGACACCACAGTAGAATGACAGGGTAAATCAATACCAGCTGCACATGATAACCCAGAAAGTTCAAACTGGGTTGAGGGGCATGAGACAAGTAGCCCATGCAAAAGGAAATTTTTTTGTAGCTAATGTACTAATTGTCTTAATTTTATTTTTTATCGGCAAACAATATCAAAACAAAAATACTTTGATTGCCCTAAAGGACACAATTGTAACAACACACTGAATGACCAAGGGGCAAAAATGGTACAGTTATCTCATAATCAAGTTCAGCTATTTGTACGAAAAAGGCCCACTTCAGGGTAAGGCTTGTATTGTGGAAAGCATCTATTTTAATTCAAAAGGGCATGCCGAGAAACGGGCGAACTTAGCGTAGTCGGCATGTAGTTTAACATTGTCGCTTGTTACGATAGGTGCGCAGTCCCTGATATCCACATCCAGCATTTTTAGGTAAATATAGTGATTCGTTAGTCTTACTCAGACAATGACAAATCATATCCTTGACATATACAGCTCACAGTAATGGAATCAGCATTTGAACCTTTTGTAGCAGGTTCTGCAGCATTCAAAATATTGGTATAAAGCAGCCACTGACGCGTTTGGAGCAGATGCAAATAAAAAAAAAAGAAAAGGTTATTGGTTATTCAAATGAGTGTACTTGTGATACTAATTGCCAGTTCCTTGATACTGGAACATATCGCTTATCACATTTTGTGGTAAAAATAAATAAGATGCAAAAGGAATAAATAGCCTTCTTTTATTTATTTTTTTTTAAATAAGGCTCTGGAAAGAGCGGTGTCCATTTAAAACGGGTACTAAAAATAGTTGTAAAATAAATCATAGCTGAACCCTTCAGTGGCGGTAAAGCCTCCCTCTCGTCCCCGTTCTACACTCGGTAGTTTAATTGGTCGGTAAACATAATTTCTGCAAAATGCCAGCAAAAACCTGCATATCCGCTACACCAATAAAAACGCGTCCTTCAAGTTTTATGAACCTGCCAAACTCAAAACTCTAATATCATAAACTGCGGGTCATTCCATGCCAAACGTCGCTGGCGTAACTCTTGACCATCGCCGATTCTTTCGAAAAAAATCGCAGGTTTTTTCTATGTGTTGAATAGTCACTTGCCTAAATATTTTCGTCCACAAAACTGTTTTTTTCGCGCTAGCGCTGTTTGAAATTCCCTAAGAGGCGCGAAACTAGGCTCAAGTAAAAAAATTGCCAACAGTACACATATTTATTTACCAACACACAATGTTTTCTGTCCAATTATACTTGCATTATTGGTTAATGTGAGGCCAATTTTAACTAATACAGCGTTGTGTATGTTTGTTTTTAATTGACGACAAAACGCTGAAACTGTGCCGTTTTCGAGATTTTTTCGTTTAAATTTGGGAGTCTGTATACTCGCGCTAGGAGTGCTTTCCGCGTCTATTGTAGATATATTTTCTGAATGAAATAGCTTTCTACCGTTAAAAAAAGTAGGGTTTTGTTATATTCAAGCGTAAAGTTGCGCAAAACGGCATTTTGGTTTAAAATAAACTGCAAACTCTGCAATAAGGTGGTTCAAGTAAAAATATGTCAGACCACTCAAGCCATCGAGCGCCATATTAACTCATGATTTATAAAATTTAAACGAAGTAATACTTTTTTTAAGCGAGAAAATAGTTTTTGAAGTTCAGCTCCCGCGACACCGCGCGGAGCGGTTTCGTGCGGCAGTTTCTCCACACAGCACGACAACATTGGACCTTATCTGACATAATAAAAACAAAACAGCGCGAAGACAAGGGCGAAGTAGAAGAAACCACAGGACAGTTCCCGTGGTTACTTCGTTCTCGTCTTTGCGATGTTTTGTTCTTATCATGTCTACTTACCAACTAACCCAAACTTCTGCGTTAATCGAGCTTATCTGAGCTCAAACACATAATCTGGTGCTCTAAATGGGGCATGCAGCGCAGTAATAAGTTGTCACAAAGTAGGGAGCAAGAAAACACAGTCCTTTATTCTTATTTTTTAATACAGTGGCTTGTGCGTGGTTAGTGATACGTTATAAAGGTGGGAGCTCTTGGTGTCATCTGCGAATTTTTTTAACCAGGGTCTGCACGTTATGTGCTTCCACCAGATTTATTTTGATACTCTAACTTCTTTAGTCGTTGAGAGCTATGTAACAGAAACAGAAAGAGTTGATGTGGAAGTTGCTTTGAAGTGGTGAAAGATGCGAGTGCCTTTTATGGCGAGGACTGTTTGGAATCTTGGAGCTAGGTCAGCTCGCTTTTCTTGCACAATGACATTTGGCACCCATAGGATTGTTTTGCCATTGATGTTATTTCGTGCCCATGTGAACAGCTCTTCTGAAGCGGCTATCTGGTCTTGGTACGGCCTTTGAAGACTGGCTTTCGCTGCCAAACGTTTCACGGTTTTCCCAATGCCGTCGCACGGACTTTTCCCCTCGGAGGTTGCAAAAATATTCCATTCAGCTGAAATACTGAAGTCATTATCGTGGTAACACAAGTTCTGAAACCTCTTTTTGTTCTTGTGCTGGGAGGCTGCTCTGTCGAAAAAGTAAACTATTTTTCGTAATTGCGGCAGGTCATTTTTCAACTGCTTCAGGACTTCACACTGAAACGCATACACTGCTAAAGTATCATGTTCTAGGCAGTCGGACATTTCTTCAGCCCTTTCTTGCAGACGGAAATACACAACAGGGTGGAGCGTAGCCTGAGTATTGACCCAGTGGTAAGATTGCGGTGCGTCTTAGAGCAGGAAATTGTAATTTTCCGCAAAATTCATGAGCACGATGGCCTCATCATTTTGCAGTATATATTTTTTAATTCTCGCAAGTAGCGAGCTTGTTGTTTTCTTATGAAATGGTGACCCTTAAGTTCGTTCAACATCTCCAAAAGTTTCTCAATAAAATCTTCTGGTGACAAGACACTCGTTTGAAGTTTGCAGCGCACGCCACTTATCCACTGCTGAACTTGGACGTGGTTCACTTGCTTGGTATCAAGGGCGGGCCCAGTCTGGAGCAAGGTCGCAACGCATTTTGTATCAGGGCACATGTCGCCCTTGCCAAACATACCGTCCTCTTTGTCAACTCGACACACTGTGGTAGCTAACAATTGTTCGATTGCCTCTTTGAGGCCACTAGCGTTTAACATCGACTTCATGTTTTGGTGCTGCATGCAAACGCACACACTGTGCGTCCCACTTGCCCCGGCCGAAACACAATTGGAAGGGCGCATGCTGGCAAACGTTGAAAATCCACACGTTAAGTTAGAAGCTTTCTTCCATTGTGGGTAAAGTTCTTTTAGGTTTAATAGCAACAGGCGCTTTTGACAGCCATACAACACATCCTTTTTACCTGGTCGGCAGTAAGGCAGTGAGTCATTCTCATAAAAATTTATCTCTGAAGTCTTCACGTCTTCCCTTAAAGAGGGACTTCTACTCTTTGGGGGCATGCACAGTACGCCGCGTTATTTTTTTATTTTTGATGGCCTCGTGCACCTGCCGTTCCGATGCCCCAAAAAATTCTATAACCTTTTCGCGAGACAAGGAATGAGGTGCCAGTGTCAACAACTGGATCTTACTTTCGCGCTTCACTTCTTACGCGAACATGCTTTTGAAATCGTTCATTAGTTGCACAAAGTCAGAAAGCACGAAATCCTTCTTTGTGTTTCTCTGAGAGGTTGATGGCTGGAAAGGCCAAGAGGCTGACAAAGTCTTTTTTCTGCTTTTTCTTGAAGCCTCCATTGCGCTTGCTTTCTTTTATTGGGCTCTAACCAACAACTGCAAGGGAGTCATTGATCTTCGCAGAAACTGACACCTCTGAGTCACTTTGTTTGGAATGAACACAATATTCCTGAGCCGGTTCGTTCACTTGAGTAGAATTTGCACATTTCACCTTTTTACAGTTGTCGTTTGCACATTTGGCAGAGTTTCTCTCCTGGAACTAGACCGAGAGTAGGGTGGGCATCCGCGCGTCTCAGTGTTATGGCGAACGACCCACGACGGTTCTTCACATGCCCAAGAAAAGAATTGCAGCACCATTTAGAAGCAACCAGGGACGTGTACTTCTTCACGTAAACACAAGTGATGGTTGCATACCATGGAATTATCATCTAGCGAGATTCTAGAACGCATTGTGAGAAGTCGCCGATCTAGGTCGTTTTTTTCGCTCAAGCTGGTAATTCACCGCCGTCTGCTTTGAGTCGCTTTGTGACAACCGCTTGGTCCAAGAGAACATGAAGGAAGTTCACTGCCTGAAAACAAACAAGTTATAAAAGCATGAAGAAGAACCTGACCATATGGTTATATCTCCATTCACACTTATTTTTGAAAACCCGAATATTATGAACGGAAGCCAGCGAAAAAAGATGAAGAAGCGGAAGTCAAAAGGCACTTAAATCAAAGATTGCTGGTCGCCATTTACTTATTCGTGCCATATTAAGTCATATGGCCTTGAGTGATTTCCCTCTTGTGGAGAAGAGAGCAATCATTTGTGGGATTAAAGCAGAAGACAAGCTAGCCAGACGCTTTGATGCATAGAGGGCTATCTGGTGAGCGCTAAACAAATATTCTGCACTTACTTCTGTCTGTGTGCGCAGAGACAGCTGAATTGCTTTTATCTAAAGCATGGCCTCTTTTCTCAATTGCGAAAGCTCCGGACTTTCCTGAATCTTCATGCGTTTGCTTGCGGAAAGTGCGACAAGAAACACAGCTTTTCGCTCGCCGGCAGTGTTGCTGTTTTAGCCGTTTTCGAACTGGACGGTACGTAACTACAACGTTGCTAAGTAGACAAACTCTATTTGCAAAAAAGTACATCGTTTAGCCTAAAATAGACGGCGTGAGATAAACAAGACGAATAGTTCAGTTACAAGCACATAGATGGCCCTAGGCGATAGCTAGCACCAGAGCGTGCGCCACGGCCCACGGCTCAGATAAGCTCCATCGCCGCCGTGCTGTGCCGAGAAGCTGCCGCATGGAACCACTCCGCGCAGTGACGTGGAGGGGTTCCCACTTCAAAAAATATTTTCTCGCTTAAAAAAAAAATTGTTCGTTTACAATTTATAAATCACAAGTTCATACGCCACTCTATCGCTTGAGTCTTCTGGCATATTTTTACTTGGACCACCTCACTGCGAAATTTGCAGTTCAATTTAAACCAAAATGACGTTTTGCGCAAATTTACGCTTTAGTATAAAAAAAAAACATTTTTTTTAACGGTAGGAAGCTAATTCATACAAAAGCTATATCTATAATAGATCCGGAAAACACTCCTAGCACGGGAATACAGACTCCCAAGTGTAAACAAAAAAATCTCGAAAACGGCACAATTTCAGCATTTTGTCTTCAATTTAAAACAAACAAAAATACTATATTATTTAAAATTGGCCTCATATGAAGCAATAACGCAAGTAGAATTATACAGAAAAAATTGTGCGTGGATTACCGGTGACTCGCGTTTTTAGTCTGCGTGTTCGAGGTCGTATGCGTTCGAGCTTTCGTTTGTGCTCGGACCTAAGATGAAACCAAATTATATGGCAAGTACAAACGCCGTGAATGATATTTACATCTTTTTTCCCTTCTACTTCTCTAAATATTAGGGAGGAACAACATTAAACTATTTTTATCTTTAAATTTAAGCCCGTCCTGGAGCAGTTATGGCGCAATTTTGAGCAAAAATGAGGCTTTGGCACAAGATGCAGTAGACTTTCGTTCATGGTGCAATTTGGCGCAAATGGCGCAGCACTTTCATCACTGAGCTCATTGTTGTACACATACTAATGAAATTGGGTAGACACAAGTAAACATAAAATGTATCGCAGAATATCGCCATTATGTGGGAAACACCGTGTTCCCACATAATGGAAACTTGATGACTAAAACTCACCTGCAGACTTCATCAAATAAAAAATAGCGACTTCCACACAAGCAAGTATATATTTGCAACCTCCACCATCAAGGTCACGTTGAGTGCTTACCACCGGCATGCCCCAAAGCCATTAAAAATGACCGTAAGCCTCACCTACTTTAAGCATAGGACATCACATAAGGAAATGTTCCTTCTGATCATCATTAAAATGACTTCAGGCGCGCACAGTTCAGGCAAGTCAATTGAAAGATACCAAATCAGCAGTGAGGCAGTGTAGAGTGGTTGGTAGATGCAGGCTAATATCTATGGGACATCTATTTTCTAAGTAATATCATTTATCTGGTCGATTTTCTTCGCAGATCCATTACATACTGAGACAAGGTTCTGACTACAGTGAAAATCAAGAAGTGCGTTCATATTTAGTTTTGCACAAGCTATGTGTCAACTGACTTCATCCTCTTAGAATTTATTGGAGTGGATCTGGATATAATGTCTAGCTCGACAATACTGCCAGGAGCACATCTCCCGAAACCTGTCAGAAAGGAGTAGAGGAAGTTTGAATAATAATTCCGGTATTACGATGAGCAGCTGCTCATACTGAGGATTGATGTGAGCAATGTCGGCCGTCCCTCTGCCTGAAATACCTATGCGTCAGCTACCCCTTATCAGAAAAAGTTTTAGCTGAGAGCTTTTTACGGCCGGCTCCGGTCAGCCACTGAGCGAAAGACCCACCAGGCATGCGCGTAACGCTCAGCCGGCAGTGGCCACCGAGGTGCAGGAGGCATCCGCGCTCCGATTGGTCGTTGCTGACTGAGCGCTGTGCGCATGCAGGTGCGTTCCTGCTGAGTAAAGCGGGTTATAAAAATGCTCAGCTAAAACCACTAATGTCTATGTCGCCGCCACAACTGCAAAACGTGCAGTCTCTACTTAATCGCTTGCACAATGTACCAAAATTGCGGTGCATCCTGCTTAAGAGGCTTGCTGGCATGTTTCATACTCACTCTCTGCAGACAGCTAGGACTGGCGGTAAACGAGGAAAAAAAGTGTGAACACATAACATGTACGCCCAAACGGAATATCAATGGGACTTCACGAGACTGCATTAAAGTTGCCGTTTGGCGTGTTTTAAACCGCACAGCCACTGTTTGTACACAAGTCAACTAGCTCCGCACATAATGCTCAGCACACCACAGCTAGGCTGAATCAGATAAGTGTGACACTTGTCGAGCTTGAAGTACAGTCGTGATTTATATGAGGGTGAACAAGCGACCGTCGACTGCTCAGTACTGGGAACATCAAGCAGCAGCTGACTTGCTCTCCTTTCAAATGCCTTGCGAACCGAGCGTGGTAAGTCGTCTGATGAGGAGAGAACGTCACTATGGACAGCACTGAGCAGTTGATAATCATCTGTTTACCTTCATATGGATCAAGTGTCTACCTGGCCGAAGTGGGCAGTGTGTGTGCAGCAGAAACAGCTGTATTGAAATCTCAAGAGGATAAAAGTTCAGAACAGGCTTGGTAAGGTTTCACACTGCAAGCATGCCCATGCAAATTTCACTTTCTAAAACATAAAAATGCATTTCAAAATTTCACCCAGTACAAGCTGCATTTACACAGCTGTATATTTAAGGCAGCTTCCTATCAACCACCTTTCCAGACTACTGCCATGGACCTGAGCCTCGGCTCAGCTGGTGATGCAGGAGCGAATTGGCCTAATCGATGCTAGCTTATGTTCGGTGAGAAAACGTGATCGCGCTTGAAGATAGGAACATAGGAAGAACAGACACCACAGAGCGCTCTGTGGTGTCTGTTCTTCCTATATCCTTGTTTTCAAGCGCAATCATATTGCCTCATGTACCATACCAACTTGCCCTACAATCAGCACTTGTCATTTTGTTCCGTAACTGCTGCACTGAGTATAAAGGTTACAAATGTGCTGTAGATTATGTAAAACAAACAAACAAATAAAATAAATCCTAGCATGCACAATTCGCTGGAGGCACTGGCAAAAAAAAAAAAAATCAGAGGTTGGGTCAATTATGTTAACGCAATATACATCGGACGCGTACCATGACTGCTGGTAAGATATTTGCCGCCATCAATCTAGATGAGCTTGTAGATTTAAAGGCCAAATAAGAAATAACTTAAAAGCTGAAATATATTTGGATGTAACTGCAAAAACTAGAGACTAGCTCTGCACATATGGTGCTATCTAGTACAGCAGAAATGAGTAGAATCGGATAACAGCATCTTTTTGCAAAAATTGAAGCAAAACAAGTATGGAGTCTGCTGTGCAACTACAACAAAAACGATGCTACTGTGATCTTGCGGAGATCAGAGTTCGGAGCATGTGTGACCGGGTTCGGCACGACAAATATGCGAATGTCATTATTCCCTTTTTGCAATATTAAAATCACTCTGAATGTGCGACCAATTACCGGGTGTATTCACGCAAGTCTTCAATTGTAGGTACAGTGCCCTGGTTGTCTCTCTGTGCGATATATGACCAAAGACCATAGAGACCATTACTGCAAACTTCTCCGAAAATCAATGGGCGCCGTGACGAACGGCGAGAGTGGCGCTGTTCACCACTCTCGGCGTTTGTTCGTGTTTGTGTGTTGCAACTAACAAGCGCACCAATGGGAAGGCTTCAGCCATTATTGGGAACACTAAATAAACAAATACAAATACAAATACAATACACACAGCAATACTGGATGCAAGTAACGACGCACTTCTGTTTTAAACTCTGTATTTCGTTTACGAATGAAATGCGCAATTCCCCTGTAGGCTTTCATTACACGCGGGTGGCATCGTAATCGCTAAAGGCCAGCCCATGAACACAGTCAGTGTTAAAAACAATCCTAGCAGCAATAGGTTGCAAGTACATTGCTCAATATATAGAGCACCTTACCATGAACAGCCTTGGCAGTCTTCCATGAAGCCTGGACTTCAGCACAGGAGACGTTAATCCTGTGTCTTCTCAGGATTTTCACATCAAGATGGCGAAAGTGAATGCCAAATTTTTTTTTTGACAAGGGCTGCAGTAAGTAGAAAGATGAAAACACACAGCAGAATATACAATAAAAAAATCATAGACCAACTCGAATAAAAGTCCACAAAAAGACAAGGACGAAAGGACAGGAACACGTAGGACGCAGACTAGTGCGCACTCGGAACACGATCTATTGGACATAAAAGAAAAGATGAAAGAGGATCTGAGAAATCAGAATGGCTGTGCTCGGAGAATGTGAGCTTCAGGAACCGAGACGTGAGGCAAATATGTCAGGTAGATTGTTTTACAGACACTCTGGAATTAAAAACAGCCTTTCTATGTAGCAAGCTGGGGAGTTCATTCTTATCGAACATCTTGAAAAATAGCACACAACAATCAAGAAATAAAGGAGAGGAATACATACACTACATATGAGTGCAGACTCTCAATTGACATAAATAAGAGAAAAAAAAAAGAAAGAATGCGGAAGGAGCTTTTGCAAAAGTTCAAACAGGTCCAAGTGGAACGTGCTAATTTACCCATATGCATGACTGTAAAAACGATTTCCTTGGCAGCTCAGGTAGCAGACGGATGTGCGGACACATTGGTTGCCCTACTACGAATAATAAAGGCCTAAAAAAATCCCCTTGTATGTTTTTTGTAGTATCTGCTAATTATTCATGTTTATTTTCTAAGGATGACATACACGAGCAGTTTAAACAGTGCAAAAGTAGGTGACCATCCACCGTACATTTCAGAGAAAGATAGAGCTGTTTTTATGCATTACCCATCCATCTGTTACCTTAACTTAAAAGCAAATCATGTTTTTAAAATCTGCTTTTGCTAACGGGTAAATCAGCGTGTTCGAATTGGGCCTCTGTTCGAGCTCTTCCCCCATTCTTTATTTCTTCCTTCCTCTCTTATTTATGCGAGTTGAGAGTATATTTTTTAAGGTGGTCGTTTACTACCAGCTTACCATCTTAGTATTGTAATGTAACAACTAAAAACAATTACAACCTACAGCATTCGCTAAAGGCAGTACCAAACGAAAAAACAGGAATCGGGGGAGGTATGTCTAACACTATATACTTACACTAAACAAAATATACCTTCCATAAATTGGCAAGACGCTACCTTAATTCAGAACACGCTTGTAAGTTTCTCCAAAAGCTTGTAATTAATACTTGATAGCCTTTAAAAATATCAGTAGGAAGAGAATAAGTCCTTCACCATTTGAAGCAGCTTGAGTGTTTCTGGAGACCTTAATTTCGTTGCACGTGCATTGGATCATACAAAACACGTGTACAGCAAATGTTCTTTTAAGCTGAACATTTCACGAGAAATTACTTAAAGTGCCGGCGTAAAAAACTATTTCGCGGGCACAAAGTATTTGCGATCGAGAGTGGTATGTTATGCATTAATCACCACGCGGTGAATTCGTCGCGCCATTCATTTTTGGAAATTGTTTTCTGGTTACGAATCGCGAAAAGGAAGTCGTTTGCAGACGACTGGGCGGCGGAAGCTACGGACTTGCTCGATCAATCAATCGCTACCCTTCGCCTGGCCCAGCTCTCCGGACGCAAGTACGCATATAGGATCCACCCATAGTGTGAAACCTAGAACTTCGGCGATGGAGGGCACTGCGTTCTTCCAGACATTCTAGTTTACCAGCAAACAATACAATGGAGAGAGGCAATCAGCCCCCCCCCCCCCCCCCCCCGCCTCAACCTGTCTTCCAAAGACTTCCACCGCTACTGATAGACAAAGCGCTAATTTGTGAACGATAATCAACGCGAGGATGGAGCGCTTTGCATCAGGGAACAAATGTAGAAAAACAGCCTCGCATAACACCATTTGCGCACAATTAGTAATAGTGTAAAAGCAAGCGATCTAGAGACAATACCATGCATTGTGAAAGCAGGAAAGAATAATCTAGCCCTAACGAGCAAGGAAATTAACTTACACTAAGGAACGACCGTTCCACGATCTTGGCTGTCGAGCAGATTTGACGTAGTTCCACGCCTCACAGTCGCTTCCATCTTTTTCGGACACATTTGAAACTAAGGGTAACTCCCCGCATCCCGACTAGTTCGGAAATTACCTCAAGCCACAAATATACACGCACACACCCGACAAACGTGCAAAACAGGCTGCGGATTCGATTGGATTGCATTCGTTGGCTATTACGAATGTCTAGCTACTTTAAGGAAGCTATGTTCGTTTATCTTCGACACGCTTGTAATAAAACAGTCAGCAAACCGCATTAAAAAAATTTTTAACAGACACAGTAATAATAAATATTTCAGCATGTCAACATTGCCACAATATTATAAATATTGTGGCAATGGTGCAGGCAGCAAAACATTAAATACGAAACTAACCGTACAATGCTTCCAAACGAATTCAGTAGACATGTACGCGTAAGCTCCTAAAAAGAGCGCTAAACCAGTCGGGCGGCTGCGGCCTGTTGTGTTCACGCGCAGTGTTGCTGATCTTGTAGTCGGTGTTTTAAATCCCAGTAGAGGCAAGTTTTTTTTTTAATTTTAAATGTTTTCTATGTTTTTTCAGTCGTCGGCACCCTACTTAAGGGTAAATTTCGCGCGGAAGTTGAAGATATAAAGTGCAAGTCCATATTTGAATCGATGCATTGCAAAAAGAGTGGCTATCTTGTTTTGCCGGATTAATTCGCTCCCTCGGTGCTAATAGGTGGGTCAGTGTAGTAGGGAAACAGCGAAGAAAGGAAGGTAATAATATTGGGCTCATTGAGATCAAATTGGGAAAACCTCTCAGTGGCAAAACTGCCACAGGGATGCAGCCGAAGTCTGTCTGAAAGGTGGTCATCTTCCCCCACTAACAGAAAAAAATACCGCTATTTTAAGGCAGTTATTTACCTGAGCCCATAGCGCGCTACGTATTAAACCCATATCTTAATTTTCTGACTTCCGGAAAGTAGTATTTAATTTTGTTCTGGTAGATCAGTGCTTTCCCCACGTCCCGCCTGGTTGTACTTATCGAGGTTACGCTCCGTAGTTTTACTTTTATATTAGGCCTAAAAACGTTTTTATTTCTGAGGCTTGAGTACAGTGCGGTTAATTAAAATAGCTTTGAGAAACGGTATGGGTCAACACGTTGTAGCATTTTTTTTCGTAGCGTCAGGGGTCATACTCACAAACCCGGCACTCTAAACATCCACAACGCATTGGTGTTTTACGCTTCATTGCGTTAAAAAAGTTTCTTGTATATTTGCGTCTCTCTGGTGCGGTATGTCGTATAACATACGCTATCGGGAGACACATATCGTCTGGTTATGTGACCCTTTCAAATATTTGTGTTAGATGATCGTAACTACCACAGAAAACAGTCGATTGCTGTTTGAAGTAGCATATTTTCACACTCAATGAAAATCACCAATAACGTGATATCAGGAGAGTTATGTACCGCTCGAAGCGTCATAAGCAATAAACACATCTCCTACTTTTTAGTTCTTGAAAAGTTATGTTTATTGTTGTTTTTGTAAAACAAAGCGCATGCTCAATCATGAAACCTGCTTTTTTTTTTTCATGGGAAGGCTCTGTTAGACCGTTGTTAGTTTTTCTTATCAGAGCGAAACACGTGCGTATACCGCCGGACCTAGAAGGGGTACTCCACCATTTTTTTCGTTGTTTCCGATTTGCTTGAAATTTTTCTAAACTAACCAACAAACATTGCTAAAATAGTATCCCAAATATTAGGTCAAAATATTGTTTTTTCGCGAAGTTATTGAATTTACAGTTTTGCTCTTCACCATGTTTTTCAAACTGAAAGTCTCTACTGGCAACAACAACAAAGTGACGTCAGTGGAAGGCAGGGGTTAACTTTTTGGACTACAGAAGTTGTTCCCAACGGATAGGAAGCAGTTTCTTGGTGTCAAATGAGTTCTTTGGAAGCTCGCTGCCGTATCCGCGCTCCAGCACGGAACAAATGATTGGCATATTCTATTTTTAGACTACTTGCTCGACTGGCAAGCCTGCCTGCCACTGACGTCACGGCACTGAAAAGTGCGCGAATATTTGAATATTGGTTTTTGCACCATTTTCATTTGCCGATTTCACAATACCTATTATGAATTTCGCGATGCTAAATAGCATACCGGAAAGGCTAAAGGCCGGGGAGTCAGAATATATAGTTAGTTGAGGTAGCTCAAAAATCGGTGGAGTACCCCTTTAAGTATAGTACATCAAATTAAACTAGCTTCCTGAAAAAAAAGTATCGTTTGGCGTTGCACAATTTTTTTTTTTTTGGCGTAGGTGGTCAGATTCTCAAATCCTTAACTGCAAATGTTTCTCACCGCATTGGTTGTTCTCGCGTTTTCGCGATAAAACACGTCAGCCTTGTCGTGCCGGGATCAAATACGCCAGCGTCGGCAGTCATTTACTAAAGAATAATCAACGCAAACATTTCCACTCGCTCTCCATGAACTGCCGCAGTTCGACAGAATCTCAATGACTTGACTGCCTAGAGAAAGCGGCAAAGAAAATAAAAAAAAATAAATAAAACGATGCCGGTCAGCAAACGGAACTTCCATGGCGGGCCTCGCCAGTCTGAACAGCAAAACGACAATGCACGCCAGTTACTGAACTTCCATGTACTAAATACTGGCCATCAAAGACAGTGAAATACCGATGCCGGCCAGTTACTGAACTTCCATGTAGATACTGGACAACAAAGACATCAAAATACCGGTGCCGGCCAGTTACTGGAACCTCCATGGAAAGACTGTCCAGCAAAGACAGAACAATACGGACGCCGGCCAGTTACCGAAACCTCCATGGAAAGACTGGCCAGTAAAGACAGCACAATACCGATGCCGACCAGTGACTGGAACCTCCATGGAAAGACTGGCAGCAAAGACAGAACAATACCGATGCCGGCCAATTACTGAAGTTCCATGTAAATACTGACCAACAAGGACAGAACAATACCGATGCCGGCCAGTTACTGGAACCTCCATGTAAATACTGGCCAACAAAGACAGAACAATACCGATGCCGGCCAGTTACTGAACTTCCATGTAAATATTGGCCAACAAAGATAGAAAAATACCGGTGCCGGCCAGTTACTGGAGCCTCCATGGAAAGATGGACAGCAAAGACAGCACAAACCCCATGCCGGCCAGTCCCTGTAACTTCCACGGCTGAACTGGCCAGTGAGCAAACACAAAACCCCGACGCCGGCAGGGATCGGTAGTTCCCCAGCGCCCATGGCCGGGCGCCGCCATCCTGTTACCAGGACCGGCCGGCGTAGTCCCGATACCAGCCGACGCGGTGTGCTACCTGGGAACATACACACACCAATTCCTTTTATTCTCCAAGCGCTAAAAGAAGGCGTATAAAGATGTTTTCTGGCTCCGGTGCTGTTGTTTAACAAAATTATGTCTTGTAAATTGACGTTTATTTTGAAGTGCCGCGTGCTGCCATATGTATTCAAAAGGACATATGAATATGTATATCGATGAATATACACTTAAAATAAATATGTAAAAATTGTATATTGACAAATATACTTGAAGTTCCCAAGAAAAGAGAATTGTGTTTTTCGGCGTTAGAAAAACTCTGGATCGCAGGAAGCTCGAACTCCGTGAGAAGATGACTCGACTAGCTGGGATAGAACGCTAAAGTTTGAGAGCATGAAGTTACCTGGATCAAAAGATGTTTGAGAAAAAACAAAATGTCTTTAAGAACCGACATTTGGGGCACTTGCAAAATACTATTCAGTGCGAATCAAAGCTTGCCAGAAAGAAAGAAAACATGTTCTTACTTACTGACACGCTATTTTCACTTATATAAAACCTAAAGGCGTCCGCAATGTCAAATTTTGTTTTGACGAATATGAATTTAAATGGACATCGGCTTATAAAGAAAAAAATTCTTTATGAGCCGATTTCCACTTGAGCCCAATATTGTTAAAACAATTTTTGTCATTGTGGACGCATTTAGGTTTTATATAAGTGAAAATAACGTGTCAGTAAGAAAGGGCATAATGTTTTCTTTTTTTCTTACAAGTTTTGTTTTCGCACTGAATAGTATTTTGCAAGTGTCCAAATTGTTATTTCTTGTTTTGCAGATATTAGGCTTAGTTAAGCATCAATTTTTAAAGACATTTTGTTTTTCTCAGTTAGCTTTTGATCCTGGTAACGTCATGCTCTCAAACTTTAGCCTTCTATTCCAGCCGGTAGTGTCACATTCTGACGGAGTTTTAGCGTTCTGCGATGCATAGTTCATTTACATTGGCCAAAAAAAAACAAAAAAAAACGTTTCTCTTTTTTCGGGAACTTTCTGTACATTGCAAAGAGACGCAAAAAATGGACTTTGATAGGCGAAACACCATCCTGGGTGAGGATTGCATACCTTGGACGTTATGGTTCGTTTTTCGATGTCTCTTTTCCAACGTGCGCACAAGACACATCGCATCGTGTTTAGCGCGTTGGGTCGCCAGAGGTGTTGTCGGCGTCTTCTGTAAGGGTTTTGGCGTTATTATTCGTATTTTTTGTAGCTAAGGCCCTACCAAAAGCCCGTGACAATCGAAATTGACTTTATGATTGGGCGGTTGCGTTATCACGGAGTATTTTGTCATGTTAGCGGGTTTTTAGAGCTCAGCTTTTAGGCACCCGTTTTCCGGGTTGAGCGGCGTCCGTGTCGCCGTAACCGGGCGTTGCATTATGGTACCTTTCCCCGTAATAACGTCACACTTGACATTCAAGAACATGCCGCCGAAGCTGCGGGACGTGTGCGGTAGCTGCTCCGCTCGCGTTTGCGATAAGCAGAACTTCCTTGCTTGTGCAGGCGGCTGCAAACGTATATTTCATTGCGACTGCGTTAATGTTGGTCCTGGCGAATACGAAGTGCTTATGCAGTCAGGAAAAAGTGCCTACAAGTGCAATAAATGCACTCGTCGTCATCGCACAAGCTCGAAGGATGGGTATGACTCAGACACATTTTCTGAGGACCCCGAAGAGGTCGTCTCTGCTACCAAGACCGGCATCACCGGGGAAGGCTCCATCCAGCGAGTTGTTGAACGCTACATGAATACCATCGGCATCAAAATGGAAGTACTGACAGCAGAGGTGAAGTGCCTCAGAGAAGAAAACAAAGATCTTCGTTCTGAGGTTTTTGACCTCAAACGAAAACTTCTGGAACGACTTACCGCACCGGTACCACCAAGGACTCAGTATTCGTCCGTCACGGCGGAATCCAGTGCGGCCGCGTTGCCGAGGCAATCCTCGAGTTCATCCGCGGCGGCGCCGGGGGGCGTTCTCCCGGCAGTTGACGCACAAGTGCGCCAAATCAACTCGAACGGGCAAGACTCGTCACAGCTGCTGGTCTACGGGAGTTTCCACGCCAAGGTGAGCACCTGAGTGCGACAGAAGTGCCCGATGGCTTCACGATCGTGAACAGACGCCGAAGAACCAAACCAATGGTTGGGACTGGAAAGGCTTCGAAAGTGGGCGTAATTTCCCGCCCTCGAAAAGCAGCATTGTTTGTTTCGCGTCTGGCTCCAGGCACGACAGCTTCTGACGTTCTTTTACTCGTCGAACCTTTGTTGAAGGGAAATCCGATTTGCTGTTCTAAAATGAAGACCAAGTATGAGACGTACTCTTCCTTCCATGTCGAGGTGAATCAGGACTCGTTCGAATTAATTAACAGACCGGAAGTGTGGCCCGATGGTTGTATTTTTCACCCGTTCTTTGGAAGGTCGGACGCTTCGCGTACGAGCACATCTGAAAACAATCATGCCAAGATGAATGATGGAGACATTTAATGCGTACTACCAAAATACTCGTGGCTTACGAACCAAAGCAGACACATTTCTGCCAAATGTAGTCTCTTCCAATTTTAATATCATTTGTCTAACTGAAACATGGCTCAACGAGGAAATTTGTAGTGCAGACTATTTTCCGCCTTCTTATACCGTCCACCGTCGTGACCGTGATTATGCTTTAACTCGCCAGAAATTCGGAGGCGGTGTATTAATCGCCGTAAATCAGTCAGTTACCTCGCATCGCAGACAAGACCTTGAAACCTACCCAGAATGCGTTTGGATAGAATTGCTTTCAAATGATGGTTGTAACTACCTAATTAGGAATTATTATTTCCCTCCCCTATCGGATAATCGTATTTTTAATGAACACTTTGATACATTGGAAAAAGAAATTGACTTTTCAAAGTTCAGGGTGCACATTTATGGTGATTTTAACCTACCTGGTGCCAACTGGCAGTCAGGATTTGTTACTAGTCAAAACAGTATAACAGCAAGCAAGTCGTCTCACCTATTGAATTTCATACATTTTAATTGCCTTAGTCAATTAAACGGGTTTGATAACAGCGCTGGGAACGTCCTTGATCTTTTTCTTTCAAATGTGCCAATCATCGGCTTAACTCCTGCCGATGTTTCACTTGTTAAGGTTGACGCTTTTCACCCACCCTTTATTGTTGCCTTCCATAATTCGTTGAAATCTGCAGCTCTCCCAAAGCAGACGTATTACTCCTTCAACACAGGCGATTATTTTGGTCTTTATAGGTTTTTTGAAAATTACGACTGGTCATCCATTTTGAAGGACGATTCTGTCGACTCAGCGGCGAAATCATTTACGACGGTAGTGAGAAATGGAATGGAAAACTTTATTCCAAAACGGTCATCGAAACCTAGAAAGTATCCTTGGTGGTATTCTAAAGGTCTAATATATTACATAAAGAAAAAATCACATTGTCACAAATTGTACAAAAAAAATGGATCGCAAATGTGGTATGCTAAGTTCAGCATTTATCGGTCTCTTGTTAACAAGTTGTTTATTCATGACGAGTGTGTGCATTTAAACGCAGTAGAAAATAGTGTTTTTCACAAACCACATAAGTTTTGGAAATTTGCTAGACAACATACAAAAGGCAGTACACACGGTATCTGTCTAAGAAGAAATTTTGATTATCTGTCTAACCCGAAGGATATCGCCAACTTTTTTGCAAGTCATTTCAGTGGTTGTTTTTCCTCCGATGTTCCAAAAGATAGTGCATTTCTTGACGATCCTGTCTACTCTGATGTTTGTGCAGTAGACAAAGTCACTCTTAGCGAGATCTTGGCGGCTATAAGGAAACTGAAGCCGAAACTAACATCTGGTACAGATCATGTGCCTAACTTTATTGTTAAAGGTTGCTCGAATCTTTTTGCGCCTATCTTAGAGCATATATTTAATATTTCATTGAGTAAGGGTATATTTCCATCTCTGTGGAAAGAGTCTATTGTTGTTCCTATTCATAAGACGGGGGATACTTCGCAAGTTGGGAACTATCGCCCTGTATCATTGCTATGTTCTTTTTCAAAGGTATTTGAGATAGTGATGCACACCCGTCTGTCTTTTTATTTCAAGCGCTGTATCAGTTCTTTTCAGCACGGTTTTATCAAGGGGCGCTCAGTCGAGACAAACCTCTGTACTTTCCTTGATTATTCAGTGCCTTTTGTTTGTAATCGCGGTCAAGTTGACGTTGTTTATTTTGACCTCTCGAAAGCCTTTGACAAGGTGAACCACGCTTTGCTGCTGCACAAATTGTCACGTAATGGCGTTTCTCCTGTGCTTTTATTATGGCTTGAAAGCTACCTGACTGACCGTCATTGTGTCGTACGCATTTTAAATAACTTCGCTGATCCTTTTTATCCGTCATCGGGAGTACCACAGGGCTCCAATTTGGGTCCACTATTGTTTTTGATCTTTATCAATGAGATAGCTAATTCCGTAGTAAACTCAAACGTGCTGTTATTCGCAGACGACATCAAGCTCTTTTTAAGTATTAGTTTGATGGATGACTGTGACCTTCTTCAGAGTGACGCATCGCATATTTTAGATTGGTGTCGGGAAAATTGCTTAGTCATCAATCCAGAAAAAACGAAGGTCATGTCTTTCAGTAAAAAACGTGAAATTATACACTATTCATACTCAATTGATGATAAGTGCATTTTAAGAGTATCATCGCTTCGTGATCTAGGAGTGTACTTTGACACTACTCTATCCTTTGGCTGCCATGTCGCCCATATTGCCTGTTCTGCATTTAGATTACTTGGAATGATTACTCGATTAACTAGAAAGTTTGCGAACTATGCTTGTTTCCTTCGTTTATTTTGTTCTATTATCAGATCTAGATTAGACTTTGGCTCTGTGGTGTGGAATTCACTGACACTACGTGATGCAGCTAAAATAGAGTCAGTTCAGAGACGTTTTGTGTGCATAATCTATGACAAATACCTTGGCCGAAGGCATTTTTACAACTATGAACTCCTGCTCGACAAATTTGGCCTACAGTGTCTATCCCTCAGAAGATTATCGCGCGATGTTGCCTTCTTATATAAAATAGTTCACGGGGACATTGACTCAACACTTTTGTTCACAGTGAACTTTAACGTACCGACTCGCTCAAATAGGACAGCTCTCACTTTTTATCCCCACAATCAACACATGACATCACCAACAACAAGAATGCAGACAAGTGTAAACAATCTAGGGCATGAAAAGTTTGATATTTTTGATAGCTACGTAAATCTCAGTAGACAATTAGATGAGATTATTTTCCGTCGCAAAAAATGTACTGTCGTGTTTTGTTGCATGCTAGTTTTATCAGTTGAGCATGTTTTACAGTTGTGCAATTCGTTTTTTTTTTTTTTTTTCACTGTGCCACATTGTAGACCTTTGTTGGTTGTTAATTGGCACAAATAAAGGCATTATGATGATGATGATGATGATGATAATGTGTGACGTCATGGGGGTAAAAGTTCTCTGCTAAATTTGGCAGAGAAGTTTCGCTTAATTTGGCGCGAAATTGTTTTCTGCAAAATCTAGCGGGGATATTTTTCTGCTAAATTTAGCGGGGAAAATTTTCACTTAATTTACCTTAAACATTTTTTGCTAAATTTAGCGGAAAGATTCCTGAGCTATATTTAGCGGGAAAATTAACGACACGTGATCTCAACACCACTTCAGTTTGCCCGCTAAATTTAGCGAAACTTTTCGCTAAATTTAGAGGGGAATTTCACGCTAAGTTCAGCGTAAAATTTAGCGAAAATTTGTCGCTATTTGAGGGAAGGGAGCGGGAGAGGAGGAGGTGGAGGAGGGGCACACCCTCCTTTCCTCCTGCTCCTCAACAGCTGCGCTCTCATTCATCATTACAGAGAATTACAAACGTCTAATTTTTTTACTGGTCAGAAAACAAATATGCACGCGAACCGTATCACGTTGCAAACAATAATTAATTAGGCGAAATTAACAAAACTGAAACTCTCGCAAGATGTTTGTTAACAATATACAGTGGTTTTATTAACGTATAGACATTTTCTGCAAGTGCGCCACCATCTTAAATTGACGTCACTTCCAGTATGGGCGAAAACATTGTTTTGCCTTTGCCACGCCAATAGAAGGCATTTAGTATATAACCGTAAGCGTCACACTTTCTCGTTTTTCCTCCCCTTTATTTTTTTACCATTTGCAGGTTGAAACGTTTTAGTATTCTTTCTTCGCCCATACCGGATATGCCTATTAGGTGGCTGGGGACGAGAGTACACAGAAAAGGTCTATAACAATCGACTTCTGAAGAAAAAAAAATAATCTGGGCGCGTTATTATGGGATGCTTGGTATTTTCGTAGATATACGTCTGGGTAGCGCGAGAAGAAAAACGTAGGTAAGTTTTCAGTCATGATTTGTTTTGGGGAAAATCACGGAACTCTGTAGTGCGATGGAGTAATACGCATGGAGCATATGGGGATGCGAGAAGTATGACAAGTGTTGACTGCGTCGCAAGCCGACACATTTCTGACCTTTCGTCTCCCTCCCCAAATGCAGCCCGTTGGTAGCTATGGTATTTTACGGCGTCTTTCTTGAAATTTGGGAAAATAAATCGAAACTCATATTTACACCAAAAAGTCCGTGTCTGACGTGTTTTTGTGTGCCCCTTGTACCCTTTTGCGTTCGCATACCAGGATGTCCGTACAGTGAACTGTCCCACACTGAAAATTCCGCGCACCGAAAAGACCGTGCACCGAAAGGACCACGAGTAAAGAACTAACACGGAAAGGTCCTACTCTGAAATGTCCACATCCCAATTTCTCCGAGTGAACAGGGCCGTATTATGATGGGCTAAAAGGAAAAGTGTGGCGATTGGGCGGGCCAGAGCAGACATTCGAGCCTACCGAGCTGAGAATAATTTGTCTAAGTAATATTGCGCCACCTCGCACTCCCTCACTCCGTCCACCGATAAGCTGTCAGGCTGGGGCAAGCTGAGTGCTCGTTGGTACCAATCTACAGTCGGTCGTGCGCCAAGTGACAACAGGGTTCCGTGATCAGACAGGCGATTGATCTGTCCGGCGAGAACGAATTAAGCTTTCACCGGCCCGTCAGCTTGGCGGTATCGCAGACGCGCAGATGCTCGCATCGTCGGGCAGGAGAAAAAGTGATAGGCGAGGCTAGAAGGGCGAGAGGAGCTCGGAGTCGATGGCGCAGAGCGGAGCGAGATTGTGGGGCTGCTGTCAGCCTACGCGGGATACCGTAGTAATAATTAGTCCGGCTGCCGATCTCCAAGCGGGCCTCAGACCTCGTCAAGCTGCCTTCGGCAGGTTCTTGTATGGGGCAGCGTTAGCTCTAAGGCCAGAACTAAGGACTGATTGATTGATTGATTGATTGATTGATGCTTGCACCGCGGCATGAGATGTGGGAATGCTTTTGGCCGCTGGGAAAAGCAGGTGACGGTTACATTCGCTCATTTTATCCTGCCGTAGCCCCGATGCTGGATGTTATGTCACTTACCTGAGGTCAGGGCTGAGTAGAAATTGAATGCGACTGATTCTTCAGCGTTCGGATAGAACATGCGCTCGATCCGTGAAGGTTTGAGTTTCAGCGGAGCGCTGCCGTACCACTGATGTCTATTTGAAACTCCGCAACCGCTTTCGGTAGTTAACGCAGAAAAGCCATCACTATGACATCGTTACTTAGGAGACATTGATCTAGATCGAGTAGTTGGCGGATCGGAAAACTGAAAAAAAGACTCGCGTGTTTTTTTTTCTTTTCGTAGTTACACGGTGGAAAGACATCGCGAAAAAAGACAACGGATGAAGGACAAGAACTGACAGGAAACAGCGCTGACTCTCAACAAAACGTTTATTAGAAAAAAAAAAAAAAAAAAAAACATGCAGCACATCATTTTTGCGCTGAAATAATCGACAATTTCAACCTTCCACGAGAATGCAAAACAAACACTTTCGACGTTAAGCGCTCCTAATCCGAGATCCAAGAAAAGCTGCCTCAATGTCCAACAGGGTTGTGAATTATTCGTTGGAACATGATACTGTTTTTTTATACGCCTCCATTATCTCTTTTGATAGCTGTTAGCCTCAACCACCTCTCTTTTGTTACACTTGAACAATCTCTCGTGAAAGTTGTGCGTAGTTATATTTACTCTTTTTTTTTCCGAAACGAAAGTGGAAGCACACCTTTCTTTTAGAAAAACTATATAATAATAAAAAATAGGCCTTCGACTCTACGTTTAAGAGTATTTTGATAGGGAAGCCGGTAGAAGCATCGTGGAAATTGCGAAACCATATTTTCTACAACGAAAATACTAATGGGTGCTAAAATGGAAGGTGTGGCGATCACGAGAGTGAGATCAGTTCCGCGATCCAACACTGCATAGCGGAGCAGAATAGAGGAAAGTCTTTGTCTCAGGAATTGAAGAAAAGATGCAACCAAAAATGGTCTAATTGAGCACTGTATTAAAATCTGTAGAGGTATTCTTGAATCTCAAATCAGAACACGACCGCCAAAATTTTTTGAAAATAGCTCTGTCCTGCTGCGTTTTATTTCGAACTTAATTTTTAAAACATTATTTGGTCTTTGTCACTGTGGCGCTGCTGGCATTCTACAGATGTTTTCAGGGTGTTAAAGTGACGCTGCGAAAGGAAGCGTGAACCCTCCCTTTGCTGCTAAGAGAAGTGAGTGATCGTAACACTATTCCTTCTAGCCAACCGTATACCGGCTTTCAATAAATGTATGCATTAGAACGTAACCTATTTGGTGGCACTTGGGCTAAGTTAATTTTATCTAGCAGTTGTCGTTGTCAGTAAGTTGATGGGGCAGTTCCACAGCGCGCTTTTGAACTTCTATGGCTGCTCAAGCGTTGGCGTAAGGTTTTCTTCAAGGACAGACAAAAGGTTAAAGTTTCTGAAGACTATGTCGTCACTTCTGTAGTTTGTAAAACTTTGAAGTCCTAATTGAGTTTAGAGTTTCAAAGCTGGTGTGCTCAGAGAGAGTGAGCTTCACGTAAATTCTATTCAGGTTCACGGTTTTGATGTCACGTGCGCCGGTTAACGCCAGACTAGGTTTCAGCTCCTTGCTAAATACTTTTTTCAAGAAGATGGCTTTTGCCGGGACGGGAATCCGTTGTTATTCAAGATGGGGACTGTAACGACTGGAATCCTTTGTGCTGGTGCTGGACACCGTACTGCCATTAAGACTTAGCTTTATCGCCACTGCACAGGCCGTCCGTTGTCTCGGCATCAACCGGTCTATTGTAAGCTCCCGTTTTTCGGACGTTGCACTTATAAATAGCTTAATCACATAAATCTCGGAGAAAGATCTTTTTTTTTTTTGTTAGTCTGTTACCTTTTGTGACGGCGTACTTTGTTGCAATGGCGTTCTTTGCTAATGCTACTTAAAATCCTGGGCGTTCAAAATTGGCCAGTGGCACGTTCCCAGATTCTTTTTAACGTTGGAGTTTTTGTTTTGGGGGTTTATACAGTGGCTTGCAACACATTGCCAGGTTACGAGTTACTTTACAAATCACACAAGTAAAACCTGCACTTTTTCTTTGGGGGACATTGAATTTGAAAGAGATGCGTTCAATACTACCATACGTGTAAAGCTAGATCCTCTCCAATAATCATTTGTTTAATTAATCGGAGTGCCTACCTATTAACATTTTATGCAACTTTGTATTACCTTTCGTTTTAAATAAATTGTCACTACACTTTTTGGGCACGAAACTGACTGGCTCTCTCTCTTTCTTCCGCCATACGAAATGGTTAATATGCAGGACATTGGACGCACTTTTAAACATTCAGTCTCGGCCCAAACATAAGACGAACGTTTCGGAATAAATGCTAATGTTTTAGAGCTTGCCGTTATCTGTTTCAAAACTTATAAGCGATTTTTCGGAACTTTTAAATGACAAAATGAAAATCGATAAAGCACACGTATACATGTAGGTTAATGACGTAGGTACTATGATTTATTTGTGAACCTAAAAAAATTGCTCATAACTTTTTTATGCTCTCAATCTTTGGCAGCTACTTCGAACCACAAGCCTTAAATTTGGGCGAAGACTGAGTATTCTCCGATTCATTGTGTAATTTTGCGTGAAAAAGAATTGCAATTTTTAGATTCTCTTATATGTTGTTTAATTATCTCATACGTCAAGCGGTAAAAGCACAGGAACCATTTTTACAAAGGTCGTCTGAGTAGAAGGTACACTTTGTTTTACCACGCGGAAATATGAATCGTCTTCGCGCCGTGGCGTTCTCTTCTGCCGCCACACTTGGGCAGCCGCACAGGAATCTAATACTAAGTCAGCTTGCGTTGAATCATTCTTCCTTAACCGCTTGCAAAGTGGACAGAAAGGGCGAGTGGCTGAAAAAAGGTAATGCTTAGGAGACGCCGGACCAACAGGGTCGGAGAAGCCGACGTAGGTCAAAGCACGACGATGGCTTGCGGGCGCAGCTTTACACTTACTAGTCGTTAAATATCCAGCCGTTAATCGAGGAACGGTGCATAAACTAATCTCGAATCCTCGCTCAGATGGCTTCACCACTAGTTTGGCTTAGTCATTATATTCGTGGCAAACTAGGTTCCAGAATTCTCATCCGCGTAATTCCCAAGAGTCGACCAGTACGCGCTGCAAGTTTCGTAACAGGAGGGAACGACAGTTTTTGAGCCGTTTTCCTATTGTCGTTGGGAGATAAAGAAACAAGGAAACGGTTCAATTTATGTCTCTGCGTATTAATATCTAACAGACGTTTTTGTAACGTGTTAGAAAAAATGCGTTACGAGTACCCAGTTACTTTTCTTTGTAGCTAAGCGACGGTACTTAGTTTTATTAAAAGGAACGAGTGATGCAATCTCGTTACCTTTCGATGAAGTTAAAATGTTACGGTATTTATACTCGTATTCACCTCAAGAACCGCGTAAAAAAAAAAAGTCTGTTCCTCGCGGAGCATTACTAATTGGCCCCTTTATATAGAAAAATAAAAGACGTGTAGATGTATTTTAAATTAGGTATATATTATCGTATCAAGACGTACAGGTTTCTAACGCCAAAAGCATCGCTTCCTACTCCAACAAACAAATAATGTGAGAACTATTTCCTGTGGCGTATGAACAAGGCGCAAAACTTGCTTGTAGGGTGACAGGAAGTACAGTTACTTCTGAACGGGAGTGTGCAGAGCACAAATACTCAACCAACTTGATTTTCACGCCTGCTCGCGCCTCTTAGTTTTTGCGACAATAAAATTCTAAATGCACCAAGAAACATTATGTGCACGAGATATTTTGGCATAGCCATAATTACCTCCAAATAAACGCGTTAAAAATTTTTAAAAATATTTTTTTTTAACAACGAAAAATATTGGAAGCGGCACTACTGCTTTATAAAAAAAAGTAGACACCCTGAGTAAGGAGAACACAGCGCGTTATTTTCCATCTAATCTAATCTGACGCGTTCCTTTTGAATCGCTGTAACGGGTAATGCACTTGGTTACCTTTAGAGTGAGGAACGAGTGACGGTATTTCGTTTTCTCTTATTTCGCTGACGTGCGCATGTCCGCTTCTTGATTCGTTTTTCGGCTTTGGTATCGGCTGATGCAGCATTCTGATTGATGGCGGAGCGATCATAAAATGACCGGGACTCACCACTCCCGGTGTTATAATAGACTGTTGGTGACAATAGTCATGCCCGTATACTCTAAAAAAAGGCCCGCGCGTCTACATTTCCGCAAAACACTCGGAGAGCCAATCACCGCAACTTACGAAGGCATGTCAGCGAATGACGATGCCGAAACATATGTTTAGACCAAAAAAACGCGGTTTGAGTTCTGAAATTAAGCAATGCAATTCTGAAGTTCTGCATTGCTTTATTTCACAATTAAGACTGCGTTTTTTGGTCTAAATATGTTTTGGCATCGTGGTTCGCTGAGATGCCTCCGTAAGCTGCGGCGATCGGTTCTCCGAGTGTTGTGCGGCAAAGTAGACCCACGGGCTTTTTTAAGAGTGTACTACTTCTTTCAATGGTACGATTATCAGCAAGGAGCGGTGCACTCCTTTACCCATGTTGTTGCCTGGGTGGGCCAAATTTTTTATAAAGTGTGTCTCAACGAGAGCGCATCAGTTAATTGTGTAATAAGATGCATCGTTTGTCTATAACATGTTCATGTTTTTATTTCAGGATATGTGTATATACCAAAACAAAAAAAAAGCACAAACAGCGAATAAATGTGGAATGCAGTACTTGACAAATGGCACATAAGGAGGGCGAGAATGGGAAAGGAGGAGAGAAGGGGGGGTCAGTTTACAGCGCAGTCTCCACAATAAATGTGGCAGTCTTCCAGTTGCCGAAAAGTTCAAGAGACTTCCGCAGGCACCATGAAGGACTGGGGGCTTGTTAGTTACATCGGGAGTTGCAGCATTGTGTAATTGATTAATCCCTTTTTTCTCGACTTCAAAATTGTAAACGACTGAAAGACAAAAAACGAAAAAAAAGACATGCGTCAAGAAAATATTGTTCGCTGAATTCTCAGATACTCTAGAGATGTCTTGAAGTTACAGGCGAACATTTTTTATTGTTCATATTGAAAATAGTTGCCCAAAATGCCGCTCTCGTTCGTATTTATGTAAGAATAAGAAACGTCAGGCAGGATTACACAAAAACGAATGTTTCTTTTTTTTCCTTTTTATATCTCTTAATAAAAAATGAATATGTCATCTAAGAGAAATGTCTACATTATAAATTATGCAGCAGAGATTTTTTACTGGATGTAACACACTCGAATATAGTTTATTCGTATAAATTGAATACCAAAATGTATAATATATACAGGAGAGTAGTTTTGAAATACATTTTCGAAAGTGTTAAGAAGAAAGAAAATTATAATCCTTAATGCTCCTAAAAAGCAGCTCAATTACCAATCACTTATTTGAGAAATTGTAAGTGCATTGGTATTTTATTTTTTAAATAAACGCGCTTTTCGTTTTGTAGACATATAAAGAGATGCCAATGTTTTGTAGCATCTTATCAGCTCTAACATCTTCTTATAAAGAATGCTGACGTTATTAATTTTATATAAAATTTTGACAAATTTGGTGCTTCTATATATGTATTGCAAAAGTTTAGCCATAAAAAAAAAAACCAGCACATCTCGAAACAAAAAAATATTTAAGTCGTTCAACTGCTTTTCGGTAATTTTGTGTTGTCTTATCTCCTAAGGGTTTTCCTCAAACACGCTGTACGAACGTTGCCTTACCTCGCGCCTTAAACGGAATATCTCCTGTCCATTCCCGACAACAAACTATAGATCCAAGGTTGAAATGAATTGCATCCGCACTCGCCTGGTTTCGTCCGAGTTTCCTGCGTGACGATCGCCGCTTACTTGCGCTGACACCAGGATTTGAGTACATCGCGGTTTCAGCCAGCCCTCCTCGTCCGTTTCTCCCAAGAAACTTCGCAATAGCCGAGTTGACGAAACAGTGGGTCTTCAACACTCCTCTCCCTACCGGCTCCTAAAGGACGGCTCCAGATGACACAGCTTGAAGGACAGAAGATTGTGAATGGAGCGGGGCATAGAACGTTGTATTGGAATTCCTGTGTCACTCCCTGCTCACTTTGTGTCTACGCCCTTTCTTAAGGCCCGTTCACACTCTTGCGACCGAGTTAGACCGAGAGAGACCAGACCGGTTTTTAAGCCTCTTGCGACTTCTTAGGACCAGCTCCGCTGCATCGCATCCGGTCCTAAGAAGTCGCAAAAGGCTTAAAAACCGGTCTGGTCTCTCTCGGTCGAAGTCGGTCGCAAGAGTGCGAACGGGCCTTTACTACTTTAGTTGTTTTCAACTGGATTTTTGCCGGCCGTCTTGAGCAATGTACCTTCTGTTTCGCCACAGCAACAAATAGGTGGTCCTTGCTAGAGTGTGCGTGAAACTACCACCTTTCCAAGCCGCATTTACTCCCGCGATATTGTACGATGTTCCTTTGATACGCGGGAGGATCTGACAAGAAACACGCCCGAATCAATCTGGATGAACGTTGTAATAAAGTGTGATTGTTTATCATTACTCTGTGAAGCCCTTTAACGACCCCAGGCTAGCAGTCGTGCTGCACTGCAAATTGTTCATCTGTCGTGTGCAATAAAAATCGTACGGTGAAGTCATCATCTACAGCGCGCAGCGATGTCCCCATAGCACTCTTACAACAACGTCACACTGTCCAAACATCTATACTCGGCGACAACTTTTCTTGGCAATGCAGTGGAAGGTACGTCCCGCGTCCCCTCTCGCATTCTGAGTGTACGGAGGCTCTCTTCCTCTCCCCGGAAATGGGGGAGGCGGAGAGCCTGCGCACACTCAAAATGGGAGAGGGAACGCGGGACGTACTCCTTCCACTGCATTGCCAGGAAAAGTTGTCGCGGAGTATAACAACAATTATATTGGAGACCATCTCGCTGCCGTGGTAATTTCAACATAAAGACATACTTCAAGATTGAAGTAGGTGTTACATTGAGATATTTAACTAAGTAATTGCCAAATAAAATAACGGAAGAAAAAAGGTATATATATTTTGCAGTTTCATAGGGCTGCTTATCTCTAGTTATCAAACCCCGATTCCCACCAATGAATACCTCTTGATCAAAAAGCCTATACACATCTCGGGCATCCTAGGTTTGCCCTTTCTTTGTAAATAAACAATAATAAGAAATAAGCATTGGCCTAATCAATTTTAGAGCCGACTTTACCCAAAACCGCTCTTTTGATCTCTCAACTCAAAACAAATTTTTGTATAAAATATTATCACTGGTTTTCCAGGACGAATAATGATTAGAAAAATAATACGGGAGTGTCTACATCCACGCGCGGGGATGTAGCCAAGTCGGGAGGAGTAAGCCTCCATCCACGCACTACGTTACTTCTGGTGTAGATGTACTGCCCTCCTCGACTTGGCCACGTCCACCCAGTAATGTACTTCCGGTCTGTGTGCTCTACAGCTGCATGCACGCGCGGGTAGACTACAGAAATCCAGACTGCGCGAGCGTGCGCGCAAGTCAAGACGTACGAAGCGGTGGGTTCGCACTTGTCTTCTTCGATACACGTAAGCTCACACTAAAGGCCTGTTCACACATGAAGCGGAGCCCTACAAGCATAGCGTGTGCTGACGGGAGCGTTCACCAGCTTTGTATCCCACCGTCAAAACTATTGCTCATGGCAGACGATAAGTACCTGACGACACGTGAGGAGCGCTACATCCGCGCTTCGCCGCTTCGCTGCATGTGAGACGCGGCCTTAATACGCCTCGAACCAAGCCAACCACACATACGACGATGCCTAACCGCCTCGTCTCGGTGGCGACGCACACGTGGGCGAAGGCCACGGAGGCCGCACCTACACAGAGCCTACCACGCCCACACGCACGGATGGCATGCACACGTGTCTGTGACTCCTGGACCACATAACTATAAATATATATATATTGGTAATATTTTTATGATCCATGATATTTGCTGTTAGTGTTAGAAAACAGTGAAAAATAGATAATATTTTTGTCTAAACATTTAAGGTCACGTGACATATTAACTTTAAAACCACAAGAATATCCAACCTCTTTATTTTATATCCTATGTTTACTTATAAGAAAGCATAATATGTACATAAAAACAACTTGTATTCTTATAATATAAGTCACGTGACCTTTTGTGTGGATGGATCCTTATCTCCTCCCGACTTGATTACTTCCCCGCGCGTGGATGTAGCCTCTGCCAATTAATAAAAGCGTTTGGAGAAAAACGTTGGGACGTTCTCCCGTACGTTTTTCACTGTTCTCCGCAGATTATTCTTGTATTCTAATGCCGATTCTTCGGAGGAATCATTTGTCCAATAAGATTCTTATCTGGGATAGCACAAAGTATCTTATAGCACTTCTCTGCACACCTGAAAAAGAAAACAAAAATGCCAATTATACGTTTTTTTGCTGGTTTTATATTTTTTTATTTTTGTATTTAATAGAGATGTTATTTAATGTGATTATAATCACCTTGCGAGGCTTCTACCGGACATAATATCCTTGCCATGAGGTACATCAAAACTTAAACTAAAATGAAAAGGGGATGTAAAATAATATTGGCAGCACAACCTAAAAAAATCATTATTTTTTATATTTGCGCGTTTTGTTACGGTAGCAAACGTCTTCGTTTTCCCCGTGGGTCAACCTATACTTCCTACCATTCGCAAGTTTCTACACGAACTGATAACTTCCTCGCGGTCAGTAGTAGAGTGTTGAATATATGGTCACTAATAACAAGCAGAACGAAGGGTGTGATTCATTGTGATGACATTCCTTGCCTCGCGATTGTTTTCTTGGCGTCCTTATTCGGTGCTGCCCCTGCCTGATTGACTGAATTGGCTGAGGAGCAATAAGAAGTTGCCCGACACTGACTACACCCAGTAATTAATCACATGTCAGTGACTATAGTGAACCTAGCTAGCGCCCATTGACGGTGAGATCACAGTAGCCCGACAACACTTGGTGTGCAGATAGATTGCCACGGACGACCAGACATTGGGTTATCACTCACGCGCTGTCTAAGAAGCTTCTATCTTTGAGACTTGATGAGTCTGGGTTGAGATCGATGGTGGGAGGCTTCGAAAGGCGGGGAGAATTCGCCTCGATATGAACTGTATTCCTAAGCAGCACGCATGTGTGCAAAACTAAAAGAGGCGAGGGCCATAGTCACTAGAAACTAGGCGAGCAGCTCGGGTCTGACTGTGGTGTCGGGTCGAGTTCGCTCAGGTGCTGCGAAAAAAAGTAGAGTCGTTAGGAACGTAATTTAGGGATGGACGGAGTGCAGTACAGTTGATCGATTAACCTACCGATTAACCGCCTCAAGCCGGCATTTGTTGAGAGCGATACCGCTCAGCCAGCAGATCTTCCCAGTGTTCAAGCTACCTCGAGCTCCACAGTAGCACCCGAGACCTGCATCAAACACTCCAGGACAATTCACTAAAACGACTCCGTCTCCAAAAAAAAAAAAAAAAGGGGGGGGGGGGGGGGCTATGTCGCGATAGCTACTGGGAAAAGAAGAAGATCGAGTGGAATTAAAAAGACCAGATCAGTTCGACCTCGGAATTCATCAGACGTAGTCGCGTTTTGTCTGTCTCTCTACAGAAGTTTTAATGACGATTAAGTTTTGATTTGGTTAATCAGTAAAATTTTGACGAACCGAAAGGACGTATAAATTAAACGCTTTCCCCGCGCAGACGTGGACGGGTACACATGTATTAAGGCCAAACCTTGGATGGAAGTATAACCTATAGTAAACACTGTAGAGACAAGATGCGTAACTCCATATGAGTTCAGAAGTTTACGCGCGTCCCGGTAATGTCAACGCAGTGCGAGTATTTGTTTAGCGCCGCAAAGATAATCATCAAAAAAAAAAAAAAAAATGCCACCCCTCCTGGATAATATAAGTGAACCCCTTTGCGTCATGAAGCTGAAGTAAGAAGCTATCGAGGTTGATTCATAATCAAAATTTTATATTGCGCCGTTTATCACATATTCAGCAAAGGAAAAGGGAAAAATATAGGTTCGACGTTTTAAATTTGTTAAGCTCGAAAATGAACGAGACCGTTTAACCGATTAATTAATCAATTAAGGAGTGGCCATTAATATCGAAACATTTTGTGATGAACGTCCAGCTTTATATTTCTCGCTTTCTCATTAACGGTCTGGTTTGTAATAAACAACCTGAAGTGACCCTCAGACACTGGTACGGTAATATTCAATTACTGATTGTCTTTGATGTGCAGGCGGCCGGGACTGGGGGATATTGCTTTCCGTGACTTTGATGGAACGATCAGCATACCTAAAAATTATGTGCTTCCACTTTTAACGTAAAGGAGTACTAAAGTCACCATTTTGTATTTATTCAATCATTTGAGTTCTAGTATAGACTGCAGAGCTCGTAGAAACTGTGTGATTTTGATTTGCGGAGGATTCCCAATGAACGGCGATATTGAAAATTACTATTTAACTCTAAGATACGAACCAATGAGGTAATTCAGATACTGAATCATTTGGCTCTGGATCTTAGTGTAGATTGCATTGATGTGACTAAGATTTATTTTAGAAATCGTTATTTGCTGAGCTACCTACGTCGATTAGTGAATCACTTTTCTCGTGGCCTGAGAACTACACTGTAAAAAATGACCGTAAAATAAATAGCCACCTCAGAGTAAAAATCACGGGGCGCACACTGTACAAAGCAAATACCGTTTCTTTCCAGTGAAAAGGGAAAGGAGAGAAGGCACAGAGGCGAAAAAAAAAATGAAACGGAACACCGCGAGCAAGTAGGCGCCACGCTCCACACGCACGCACGGCGCGCACATGATGGGCTGGGCGCGTTTTGCGCCTGCGTCGTCTCGGAACTTTTTGCTGCTCCTTCCAACACCTTCTCGCTTTTCTTTGTCGCCAATTTTTTTTCGCTTTCGCGCGGTTCGCGTCTTGCCAAGTCTTGCGCGCAGCTCGTTCGTCGCCTTTTGTTTCCTCAAGCGAGAAAACAGAAAGCGAAGTTTGCAGAATGGAAGACACCGGTGCGGCTGAGGCGGCGCAGTACTCGAGGCGTTTGGCGGGCCCGAACGTAAACGAACGTGACGAGAGTATCATTTTGAATGTGAATGTGGCAAGCACGATCCGAATGTGAGAATGACCGTGGCCCGCGTGGCGCGCAAGATTGAGAATAAGAGCCGGAAATCGGAAACAGCGCGCAAAAAGACGAAGACAACAAGAGAAGAGCACAGGACAAGCGCTGACTAGCAACTGAAGTTTTATTAAAAATGGCTCAAACAAGAAAACACCACACAGCCAACCAACGCCGAAACAACCAATGGCGTGTCGCTTACCATGCATCTACATATTCGATCTCTTTTTTTTTTTTGTGCAGATAAACCGAAGGCTGGCTGACAGAGTGCCCCGCGCCAGCTTTTTCGATAGCATGCGCCTCCAGCACCTATCCTTGCACTTTTGTGCGCCCCCTGCCAATGATTAAGGTATCTTGGAAGACGGGGTGACACTGGCAGTCGCTGGAATGTACGTACAAGTGACCTCCTGTCGTTGACCGCAGGGAATTCGCATGCTCACGCATTCTCTCGTTGACGCAGTGTCCCGATTGTCCTATGTAAACCCGTCCGCATGACAATGGAATTTTGTAGATGACACCCACAACGCAATCCACGAACTTGTTGACATGCTTAACCGTACATGACATCTTCCTTGTTTGAGCCGTTTTTAATAAAACTTCAGTTGATAGTCAGCGCTTGTCCTGTGCTCTTCTCTCGTTGTCTTCGTCTTTTTGCGCGCTGTTTCCAATTTCCTAAGTCAAGAACCAACTCGCTTGCATCGCCACCTTAATACAGAAGAGCCGGCACTGACCGACGAACCGCGAGCACGTGCATATTGACGGAGTGCATCTCAGGCCGACTGGCGATCGCCGCTCCCGCTCCTTTTCGGGAAGGAAGCACAAGCGATTCAGACCCAGCCAAAGATAGCTTCGGATTAATGCTGCGCATTCTCGCGATTTGTCGGTCTTGGCTCCTCTCGCTTTAGTGAGGCGACGGCTTGAACAACCATGCTTGTTTGCCACGTTTGTTCAAAGGGTTCAGCCACGTTGGTCGAGTATGCGCGTCATTAGGTATTTTTAGAATAACGTACGCAATTTTAGCGCACGCTGGCGCTAAATTTAGTGCTTCTGTTAGCGCACGCTGGCGCTAAATTTAGTGCTTGTGTTAGCGCACGCGAACACAAGCACTTTTTAAGGAGTGCTTGGGTTTTTCTTGGATGCAATCTGCGTTCATTTTGTGATCCAGTCCTTGTCCGTCAAGTTGGCTGTTGTCTTCTAGAGGCCAGATTTTGAGTTCTTCGTTGTTTGTTGAGCCGTTTAATTTCAGCTGTTTCTTTTTGTGGGGAAGGGAGCTGTTTCAACACCCTCTCAAGCTTCTATCTGGTTAGTGGGAAGCAGTTTTGATTATCCTATAAATGTGAAGTGCAGAAAAGTGTCAATAATTATGTTCGCGAATTTCGCAATTTGCCGTCGTCCCTACAAGCATAACCAAGGTTATGTTTGTCATGTCTGCAAATGTTGCCGCGGATATATGATTAAGATGTCCGTTTAATGCACTGCGTTTCGGATTGACCTTAGTGAGAAATGAAACTAGTCAATGCATAATCATCGGAAAAAGCGCGGTTAGCTTTCATCTCTAAAAATATTCACCGATAAAACCAAAAACTTTATATCCAAATAAAAACCAAAAAAGTATGTCAAATTCTAGAACAATAAAAAACGAAAAACGCAGATCTCTAATTATAAAGCACGTCTCAGAAGTTAAGGTGCAACCCCACCGTGCAGGACGTTTTTATGCTTTTTTGACGGCTTATGACTTTTTTTCTATGTATCTTACATTTATAAAGTTAATGTCAAATTAAAGAGCTGTTTTTTAACGATACTTTAATGTCTCGATATTGCGATCAGTTTTAGTGGTTAGTTAATTATTTAGCTTTTAATAGACCACAGTCTCTAATATTGAAAAAAAATATTTCTCGAGTTATAACGTCCCATTGTCCACGATATTTTACGTAAGCATTTGGTTGGATGTAGTGAAGTAAAAAAATAAGCAACGAACTGTACAGATAGTGTATATTTTAAAATTAAAAATAAAGTTTAAAATGATATTTTTTTATGGCGCTGTAAAAACGGAATCACGTCAACTAATCGAAATAACGAGACATTAAATTATGAAGCATCCTTCGATATTACAATTTCCAGAACTTCCATATTGATATATTACACGTTAATAATGTTATAAGACCTGAAACTTTTCCCATTCAGTTACGGCAATTTGTAGTTTCTTATTATAAAATACAGATGGCGACACGTGCTCAAGAAGAGCTTGATGTGCATTTTCCGTCGTGTCCCACTTGGAACGCCATGGGAAAGACAGAAAAAGCGCCAGATGTCAGGGTGTCAGACGCCTGGATGCCCGCAGTGAGCGAGCCAGAGATGTCAGAACAACAAGTGCGAGACTGCGGGTGCACCACAGCTTCTTTTCGCGCGTTCTACTGTGCGTCGGTTCACATGCCCGTCGCGATCTAAATGAAATGGGCGCCATGAAATGCATTCTGCCATTTCAAATTCCGCCACGTATGCGGAAACATTTTAATGTTTTTATCACGTGCAAAAATTATTTTCGCAATCAAATTATGCTTGTCGGAATGGTTCGACTATATTTTGTTTCAAAAACCACCTCGGTGGCTCTTAAGTAGCAATGATATTAAAACAAAACACAAAACATTAAATCGTCTCAATGTCTCTGAGCTAACCCGCTGGCCCATAAATCTATATTTGTCGGATTTAAATATCGGCCGAGGTGCCCGCAATCTGACGGAGGCCAATCTGAGATTTCGGTTGCACGTCGAAAGATCTCCAGTTAGACAAAATAAACCCGCTTTTTTTTTATTTTGGCGTTTTAAGCGATTTTTGTTGGTTTGGCTTGTGAGATACTTAGTTCAGAGCGCAGCAAGCGCTACGGGCTGATGAAGCCACTGAAGCAGCGCCAAGAGCTCGAGGTTAAGCTGTTCGTTCTCCTTATGTGCCTATACGGTCTGGCTAAACTAGAGCCACTAAATAAGCTACGCTCCATATACTTCTTGGTGCTTAAAATGATGGTTGTCAGTTATCTGAAACTTTATCTGAAATCACAGGAAACGCTTTTCCCTCCTCCACAAATATTTAAACAGTTCGAGAAAAAGCAAAGCAATATTACGTGAGCTTCTTGACACCGAATGCTGAGGAAGTCGCACTTTTGAATCATGACGATCAGCAGTTGCGTTTGATTTGTTACTAACCAACAAGATGGCGGCGCCCACAACAATATCGGTAGGACAAGTGCCGATACTCTAAGTGTAGCTCATTTGGTTTACCTCACAGGCTAAACCTCTAGCTAAACCTAAAGCCCCTTTATCCTGGGAAAAGTGGCGCCATTCATTGTTGTAGAAATGCTCGAGGCACGTGCCGCGCGCCACTTCTGGGAAATTCATGGCGTCTGAAATCTAGCTCAGTGCTGCGCTGTGCCGCCGTGATCTTCCCAAGAGCTGCACGTTGCACGTGCCTCGTGCATCGACGAAGCTTGCGCTACTTTTGAAACATGAAGGGGTGTGGGATCGGTGGCCGAGTGTGTTGTGGCACCGCAGACCAGAGCACGTGGAGAAATGTCCGAGCGCGAGCTCTTTTCAGGGCACGGAGCTCACGCTGCAGAACCTGTAGGGACTAAATCCCCTCGATGCCGTTTCCGCTGGTCTTTCATGTAACCTCAAACATGCCAGTGCACGAGGCCCGTCTCTGGAGCGCGGTCCTTGAAGGCAAATGGCGGCGCAGCACTAAAATGACTGGCCCTTGAAAGAGAATGGTGGTGGAGCACCCACTCGTGGCACGTGTCTTGCGCGTTTCCACAAAAATGGTTGGCGGTAGTTGTAAAAAACGCTTTTACCACGGGGCTTTAGCAGGGACCCTGGTTTCAGTCACCCATCTGCATCCTACCCTCGTGCGATCGTGTACCATATGTACTGCGTAATGCACGTTAAAGACCCCGAGCTAACAGTTGTATTGCACTTTTTATAATCTTCAACGGGTAACAATGTCGCCCTACGAAACTCCTGCTCTCTAAAAAACTAGCGACAAATTCTGAATGCTCAGTTACATTGCACTTTAATGTGCGTTCGCGTGTTCCCGTTCTTTTTTTTTTTCTACAACCTTGATTATGCGGTTCTTACTTATGAAACAGACTATAGTTGTCGGACATCTGGAAAATATTATATAACTTAGAAAATGGCACGTGAACGCAAAAGAGAAAAACAACAACAACAACAAAAACATACACATAGGCGCACTTAATAAAAATAATTGAAATAATAGAATTGTTTATAATTGTGTTTTCAAAGGTTTGAGCGCACCAAAAAGGGTATAAAAGCAAGCTCGATGCATTGGATGGTGCGCTCGTTCACTGGAAGTGCAGTTCAGGGCAGTATGCTCGCACTTTTATGTTCCGCTTCGCTCGCGCGATAAAATCAAATACTCTACTGGTAATGTATTTAGTGAAGCAAAGCTACCTTCTGCATATGTGCAAGGGCCTCAGTTTTCGCGTGATTACACGAACGCTTGTTTATTATTACTGTTTTCGTTTCCCACTGCGATTCATTTCGTGCTTTTTTGTGCGCTACATGCATTAGATACCAAGGTAACCCAGGAGCATTCTATTTCGCGGATTGTAAAAAAAAAAAAAAACTATGCAACTTGACACGGGTGCCACAATCAATACAAAATATTTTATAAGCTTCACATGTGACCGCTGGCCTGAGTAAACATTGTTGTTTGTCAAAAACAATTGCGATTGTATGAAATCACGTGGGAAAAACTCGCTCTAAGCACACGATCGTTAGCATGCAGTGAATACTCATAATCGGCGCTGATATGATTGGTAGCTGTCAGCGGGTGGAGTTTTTCTATCAACACAGTGTTAGAATGTTTCCTTCTTTCTGTTGTAAGCAAACAGGAGACAACTTACACCAAATCTTAGGGTAATAAAGTACTATGAACATTCAAACATTACTGCCTGAGCAGTATATGCGTGCAAACTTTAGCTTTTGATGCACGCTTAACTTTCGATATGCTCAACGCTAGTGTAAAATGTAGCGCTGTTTCAGTCTTAATCAGCGTACCATGTGCGTGCTTACATTGCATTTTATGCAACTTCAAAGTCTACCCGTTTGCATCTTTTTTATTTATGCACACCACTACTTGCGCGCATAAATCACTAAATTAAGACTGGTACAGGATGCCACAAAAAAATTACAGTTTTTTTTTTTTCTTACCGCAAAAAGTAGCTATGCATCGCCTAACGCTCATTCTCCGCCCAAAGGTAGCACTGGTCACAACCAGGGCCCGTTTGCTCGAAGCGCTAACCGCGGCTAAAGTTAGCCGCAGTACCTAGGAGAGGGATTTTTTTAAATCACGTGACTGGCTCGGTAGGGATGCGGGGAAACATGGCAGTGCCCCAGTAAGTGAGCGCCGCTCGCTTTGGAAATAATATGTCGTTGTAGCTGCAATATTGGGCGCGTTAGTCAGCAACAAATGGTGCAGGAGGCTTTCGCTTTGCTTTAACTCACTAAAACCGCGAAGCATGGGCAATGACATCAACGTATTTTTTAGATAGTCTTTCGATTCTGGGCATTCCTAAGCCTAAATGAACGCGATAATTGTCGGCATGGCAGGGCCCAGATGCCAAAGTTTTATCCCGAACGGACACTTTATTCAAAAGTTATAAGTGATTTTCTAAAAATTTCAATGGGAAAATGGAGCCCGTTTTTGCCCGTTTTTGGTTTCTGGTGCCCATAGAGCCCCAAGTATTCGAAAACTACGTCTGCCGTTATTTTCCCATTGAACTTTTCAGAAAATCACTTATAACTTTTAAATAAGGTATCGGATCGGGATAAACCTTTGACATCTGGTTGTGACCTCTAGCGCTACCTTTGGGCGGAGAATGAGCGTTTGGCGATGCCTTATTTAGTCTTGCGGTAAAAAAAAATAAAAAATCCTGTAATTTTTGTTTTTATGACAGACTGTACATTGCTTAAACTATGTGCAAAAGCTATCCACAGACCCAGAATCTTTGCCTGGCCAGTCATGCATTTATCACTGGATTCGTATTAAAATTAATTATTATAATTTATTGCTGTTAGAGAATTATTAACCTCGGCATTTTTTTTATTATGACTACCGCACCAGTCCTGCTTTGGGTTTACCAAACTCAACATCTAAACCCGAGTGTCATTTTTTGTGTTTTCCAGCCTCGTGGTTTTGGTCAAACTAAACACCCAGCTACCTAAATGAGACACCTGACCGCCCAAAAAATAGTTAATTCGTTTTGATATTTTAGGTAGTTAATTCCTCAAGCTAGAATTTCGGAAACCCACGTCTATCACGTCATCACATTTTTCTGGAAATCCACGAAGAGCCAAACACATGCACGACAAAAGGGCCGGCCCGTCTTATTGCCGCCCGCAGAGCCGAGAAAGCAACGCTCGGACAAGAACTTCTAGAAGATTCGCGTCCATTATTGCACCGGACTTAACTTTCTCCCTGCTTTCTTGTTCTCGAAAATGTCAGTTCATTCTCGCCCTGAACACGTGGCGCTCGAACTTTCTTTGCTGAACTTTCGAGGTAGTGACGCACTGTAGATAAGCAGCTGCCCGCGACATTGTCGAGTCAGTCTTGCTCTCGCTGCCTCGACGCTTTCTTTACTTTTTAGAGCGCTGCTCTTAGGGGCCCGTTCTCAGCTTGAGCGGCGTCGGCGTCGCCGTTGGCGTCGCCGTCGGCGTCGCCGTCGGCGTCGGCGTCGGCGTCGGCGTCGGCGTAACCGCGCGGTGCATCATGGGAAATTCCCCATAATGCACCGCGCGAGCCCCCCACCGGGGTCACGTGACTTCGTGGGGGGGGCACGTGACCCCCCCGAGGTCACGTGACCCCCGAAGTCACGTGACTCCCCTGAGGTCACGTGACCCCCTCCTCGAGGTCACGTGACTCCCCTGAGGTCACGTGACCCCCTCCTCGAGGTCACGTGACCCCTCGAGGTCACGTGACCCCCGCAAATGTCGCGTGACCCCCCGATGACGTCATCGACACTGATGACGTCACCGGCATCCACATCGTCATCGTCATCATCATTGATGACGTCATCATCAGTGATGATGACGATGACGATGCGGATGCCGGTGACGTCATCAGTGATGATGACGATGACGATGTGGATGCCGGTGACGTCATCAGTGATCATGACGATGACGATGTGGATGCCGGTGACGTCATCAGTGATGATGACGATGACGATGTGGATGCCGGTGACGTTACCGACATCCGCATTGTCATCGTCATCATCACTGATGACATCAGTGACGTCAAGGATGTCGTCACCGGCATCCGCATTGTCATCGTCATCATCACTGATGACGTCATCAGCGACGTCACTGATGACGTCACTGACATTCGCATCGTCATCGTCATCATCACTGGTGAAGTCGTCAATGACGTCACTGATGATGTCATCGGTAGCCGCATCGTCATCGTCACTGATGACATCATCGGCATTGGGGGTCACGTGACCCCCCAAGGTCACGTGACCCCCCAAGGTCACGTGACCCCCCCCCCCTGGTTAGTCTAACCCCCCCCCACAGCGCCCTTCCCTCCTCCTCCTCAAGAGCTGCGCTCTAATTCGGCGTTACAGGGAGTTGTAAGCGGCTTTCACTTTTTTGTTTGGCACAAGTTCGCCGATAAAACCATTATTTGTCAGTTCACTGTTCGTCCTCTTGTCACCTTTATTCGTGACAATATAAATCTGATCACATTGAAATATGTGTAATTGGCCTCTGAAAGATCCAATAGCGGCGCACGGGCAATTTTATAATTTTCAACGCGTCGATGGTTTTGTTATGCATGTGTCTCGGCATTTGGCTCAGGACGATTTTCGCGTTTTGTTCTGCCGACATTTGCTGGAGACGTGAGCTCGGAGCGTAGGCAACTGGCCCCCTTGCACGAGAACTGCCGCAGCCGTGCGCGTTCCAAAGAAAGCTCGTGCAGGGAAGAACAAGCCAGGGACCAGGGATGTCAAATTCAGGACATAGAAATAACCCCACTCTATCGAAGCGCCACCACGCACGATTTCTCGCATTGATGTACAGGCCTGGAAGGCGATCCCACCGGCATCTATTGGTTCAGAATCACCCTAACCAAGGGTGGGGTTGCACCTTAAAGGGATACTGAACCAAGGAATTCAGTGTCCATAATAAGTGGCGCACGTTCTTTCCACGAGCCAGTAGCCACCCGTGTGCGCGAGCACACGCAACCAAAATGAAGTCACAGACCTCCATTCGCGGTAAGATGACAGTGAAATGTATGGGCTTCGGGCCAAAGGAGAATAAAGACAAGTTTTTCATCTATACAGTGGTGTCTGGTGTAAAAGGTAAGCGATTAATTGGTCTAACAAGCACGTAGCTTTTACTTATGGAGATGAAAAGACTGTCTTAACTCTCTCTTGGCCCAAAGCCCATACATTTCACTGCCCTCTTAAGCGCGAATGGAGGTCTTTGTGTCATTTTCGTTGGGAGTGCTCGCGCACAGCGGCGGCTGCTGGCACGTGGAAAGAACTTGCGCCACTTATTATGGGCACTAAATTCTTTGGCTCGGTATCCCTTTAAATGAAAAGCAGATTATTTGAAGTGTTTACATGTCTGTCAGACAATTCATGAAATCTACAACACTACGTATAGTCCATAGCGAGAACACACATTCTTGAAGTCACCATAAGGGACAAATCGTTTGGCTTCCTTGCAACCAATAGAAGTATATGCTGGATGTAAGAATACAGTGAGTATCCATGCAAGTGCAGTGGTCATATGCAACAGGTGAGGGAGAGGGTCTTCAAGCTTCCTGTTCAGTTCCGGTGACACGTGTCTCCCTCCACTAACCAGGGAACATTACCCATGTTCCTTCACACCCAGTCTTCCTTCCTGCCTGCAATAGGATTCTGACTCTGGCCTACACTCAAGCGAGCTCACTCATAGTGGAGGCAAGGCAAATCGAGCCAATGATTTCTTATCCTGTTGTCAACAAGTAATGTCGGTAGTGTGGAATGTGGAGGGGAGACCGCCAGTAAGAGGAGGAGGGACGAAGCTCGGCCCCTTCCTTTCCCCCGTATTGTTATTGGAATTATTTGAAGTGTCCACGATGTGGAGGTGCAACCCAGCCCCATTGTTCCAGTGCCTCGTCAGCAAATATCTGAATGCTTACTATTTTCTCTTTTTTTTTACTTTTTTAGGGGTTGATCTGTAGACAATCCACGAGTACGCACTCAGCATCGGTGGCAGGCTCATCTTTGAGAAAACACCAGACATACCAACGGTGTGTGCCGCACTCTTCGCGGGTCACTATTGCCTTAACATCTGCTACGCTGAGGGCCTGACATCGACCCTGGAGTTCTTTCAGAAGTAATATCCTGTTCTGTGATCTTGGTAGATGTATATGGATGGCTTGTAGGACCCCACACTTTTTATCTATATCATTTCCAATTTTACAGTTTCTATTGCAATAGAGCACAACTTGCACATTTACTGCCATAAAAGACATGCAGCCACGATTGGTACCTTACATTAACCCTCTCATTTGTTAACTAGAAGCGCACAAATCTCACTGATGGGAAAGCTGTCCCATTTGCTTCTGCCAGCTCCAATCAGCTATAGCTCCTACATCCTGCACCAATGCTGTACTTTTTATTGAAGCTGCATTCGAGCAGAGGCCACAGACGGAGTGCACACGTTTTGCTGCGAGGCACTGCACATGCGAGCTCGAGACAAGAGTAAAAACCCTTTTATCTGCTCGTAGTCAATCAAACCATTTCAGTTGCATGTGCGTATAGACCAGTGGTCTTGGTGTTTCATTAGGCAGCTGGACTGCATTGCAATAACAAAGCTCAGGCAGCTCAGGAATCAATGTTAGGAAAAAATTTCCACACAAAGCTAGCGCTGCCTCAACCTGACATGTGGAGGTGAAAGCAATAAGCAAATTTAAAAATAGAGCTGATCTTTCCGACTGATTTTCCCCTTCTGACCATTACATGTCATTCTAAAGTGCCTATCGACAACGAAAAAACCCCAGCAATTTTGCGTATTTTGATTTTCACCCACTTCTCGCTGTAATGTTTTTGTATAGAAGCTTAGTTTGTGGTCCCACCTGTTTTAACTTGAGGGTTCTTAGGTTACGAGGGCTGCACGGAACTCACAAGCCGCAGTTTGGCCTCTCCTGATATTGTATCTACTCATTATTTGGCTTCTAGTCTCTCCCTTCAATCATGTTTACATATGACTGAATGGACAATCTTCTTAGGTTACCAACTTGGATGAAATATTTCTTTAATGGTACTTATGTTTATTGCAGGGGTTTCTGAGCATGAACCCTGACCGTGGAACCAGAGCCAAGCAGCCCAAATCAGAAGTGAACATGGAAGCACTTTGCCTGGTCGAGAATATAGCTGAGCTGGAGTGCAATCTGTGAGGCTGTAAGTATGATTCGCTACATTGTTTACTTTATGAATGGAAAGTAGACATGAGGCTCATTTCGAAGAGGAGCAGAAGGTAAAACAATTCAATGAGCGTAAGAATCCATTGTCACAGGAGAGTAAGAATAATTCTTAGGGATAGATAGTTGCAGGTATACATTTATCATTAACAAGGAGTATGTGAGGGTTTTGTAAGAGAGCACTGTCTTGGCAAACTACGAAAATTCTCACTTAATGTAGAGTGTTTTTCTGCCATTTGAAAAAATTAGTTTTCTTTCATTTATTGCAAAGCATATCAACAATTCAGCACTCGATTAGTACTTGTAAATCTGCACCTTCGTCAAATTATCTCTGTTGGATAGCTAGACAATGATATCACACGGCTTCTTTTAGAGCGAAATTTCCAGTTGTAGGCAGGTACCTCGAAAAGTTAGTTTGTGAAGTACTGAAGGCAAATTTGCAACGTTTACCTGTCTGGGAGGGAATGTCTGTTGAAGTTTAGGATAATGGTTCATCGTTGATTCTGGCGAGTGAGCGTATAACCAGTGACGCATTCGGATAACGTTGCATGAATTCTTCAATGCTGTGAAAAGGGGATGTCAGGTTTTAACAATGTGCTTTGTCAGTCGAATTTCATGGCAAAAGCCAGTGACTAACACACTGGACCGACTGACATGTCACACTGACAGCTACAAATAGTAAGTAAATGGTGGTCACTTAGTCATGATCCATGGCGTCTAGCCACCATTCTTCCAAAATAATTTGACGGGCTAGTTGGTTAAACATAGTACACAAAATTAGCTCAAAGATGCCTTTCCTCTGCCTTAATTTTTTTTTTTCTACCAGCTTATCATTTAAGACTTTTCGTTGTTATTTTTATTATCTTTTCGTGTTCCATGTTTCTCTAATTGACTTTTCCTTCTGCTCTATTTTCTTTCTTCTATTCTTTCTGTGATTTTAGTCCCAATTTTATCTTCGTCTTCCTCTATCCTCTCATAAAACGTCAGTTGTAAGTAACGCTCTGTCCTGTCTCCTCTTTCCTGTGTTCGTCTTTAGCGCTCATTTTGTGCACCATTGTTCGCGGGGGGCCGTCCAGCTTGTCACCATGCTGGGAATAGCGGGCCAATGTTGATCACATTGTTCAGGGGATCACATAACCATCATCAGTGTGGGGTCATTAGACTATGCTGTAAATAGTAAACCAATCATAGTCAGGTGGTCACATGAACATTATCTATTGCCTATGAACACACACGGCCTGCGTCTGAGTGAGCCCAACACATTCTGAGCTTTCGTAGTGTTCGTGAGCATGATCAAGCTTGCCTAAATGTTTTCTTACATTGCGGTGGTTCTGCTCACGGCTACATTGCACCACAAATTGATCAGATCCTGCCTGATTGCTGGACCATCACGGTGGGCTTGAGCAAATAATCAAAACTTATTGCCTGCTCTGGACAATATACTATTCAATTTTACTTTTCTAAAATTGCTGCTGTGCTCTCAAGTTTGGTCATTTTGGCACTATGCATGGTCTGCCCAATCCAGTTACTTAGCCAGCTCCATTGGGTGCACTTTCCACCATACACTTGTGCACCGCAGAGAGGTGATAACCACAGGTTTCACACTGCAATTTTAGTTCTATGTATCTTGTGTCGCTGTAGCAGAGCCACATGCTTAGAGGGGAAAGTTCTCATTTGAATATATGGTCCACAGGTCTTTGAATAAACAGGGAAGTTGTGAAATGCTGATCTGTAAATTCTAAGTTGCTGTAGAATTTAAAAAAGAAAACAAGTTGTTTGCTAGTACGGGGTCTCCCGAAAACATTCCCGCACTAGAACGGCCCACAAAATTTGACATATATATTATTTAATCCATGAATTAAATGATGGAGATGTTAGCACTGGTCAATAACAGTGTGGACATATCAAGTAGTAATATTTCTCGAACTGATACATTACTAGTTAGGTTTACCTGTTAGAATAAACATAAAAATCTTTATGTTAAATGAAATTGATGTGCATAACTAAATTACAGAATTTTTGTTCTTGAACTTCAACACTACTGATAGTAATGCAGAGGTGGGAAAGGACAGCAGGCATTGTCTTCTAGTTATGACAGGCGAACAGATTAATCTTAATGTAGTATTTACAATGGAATGAATGAGAACAAAGTGGGCGTTCATGCCCTAGAAGTTCCTTTTGCTGCTTCAAAATAAATTTTTCGCTAGTCCAGAAGGTGCTCCAAAATGACTTGCTGTTCACATCACTTCAGCAGTAGCTTGGAGTTACTTTCCTTGATTTATATCAGTCCGTGGTTTTCTAATAATTCTGTTCTGTTTGAATCAGGTGTGCAGTCATAAGGTCGGTCATCCTAAGTGGGAACAAGGCATGCAACATGGGGCTCGGCCTCATTCAACACAACGTCTCGGCACCATGAAGATTTGAGCAGCCACAAGCAATGACACTTGGGTCTAAATTTGGTGAGTATGGCAGTAGTTATGTGCTCAGCTGCTTTTGTGAAGAAAAACCATTGGGGGGACACTTATGCTCTGCCTTAGCGTATGACACGATAGCAGGAGGGCAGGGGCAGAGAAAGGGAGGGCAGCAGTGGGGAGGACAATCCTATAATTCCTTGCATGCACAAGTGATCATGGAATTGCATGGGATTCCCAATGCAGGCGAGACATTCTGGGATTTTCTCGACATGCCGACGCTATTCACCGGATCTTTTGCTGCACGGAAGCCTTAACACTATTGTGTTAAAACGTAACCTAACCTAGCTTCACTTATAACTCAAGCATAGCCTTACTACGCTGCCTGTAGTTACATAGAATAATGTCTATGTGATGCTTAAAATGAGACATGGTTGGCTCGCATATATTTTAGGAGAAATGACGGTTTGGTGTAGTTATAATGAATCTTATACATGGCAAATATAGGCCAATGATATGAGAAGTATATAAGTGGCGTCTGCACCCCAAGCTGTCCAAATTTACTTTGAATATCATCTCAAACTGAAGTGCTGAGCACACTGCTGTCACCACATGTTGATCTGCAGCGACACCTGGCACAGTGCATAGATATTGTATTGCAAACTAAGCCTGAAATTTACAGCTCGCTCTCACTATTCATATCTCTTACGGTTGCAAGAGTATTGCATTCTGTGATGGTGGGACAACCAGCTTGACTAGTAGAACAATAGGAGTGAATTCCTGTGCGAGCTCTGTAATTCATGTTGATCGCTGATCTTGAAAACAAACTTGCTTTGCTCTTAAGGGGGACACTACCCAGAAAAAAAAATTTCTGCAAAAAAGTAGATTTTTAAAAATGTTATATTTACATCCACCAACATCTAGAGAGTATTTCCCAGAAAGTTTCATTAGTTTACACTGCATAGTTATATTTTTATAAATTATTTTCGGTCCACCGATGCTAAACAAAAGGTATAGGTTGAAGCACTTTGAACACATTTTTTCCCATTCCACTTTTTGGCATGAATTCCACTTCAGGGAAACTACCACTTTTTTATTACGTAACTTGGATTCATTTTTATGAGTTTTTGGGAATAAACTTTTAAGGGGATATAGCTATGAGCTTGTATTTTTTATTTTTGTCATTTTTCATGCTCAGGAAGTAAAATTTTGGACAAAGTATGGAAATCTAAAAAAAAAAAAACAGTATTTGTGTTTATTGTAAAATACCGAGCATTCGCACATTCCCTACTAAGTGCCCACCCTAAAATTTTGCAACATCTGGAAAAATATGCACGGTCGATATATTAGGAGTTTTCACTGGCGGCCATATCTTTGTGCGCTGCTGCTGAGCGCGTGCTGACGGCGAGCTTCCGCAGTCCTTTTGGAGCGTGCATTTAGCACCATCAAGGTTGCCGGTCTTAGCAGGCTATTAATGTGGGCTCGTTCTGAGCTTGCGCTCTAGACAGCGCCCACAAATATGGCGTCCAGTAAATACCACCTATAGCTAAAATTAATGACCTAACAAGCACTCATTCCCGAATTTCCGCGATTATCTTCATTTTTTGAGTGGGCGCTTGCTCGGTATTTTATGGTATCTGGCTTTTTTGGTATGAAAGATGGTATAATATAGAAATATAGCTCCATAGCTATCTTCTTTGAACTGTCCTAAAGCAATATAACAGATAAAAACGACAAATTTATGAGTAATTTCAAAACAATAGTTTTCCTACACAGACACGCCCACTTTCGTCTTTGAACATTGGCAATTTTTTTTTTGTACTTTACCCAGGTTGACAAAATTTGGCAGAAATGTTCTCAACATGAACATAAACAACCCCCGTAAATGTAATTTAAATCAGAAAAGTGGTTAAAAATGCACTTTTGGTGTAGTGTCTCTCCTTAAGTTGAAAAATGTCTAGTAATGAATATCAGAATTTTCCGTCGAATACCTGTATTTTAGTGCAGCAGTCTTTGCTGAACTTTGTAAATATCCTCTCATTCATTTGCCTAGGTATATTGTTGCTGTGCAGGGATACTGAAATGGACTGTAACAATGTGTTGAGCTGAGCGAGTTGTTAAAGTATGACATGGTGGGTGTAACAGCTTCAGAAAACGAGGACGATAAAAGGAACAGACACGACAGGACAACAGCTGTACTCCCAACTGAAAGGTTTTATTTGAAAACATAAAAGAACAACATACGCCACTACCAGATAACACAATGTGTAATCAAACAATGCGCCCTCCACGAGGCCCGTGTCTTCAAGATAGGTTCACTAGAGGCAACCCATGTGCCAGTCATGGTCTGCCGCAGAAAGGAAAGCTCCTTATCAGATAAAGCAACCGACGGCTCACTCACGCATTGTTCTCCGTGGCACGAAATATAGAAAGCCTCAATAATTTTGCCAATGGCCGTCTCTCTATGCCTCCCTTCAACCGTCACCTCGTCAGAGGCCGGCTGACACGTGCAGTGTCTGCAATGGAAAGGGAAAAGTCTCCCCCTCCGTGGCCCTCAGCGAGTAAGCATGTGCCTGGAGCCTATCGTTAAGGCACCTCCCTGTGTGGCCTATGTAGAATTTTCCACATGGCAGGGGTATCTTGTACACCACACTCCAGACGCATGGCACAAAAGGTTTTGCGCGCCTTTTGGTACACTTCGCCTTCACCCAATTATCGGCTCTTGCGCCCACCCTTACACAAATCTGGCTCATTTTTTGGGTGGCCGAGAACACTACTGGGACTCCATACCGGCCTCCAGCTCGTTTAAGGTTGTGAAAGGCACATTGGATATAGGGGACCACCACCTTTCGCTTTTTATCTAATTCGGCCGTCACCCTCTCTATCCGTTTTGCCTTTTTCAGAAGGGCACTTGCCACCTCCGTTAAAAGCGCTGAGAGAAACCCCGACACCCTCAGTCTCTTAACCTGCGCTAAGATACCATCGGTCATCATGTGAATGCATGACTTCCCAAGAGTAGGGCCGAGACAGAAAACTGCTTTGCCCCTCTTCACCAGCTTGGAGTAGGACGATCTGTAGTCCAAAATCGCCTTCCTTGACCACGCACTGAAGGACCAGCATACCTGTGTGTCCTTGAGACACACAGCACACGGGCTAATGTCTTACGTGCTTTCGGTGGGAGTGGTGGTCGCCTAAGTTTATGTTTAAAAAATTGAAGGATATGCTTCTCCAGTTTCTGGATCGTACGCTGTTTTCAGGACACACAGGTATGCTGGTCCTTCAGTCCGTGGTCAAGGAAGGCGATTCTCAACTACAGATCTTCTCACTCCAAGCTGGTGAAGAGTGGCATAGCAGTTCCCTGTCTCGGCTCTGCTCTCGGGAAGTCATCGGTTCGCATGTTGAATGACAGTTTCTTAGCGCAGGCTAAGAGACTGAGGGCGTCGGGGTTCCTGTCAGCGCTTTCAACGGAGGTGGCAAGTGCACTTCTGAAGAACGCAGAAAGCATAGAGAGGTTGAGGGCCGACTTAGATAAAATGTGAAAAGTGGTGGTCCCCTACATCCACCGCTCCCACAACCTTAAATAAGTTGGAGGCCGGCAGGGAGTCCCAGTGGTATTCTTGGCCCCCCAAAAAATGAGCCAGGTTTGCGCAAGGGTGGGCACAAGAGCCGATAATTGGGTGAAGGCAAAATGTACCAAAAGGCACGCGAAACCTTTTGTGTCATGCGTCACGAGTGTGGTGTACAAGATACACCTCTCATGTGGAAAGTTCTACGTAGGCCAGACAGGGAGCTGTCTTATTGATAGGCTCCAGGAGCATGCTTACTCTCTAAGGGCCGCGGTGGGATTGACTCCTCCTTTTGCATTGCAGAGACTGCACGCGTCAGCCCGCCTTTGACGAGGTGATGGTTGAAGGAAGGCGCAGAGAGAGGGCCACCCGCGAGATTATCGAGGCTTTTTTATATTTCGTGCCTCTGAGAAAGATGCATGAGTGAGCCGTCGGTTCCCTTATGTGATAAGAAGCTGTCCTTTTTGCACCAGACCATGACTGGCATGGTCTGGCGCAAACAGTGAACCTATATGATGACACGGGCCTCATGGAGCGCGTGTTATTTGATGACATATTTTATTATCTTGTTATATGTGTTAGATGTTCTATTTTCCTTTTCAAATAAAACCTTTCAGTTGCGAGTGCAGCTGTTGTCCTGTCGTGTATGTTCCTTTCATCGTCCTCGTTTTCTGAAACTGTTACATCCACTATATCATACTGAAATGATACTTGGGAACACCATAATTCATGTACTATACGGCTTATAGCTACTGAGATAAATTAAAGTTTGACTTTATTAGCAGAAGCTAAGTCATAGCACTCAGTTGTCACATAAAGCTTGGCTTACATTATATAATATATCTATTAAATAACTTATTTTTTGGCACATTCATATATCTTATATTGATAAATGATTTATTTATTTTCCAGATCAAAGGGTGGATGAGCATAGGGTCTCTCCATCAAAGTAAATAAATGTGCTGTTTCTATTTTTATACAATACATTATTTATGCAGTGTTCTGGCTTAATTGCATTTGCATGTAGTGTACATACATAGCGATCGCATCGCAGACATGAAGACCACTCTTTAATTACAATATACAGCCTGCCACATATTTTACATGCACAAATTGGCTAACCTAAGAGACTACATGACTTAATGTTCCATTCATTGTCTGTTGAGCAGTAGTAGGAAGTAAATCGAAGCAGCGAAACATGTGCGGTGAAACGCTAAGCATGTCGTACAGTGCGGTGGGAAGATGATAGAATCCGACAATGCTTGATTTTGTCGAATTCTGCAACCTTTCTGACGTGTTGTACAAAGTGCTGAGCGCTTCATTATGGCAGCATTCCGCACCTTCAATATACTTCTTACAACAGTCAATTGCCAGTGAATTAAACGGTGAACATTTTTACGGTTACCATTAAATTAGCGGTCAGTTGACCGGCACATATACTGCCACCATGCCGTGATCTTAGCGGCAGTCAGTAATTCTCGTTTACGGTCTGTTCAGCATTGCCTCGTGAAATTAACGGTATCTGATTTTACTGTGACCGTTTAATTCACTGGGAGCGGACGGTGAGACAGTAAATTTGAATTTACGGTCTGCTATATAAATTACGACAAGGTGTTGGCAGCCAGATTTCCGGTCAACTCGCCGTAATTTTGGCGGTCCATTTTTTACAATGTAAGTTAACTGTTTACAGCCGATGATAATGAAGATGTATAAATTGCGTTTTCAACCACCCGAGCGTCGAAATTGAATTGGTTTCGTGTTGCCTTAAGGGATGGAATTTATTTTGTAAGCCGTGACTCAGCTAGGTTAAAAAGTGTTTAATAGAATTGGCTCTAAATTTAATCATAAACTCGCAGAAACGCGTCTGGTCATGTAAATAACACGTACTTTCAAATTGTGTCTTGCGTTCAGCTCGACGGGTAAGCCGAAACACAAAATAAAAAGACTGAAAATAATAATAAAACTTCTGTATTGTTTCACTTCTTGCAAGCATTTCAAATAGATAACCTTCTAACATTAATTAAAAAAAACTGTTACATCTAACGGTATATGTCTGATCGTTTTCTCCTATAAATAATCCATTATTGTTTTATATTTTGTGGTAGCTTTTTCCAGCGCAATATATTAATATTATATTTCCAGAAAAAACAAACAAACATCAGTATTTACAAGAATTAAAACGATATTGCATTCGAACAAAATATTTGAAAATACTTCCATAACTAATTGTACTCTTGCATACATTCAGTCAATGAAAACCAAACTTTGCACGATGTTAAACTGGAACGTTCCGGCAAATAAAAATTGTCTGGATAGCCCGGGGTCTATTCAAGCCACTCATGCGGATGAAAGTAATAAAAAAACTATAACACCTTGCACTGAATCGCTGGAGGACGCAATTTGTTTTTATTGCAGCCTTTCAATTGTAGTAAATACTTTGCCGGGCGTCCTAAATTGAATTTTAAAAAAATGTACATGCTTCAGAATGTAAAAAAAGCCGCATTTTACCCTTGCTCATATATTTTCTTATTTTAACTTGTTTATTTTTGCCTTCATTCTACTCCCTAGCAAGCTACAGCGAATTTATTTTGTTCGGAGCCTTTCTCCACGACCATTTCGATAAGCTTTTTACACTGCAGCACGTACAACGCATACAGTATTCGTGAGTGTAGCAAATTTGCTTCAATCCGCATAGCGTTAATATTGTGTTAATTACTATGGGATATGTATTTTATGATGATCTGTAGAATGAACGGGAAAGATGACCAGTATCAAAATAGCAGATTCGCCCGAGTCAGAAACGCGCGCACTCGTGTCTTGTTTTGCACCAATCTTTTTGTCGTCGCTCTGTTAGCAAAACTTCCCTCTTGTTCTTTCTTTGTTTTTATTGGCGACTTTAAACCCGCAACCACTAAAATTACAGTAAGCGGTTCTTTGTTCAAATGAAAAAAAAAGAAGAAATGTACGGTCACAATCGGACGAAAGCTAATTTAGGTCAATTGGTTTGAAATCATCAATGCCGCGCTTACGCCATAATAGGTTTGGGCTGTGTGAAGTATTCGCACTGAAAGTGCTGCACAAATAATTTATGCACAGCACAGCTTTCACCCCTCCCCACAGATTGCTCTTTTAAAGAAACAAGCGCTCGAATTTTTGTAGTCCTTGCTGTATTTTTACGAAACGTGTCTATGATGCACGAAGGAGTGTCCGGATCTTATCTTTAGATGATGGTGGTTTTAGTTTATGTTTTTCGATTATGTGGCTGTGCCACGAACATAAGAGTTCTTTGAAAGTTCATGCGTTATATTATATATTTCGAAAATGAGGTAAGTAGATAGGCTGGAAATTTCGAAACATTTGAAAGATTTAAGACTTTATTTGTTGAAATTGAGCGTAAGCAGAGCCTTCTGGATTCTTGATAAGAACGCTCATATTATAAACACGGTTCGAACAATGAGCTGCTGTAAATAAAGTATGTTCCTTCCTTCCTTCCTCATATTATTATGCGCCTTTGTTTAAAAAATGTAAATGTCATATTTAGTGTCTACAGAGGCCTTTTCTTTGCTATTTTATTTCTCGGTTTAAACCAGTTTATGTAGCTTAAGGTTTCTTATTAAAAAAAAGTTAAGCTTTCTAGCGCTTACCGTTTTTGCTTGACATTGATAGCTTCTACGGTTTAAGAAAGTGTATGAAAGAAAAGTTTCTATTGGTGGTTGTGTTTAAGAGAAGAATAAAAGTGATTTATTCAGTTTAAACTCCGGTTTGCACGAAATGCTTAACTAAGATTATATTTTTTTACTAGTGAATCCTGTTGTATGGTAGAAATAATTTAAGGAATTGAACATTAAAGTGTGCTAACTTTATGATTCCACATTATGCTAATTTAATAATACAACATGCATGGGTGAAGAAGATTGGTCTTAAGTAATGTGTATCTCATAAGAATATCAATAAAATATTTTTGCTATATTTTATTTTATATTTGTTTAAAAATAAGCAGAATTGAGGTGGTTCTCTGCTAAACGTATTAAAACAACGATTATTGTTGCGTTCTTTAGTCCTTCGCCTGACAAACACGTGTAGTAGGCCCCACTGTTTGTAGGATTAGGATATTTTGCGCGCGACCATGCCTTGGAAAAAAGATTGCTTCGTATTGTTTTCCGTAAAAAATAAGACTTGTTATAGATCGGGGTATATTTCAAAGCAATCTTAACACGATAATGTTTTCTTATCTTTTTTTTTTTTAAATATAAATTGACAGGCGTAGATATGTTCGCAGAACAAGAAAATTTTGAAAGGTATGGCTTCCCCTCAATAAAGATCTGCTTGAGGCAAAGCACGCTTTACAGGTGTCCCTACGGGCCTGTGTAGACAGAGGCGGACTTTAATGCCAAAGCATTAACTGGTCCCATAGATTGAAGCCGGATAATGGCCCCTAAATTCCCATTGGCTGCGACGCGTCATGTAGCTCCATAGAAACGGCGTCATAGTTGCTAGGAGCCTGCCGAACGGCGGACGGTGCAGCGCAAAGAGTGGAAACACGTTAAATATTTCTATGGGAGGGTCCTGTAAACAAAGTAAATTAATGGCTATGTAAATACAATTTTCGTTCATTTCAGTCTGGGTAGGATCCTAACCCGGGCCTCCGTGGTGCGAGACGAGCACACGTGCTCGATGCCGCGGCGGCTCCACGGTTCCGGCTGACTAAACATGTGCCTAGTGCATACGTCATGCTTTCGCATTCCCACACGTAAGAAGTCTAAAGTGTTTCTGCCGAATTTGGCCTCCCTAGGCAGACTTTGTCAGTTCCGCCCTCCACCTTCCCCACAACCCCCGCTCCCAACGCTCAGTGATCATGGAGGAAGGGGAGGGGGGAGGTTTCTGCGTTTAGAGTTAAAATTTTCAAGAGTAGCTAGATTTCGAGATAGAATTCCCGAAGTAACTAAATTCAGAGCTAGATCTAAAGAAAAAAAAAGAGTCAATTAGTTTGGGAGCATCCCGAGATTCTGCTACCCTAGACAGCTGCCTACTCTGCCTATTGGTAAGTTTACCCCTGTGTGTAAAGGAAGCCGAAAATAAAGTTAGGAATTTTGATGATGCTATGCTCAAATATACATTTTGATCGCAACCTCTCTTTTTCAAAAAGAAGGTGGTGCGTCTCACGAGACTGATAAGATTACCAATGACAGTTATTCGATTGCTTTGTTACACTTTGACTGTGTCATCGCTTTGTCATCGTGTATCCTGCCGCTTGTTCAGACCATCGTCTTCTATCTCGTTATCATCTTTTTTCGATTTTGCAAACAGAATTCTGGGCGAAGTTATAGTTCAGTGGATTTGTAAATTAGATGGGCCTCGCGGGCGTTTACCGGTTCACCTGGGCTTCCATAAGCTGCCCATCATTGGCCGACTGGTAGCGGGTTCAGGGATTTGCGGTTAAGTCCTGCCAAAAGTCATGTAAAAACCTTGCGAAATAGAGGTTCAGACGTTTGCAAAACGTATATGCGGAATGAACTATCTTCGTGGAATGATATCCGCTGCACTTCCCAAATGCTGGCGAACCTAATTTGAATTGAGTTCGATCTTATTTCCCTTGAGTTTGTCTTAAATCGATGCGGAAATTATTAAAAGTGCTAAGGTTTTTGTGTTTTTTGAATACATTTTAAGTATGTTATCGGCCTTTATTTGTCGTACCGAGTTTTACCACCCTTCTCGCATTTCGACTTTTAAGTTTCAAAACACGACAGAGAAAAAAATAGAAGGAAAACGAGGGATGGTAAACGCAGATGTACTATGATCGGAAAAATTATTTTACACCACCTTTCATGCGAATCACATTATTCCATCGTCAAACCGGTTTAAATCTAAACGTAGCTATCAACTTTTTTTTTTTTGCATTTGAGCTAGAAGTTATTGTTGAAGTTGATGGCTACACTTTTTGATGAGATTTATTATATTGGGAAATTTTTTTCGGAAATAGGTGTGTTCCATTCATTTGAACTTTAGGCAGACGCGCCGGTACATCATTTCTAACCACTACAGCAAAGTAGCCTTAAAGTGATGTATCAGCAATCTAGGAACAAGCTTAATGCACGAGCTAGGTGGTCTAAAAGTTAGTAGTCCAATGTTTTGCAGTGAATGTAAATAAAGTCTCGTAATAAGCTGCTTCGCTTCCAAGGAATACTGTTTTCCCTTTCTGCAAGTGCACATCGTCCTACTTCCCCAGCGAATGAATTCTCCAATACCGTAAAAAAGGGCTTGCCATAAATTTTCCTTTCGTTCTAGGCTTCTATTTATGGACATACGGAAGCCTCTGTTCTTTTATCTGTCACGGCTATCGCCAGCACCTCGGAGGCATCTGTTTACTGTTAACTCCAAGGAACTTCTTGTACGATGGAACCTCGTGTACACTGGCAGAATTATCTGTTCAGGCCTCGAAGTAAAAACGCAAAATAAATGAACGGGTGTGTATGTTTTACTCAAATTCCGAAATCGAAAGTCAATTTCCTACACTTTTCAAGGCTGTGTGTGGCCGTATCTCACAGCCGCGTGGACATGCCCCTATTTCTAAAGAATTGTATTAACTTTTTCTAGGTACTTTTAGGGACTTCTTTTGTAGGCAGAAATTGGTTAGGGTACCTCCATTGCAGAGTTTAGAAATCTTTTCCACTATTTTTTGCGACACAATACATTTTCAGGCATTGACTAGTTTATTTCCAAACGCGAACGCCATACAAATTTTGTTCAGTTCTGCGATAGTAAATTGTCAGCCGGAGCGAGGTGCGTTTTTTTATTTCTCCGCAATTTTAAATGTTTTCATGATCTCATATTAATACCGGGGGAAGGTAAACATTTACTTTCTCTTCATCAGTTTGTTTTCGGTTTAATTTATGTGCGACATTGCCCAGCTCGCGTGTTTGTTATATTGATATTTGAATATTTCACGTTACAGTGAATTACGGTCATAAATGGGTTTGTAACGAGCAATACTACGTGATCTTTCCCTTTTTGAATTGATAATGTTGAGGCGAACTCCTGCAAGCAAAGGAGTAAACTGAGAATGACTGTGCAAAAATAAAGTTTTAGGTTTGCAGAAAAGTAGTGCATCCTTAGAGTTTTACTTAAAAAGAAAAGATAATTCTACCGATTAACGTATCAAGTTTTAGTAAAAGCATTTTATTCCGTACAGAAAAAAACATCGTTAGAAAAAGCATTCGTGACACTGAAATGAAAAACAATTTTTTATTTTTTTGATTAAAAAAAAATGAACCTCGAGGAAAATAATTGTGCTTTGTTACTTTGTACTGTAGAGATAAATACCATATTTGCTCCTGTAATTGTCGTACTGTTTGTGAATAAAGTCCATGTGTCTTGTGTGTCTGTCCCTTGAAGCACGCATACAACCAAACATTTCGTTCTACGTAGTAAAAGAGACAACGCGTAACAAAGCCGAGAAAACTGGGAGATGTTGTTTGTGGGGCTGGGCATTCTGTTCATTGTGACCCCCATCATCAACATTACTGCGTGTTTCTGCTTTTTGCCCTCTCTGATTTATTTAGGGGCGCCTTTTGTAATAAAAACGAAATACTACTTTACGAAACTCGATAGTTCACACGTTGTGTGTAGTTTTATCACATTCCTAACCGTGGCTCATTTTGCTCGGTTTTAGATAATAAAGTGTGGTTTGCGGCTTTTTCTTAGTCACTTAGAAATTATTATTATCAACATCACCATATGTTTGCTTGTTTGTTGTTGTCGTATTATTTTATTTTGTTATTTTACTTTTGTTGCTGTTTTTTGGCGCTCCTGACGTAACCAAGGAATGTGGACGGAAGCACGGAACCAAACGAACACTATGAACTTGTAACATAGTGCTTGGTTATGTTTGGATGTTTTGCGTTATGCACCACATCTTGTATAGAGTTGTATTTGGTGGATCAAATGGCCAGGAACGCTTCATACACCCTTTTTTTGTTTGATGCTGTACTGACTACGTTTTGTTTTCCGCGCGATTATTTGATTACTTACGTGTCCGTAGACGATTATCAGGTCACTTCTATGCAGTTAAACGAAACCGGCAGAACTAACTCTTGTCAGTATTTATCCGCTGCAGTTCGTCAAAACATCGCAGATAATGATCCTTGCCCTGCATTGCTTTGATTGATATATTGCCGACGCAGCAGCTAAACCTGCAATGCTGCTGGGTTGCCTTACCGCTGGTCGGAAGTTTCCAGCGCTAACGCTTCGTTATTAGAAGTGCGATATGTAAAGGAACAAGGCGATGGCATAGATCGATACAAGTGGACGTTTTCTTGTTCCGATATTACACGTCACTCTGCAACGCTGAGAAACCGACCGTTGCTTGCCTATACCGAATTGGTCTCTTTTTATCAGTTATCTTTTTGGGTACAATTTCTTGAGATTTTAAAAATCAAGAAAGTTTAACAAAAGGTTCAGCATTGAATTAAAACTTGTGTTTGGGCGATTTGGTTCATACTGATTTAAAAGGTTAAAAAGCGCAACACAACAAGGACAATAAAGACACAAAGACGACAGGACGGGCGCTAACTCACCACTGATTTTATTAGAAGCCACACTCACTTTTGTACACAAGATCGTATGCCAAACCGCCCAAACGCCTCTATAATCTCTCTCTCGGTCTTATCTTTTGATTTCTTTTTTTTTTTAATGAAATCAAAAGATAAGACCGAGAGAAAGATTATAGACGCGTTTTATATCAAAAAGAAGGATGACAAATGCGTTAGCATGCCTTCTCTCTTTTTGCTTCAGAAAGAAGTAATGTTTCTAGATAGCTGCTTGTGAGAGTGGTGATTGGTTGCAGTGTGGGTTTGCATACGATCTTGTGTATAAAAGTGACAGTGTTGTTTCTAATAAAATCAGTGGTGAGTTAGCGCCCGTCCTGTCGTCTTTGTGTCTTTATTGTACTTGTTGTGTTGCGCTTTTTAACTTTTTAAATCAGCATTGATTCGTCATGCAATAAAGCCGAAAACATGCTAATAAAAACATATATGCCTGTAAGCACGCTAACATGCTCAAGTTTTCTCCTTAAAATTATTACCTTTTAAATACTAAAACTAACGAAACGGGACAAACGAGTATGTTTATTCGGGTGCAACCCGAATAAACTCTGCTATCGCCACTGAAAACACACGAATTGACTTACTTGGCTCTTATTTACTTATTTTGTATTGATTTATTTATTTTCCTCGTGTCCAGAAACATCCGATGACTTAGTACTGGTACACTCTCATACACACGCATGCACACACAACGTGTTCAACCTATGTTCACGTATCTTCCTTCTTCGATTAGTCCTCTGGCGTGTTTGTGAGTTAATGTTAAAATTTCATTGGTTAAGCGCAATAATTACACGCCTGGTACTTTCCATGTTCCGCATTTATTAGTCTACCAGTGATATTGCCGCGCGCGCACCTGGCCAAGTAGGCAACGCGCGCGTGGCCTAACGGTTATCGCGCCTGCCTCCCACGCGAAAAGCCAGGTCTCGATTCCTGGGAGCGACGCATCTTTTGTTATTCCTGCAATTTAGTTTTCTGGTAAATTCGAGAACCCTGTTGGGCTTCTTCGAGGTCCGAATGTTCTACGCGTCGAACATTCTACGCCAACTATTCCAGAAGCTCACTCGTGTACATAAGGGGCTTCGCATAGCGATCCAGAGTCAGTTTCGCCCCAGCGTTCGACTCTGCTGTTACGCCGACTTCGACCCCCACGACGCTCTGTTATTATCTTTCGTACCCGTTTATTTTTGGCACAAGTTCGCCACATTAAACGTTCATTTCTTCCTGTTTATTTATCGTTCTTTTGGACACCACCCGTGACAACATATTCATTCTTTCAAAAATGGCTCCACGAAATCAAAACAAGTCAAACAAAAATTACAATAGCGACGATGGGGGTCACGTGCACACAATTCTCCAACTACGATGTGTTTCTCCTGTGAACGAGGTTTCCCGCGAAACCGTGATCTGTGCACATAACATTTTCCCGTGAGGTCGTGATGCCCGCTCCGTAACTCCGTTTGTCGCTCGCGGTAGCTGGCCACCCGCACGATTCGCCGGAACTTCGGTGAGCGGATCTCGATCATGAGTAGGGCGACCATTGCTCGAGTGAATGCGGTAGTTTAATGAATTATCTCAATGCGTACCTTTCTTTTTTCGCCCATGTATGCAGACATTGTAGTAGAGCGCCGAAGCCTATTTTTTTCCTTTGACTAGTCTTATTGCTAAAAAAAAGCGCATCGGTGGAACATGATTTTTTAGGGAAGAAGTGCCATCGCCGAAGGGGCAATTTTGGATACTTACACCTTAGAAATGGTGGCGCTTTTACTTTCTCACAAAACTCTTGAAAGATTCAATTGCTGTTGAGCACGCTGCGAGAATTACAAGACAAAAATTATGATTAGACTAAAAACAAAAACAAAACAATTCAGCGCTATGACAGTGAGCCTCACCTGTCACAGGCTTAGTGATGCTCACTGTCGGCAGAGGTTGTTTTTGTTTAGTTCTAAATGTTTGTTTCAGCCTCATCAAAGGCTGTAACAATTTGTTCTCCCATATGATCTGCGGGAAAAAATGACTATATTTTTGGATTGCACTTGATGATAATAAGGAAGAGAATTCTTCTTACGACTATAGTACCCAGAGTCTGTGTATAAAATATAATATACTTCCTGTTTACATTGTATACATGTATACAGTCGCGATCAGTTTCAAGTTAAAAAATCAAAGAAATAGGGATAGATTAATAAACCTCACGGATCTAATAGAAAATGCAACTTCCTACCCAACTCGGTCGGCGGAACATTGGACTGTGCACTGTGTTACAACTATTTAATGCAATCACTCAAATGTACGCTTCCTGCTATTGAAAACCCTAATAAAAACAATATTGATAATATTTCTATTTCAATTCAAGAATTACAAGCTGAACTGAAGTGGGGCGAAAACGAATAAAATGATTTATGTGTCCTAGTTCATCATTTTGCTTTGTTATATGGGTTTTCTCGGTGTTTTACGCTGTTGTATTGTTTTTACTTCTCTATATGCCACTACAAGCGAGCAAGGGGCTCCGTCAGGTTGTTCTTACAGCTTTTTTCCTTGTTTCAATCATTTATGCATCAAAATGAAAAAAGAAAGTTCCTTGATAATAATAATAAAAAGGTATCATGGAAGTGAGTTGCTTACATACCATCATTAGTGCATGCTTTGCGTCTGACTATAAGGCCTAAAGCTATAAAGTGTAATAAGTACTTCTATGTTATGCATAGAAGTACTTATTGCTATGTATTTTGAATACAGCTCAGTTTTTTTCATATAAATGGAATTACGGTTAAACCTCACAGTCGAGGAAATTAAAACCTCACAAGCAGACTGAGTTTATTTTTTTTTATTGGAGTTACGTGTAATAGCAAAAATTTTAAGGTGACTCAAATTACTGGAAACATAATAATTAAAGAAAAAGCATTCCTTCGATATTGGGCCACATATTTCCATGACATTATAACAGGCACAATGGAGAAACAAATATAACTTGCCTAATTAATTACCCATAGCGAATAAATATTCCTACGTTGCTAAATATTAATGCTCCGAGATTGTCACGGATTTATATTTTCTGCTCGAAAACCTTGACTATGCATGTTACGCTTTAAAAAAATGCAAATTACAAGAAGATGTAAATAAAAGCTTTTGTTTTTTATACAAAATATATCCCTTGAAAACATATTTTCTGTGTGTGTGGAAGTGGGCATTTCCATCGGTGCCCGCACTGAAAAACAATTTGTGGCTTCTAGGGTCTTGCAAAGCACTTATGATACCAAATCGCTAAAATCGATGGAGAAAGCTGTCCGAATATCGAGGCTAGATATATGCTTAGACCTAAAAGAACTATAGTTTCAGCATCGTTATTCGCCGAAGCTCCGTAGATTGCGGCGATTGTCTCCCTCAAGTGCTTTACAGGCAAGTAGACGCCACAAGATTTTTAGAGCGCGAAAAAGAAAGTAATAGTTTGATTGTACTTGATGTGCCCTAATCAGCAAACTATTAAAACGGCGCCTTGTATTTTTTTCCGACACAAATAACACGGCATCTTTTCAGTGAGGTGCGCTATTTATAAACACCGTTCCGATAATTGAAGCCCTTTTGCGGTCCACGAAAAGCATCGAAAGAGATAAACGAACCGTAAAAAGCAAATCCGCTCGCATTTTTGAAGAATTATGTTTGTTTGTTTTCTAACTCGATGTTTTCGTTTTGAACGCAGCGCGCGTCATCCCGAATTTGTGACATGGTTCGCAGCCACCTCTGCAAACGTCCGCTTTTAGCACCTGGGATCAGGCGACGGCTTTGGCGCGAGCTACCGCCACGTTTAAAATTAGCACCTCCTGCAATGCATGCAGGAGCAAGTAGTTTGGCTAACGTTCCTAGATAACGACGTGCGAAGTAGCGACAAGTCCTCCTCCCCCTGATCCAGTCGCCTGCTAGTGAGCGGTCCGCCATGTTCTTACGAAATCGCCCATCATGACTGTGTTCAAAATCTTCCGAGTCACTCCGGCAGGTCATGTCACGTGACAATCCAGATAGAACGACGCTAGACGCAGGTAGGTTTTCGCACGCTAAGGTACCAAGCCGTTACTTGAGAGTGAGGTTGAGTGAAATCGCGATGTTATTGCCAACGGAAAACACGGAAAACAAAACGCGGACAAGGATTAATGGGAGAGCGCGACGGCACATAAAGTGATGTGGCTACTTAGCACAGCGTTAACCGAGGGATTTTAAGTATGTCAACCTTGTCGAGTTTCTCGCGTGTGAATCATATTTATACTCTGTAGAGTCCGACCGAGAAAATAGTCCTTGTTTTTCGGTTTACACAAAACAACAACATAAAAAACTACGCACCTCAGAAAACAATCACACTGTGTTAATATGACGGTAGCGGTGGTGATAGAACCTAAGAGTTTGGGTACAAACAAGACGTTACCTAGATCACAAGATAAAACAGAAAAAAAACCTAAAGTTTTTATAGGCAGCAAGAGGTGGCACTGTGCGTGTTTGTAGCATTTATTTCAGCAAAACACCTGGTCAGCAAGAAATAGAATCGTAGTTCCCTTTCTTGCTGACAAGGTGTGTTTTACGACATTGGGGCTTCCAGTGATGCAATTTGTTGTTTGTTCTGGACCACCTAAGATGCACAGGTAATACAGGATGATAAACGCAGCAGCCAAAGACGCGTTCTAGTAATGCCACCCAGAAGACAAGCCACGCGTCTTTCCTTTAACTTATTCAGCAGCGAAATTATGCAGTGCCGCCGTTCTTCCGCCCGCGACGCCTTGAGTGCGTCTTGCAGTGTCTCGCAACGACCCCAAAGCTAGCTCACGGCAACGCCAAGACGACGGCATAAGCCGCATTTCCGCGCATTCTGGTCAAGCTTCAGCGTCTTTGTTGCTTGAGAAAAGTCGAGGGTTCACTAATTATGAATAATGCACAGGCGCCATAATTTTTGTTGCGTTACATTTAAGTAATCACTACGGAGTAGAACGGTAGTTCGGCAGCCAAAACGCACCGACCGAATTCACCTCCCAACTCCAAGACACAGCGATGACGCAAAAGGGCTTACCATATTTTGATGGTAAGACAACTCAGTCGACAAACTGCACTTACGACTGTATTTATCTATACTATCTATAGAATGTCTTTAGAGAATAGTATATGGAGGCTATAAAGATAATAAAGAAAATATATCCACCTTTCTATCTACTGTCTATGGCGTTTCGGCCTTTTTTAGACATTTTATAGTTGTTTTATACCAATCACTTAAAAATTATATTTAAAAAGCAAACAAATTTTGTCCTTCTTATGTTTTGTTTTCTAAAACAATCAACACCTTATTTACGATTATAAAATTAGATCCTGAGCATTACTTTTAGACTCGTCAAGATAACTCCAGAATATGCATTCTTCAATTACCGTTTAGACATACGCAGACATCACAAATACACATTTTTTCTTCCTCAATAATTTATGCAAAATGTTATTTCTAGCGGTTGGTGTGCTCTATCTCTAAAAATAACTCATTGCAAGAAGCAATAATTTTTGGACAGTCAGAAAAGCCGTCTACACAGGAAGGCTTCAATTGTGTGCGATGTCGCTTTTCCAAACTGTATCTCCTCTATAGGAATTATATTGACGTACGGTGACAGAAAATCTATTGAGACGTGGGGATGTAAAAAATTTCGATATCACTCCTATGCGCCGATAAAGTGAGGGAAAGGGGGAGACGCGAGAGCCCGGGAACGTCAGAATGCCAAGCTCCGCTGGGAATATTTAGTGGGTTAACCAACATCTAGTTGCCTTTGTCACCACTGCACTCGTCCTAGGCTGATATTCTCTACTTTATACACCTTTTTCTCAGAGGCTCAGCCGTCTTGAATGTCGTTACTTCTGGTGTGCGTTAAAACACAGTTGTGATTTCTCCACACCGCTGGAAGGTATTCAGGAAATATTCGCGATTGTCACGATTTTTTGTTTTGGCTCACCTACAGTTTCTCGCCTATTCCGGGTTGAAACGTCTTACTATATTTTCGTCCGCATACCAGATATAAAACCCACGTGACTGAAACGAAGTAAAGCGCGAAACATTTCTATAGACATCAGTCGAAAGAAAGTATGTCGGATATATGTCGAAAACTGTCGGTACAACGTGACAGTATAGGAAGTTTAAAGAGTATTTAAGATGTAAATATAATTTTTATAGGCTGCCTGATATATACCTTGTAAACGCGCCATGGGCCTCCTGCGTTGAAAAAGGAACGTTGCGAAAAGCAACTTGTACGAAGCACGAACTTCAGCGTTAATGCAGAGCGTAAGTTAGTCCGCTTTTGCACATGGGTTGTCATGATATCAAAACGCCGAGCTTTTATTGGCTGATTGAGAACTATAGTGGGTAGACCTCAAGGCATCGAGCAATGAGGTCGATCTATATCCTTCCAATCAAAGCCAATCAGAACTAGGTGTCGTTCTGACGTCACCGAAACCTCTTTGCAAGAAGCAGACAACTTTCCCTCGGCATTAAAAAAAAAAGAGCAAAACTTCTAACGCCGTCCTAGCACAGGTCAAAGCCAAGACGCCAAGAGCGTGCGCCGAGAGGCGCTGTTTCACGCATTTCAAGGCACAAAAAAAAGCAAATGTCGTGACGCCAAGTACTGAGACGTGACCATACTGAGATATACGGCCCTCACCCTAGTGGGGGTGGCATAAGTACCGCCATTTCGATTGTTTTACGACTTCGGAAACCGAAAGATTCATTTTGTTCTTTATCGCTGCAATAAAACATTGATTTCATAAAATAATGTAGAGGTAAAGGTCCCACACATTGCGGCCGCTGCGGAACGGTGGGGTATGGACGCAGACATCGGAGGCCCATAACGTACATTATATTCACTCTCTGAGTGCCATCCGTGGTCCCAAAGCGCCCAGATCACTGGCAACGCTTTAATAAAAATAAAGCAATCACTGCAACGTCTTTGGCTATTGTTTTTCAAGCTTTGTTTTGTACTTAGTGAAAAACCCAATCGTCGCGCATAACATAACAGCAAATAAAGTTGACAGGCGCTCGAACAACTCTAAGTCGTCGAGGCTAAAACGAAAGCGCCAAACCTATCGTTTTTTTGTTTTGTTTCCATTTATCTGTCATTATTTTTTTCCTTCTTTCTGTCGGAACCAGGAGTAACTATCTGTCGCGTTCTAGTCCCGTCTTCATCTCTTACAAAAAAAAAAAATCGGAGGGTATAGAAAGATTCCGCTGACTTTTTATTGACGTTTGCGACTTTCTATCTGATCCACTTTCTACCACCATGTTTGTATCATATATCTATTTAGTTTTTTCAAACACATGTCTATAGACCAAAGTTATTAAAAACTTTAATCAAATTCCAATAACAATATGTCATCTCCCTTTGATCAGCATGAGTGCACGGGCTTTATTGAGACAGAAGGCTATAGCTTGAAGTCGCTATAACGTCTATTGAGACAGAATACGATTTCCATCGCTCATCTTTGATATACTTTTTTATCTATATGAGTTGACAGACCTTGTATATTCTCATTGATATCAAAACAAATAACCTCTACAGCTAAAATATTATATATATATATATATATATATATATATATATATATATATATATATATATATATATATATATATATATATAACGGGCATGGTGGCGGGAGGCCGAAGGCGTGGGTATGAAACTGAGAAGACAAAAACCCTTAGTGAAAAACAGCAACAACGACGATTTAATCTTCGACGTTTCGGCCGGAGTCCAGCCTTCGTCAGGAGGCCGGACTCCGGCCGAAACGTCGAAGATTAAATCGTCCGTTGTTGCTGTTTTTCACTAAGGGTTTTTGTCTTCTCAGTTTTATATATATATATATATATATATATATATATATATATATATATATATATTTATATGTATATCGAAATTCGATTAGGTATTTTATGGCGTATCTTTAATATATTTTTTATTGACTTTAGTGATCATATTTTGTATTTTATTTTCTGAAACGGAACACAAAAGCTTAAAAATATGTATATAGTCGCTAAAGAGTATATTCGTATGAAATACCACAAAATTAAATCTAGAATGATCGAAATAGCGATGGACACTCTCACACGAAGCTCGACCTCCTGCGGCGCATGATTCAAATCCACATTGCTGCGCGTTTAATTTCTTTTCAAGAACTCGGAAAATACCCACCGAACGATTAATTTAATAATAATAATAATAATAATAATGTCTTTATTTTTTTCATCACATGATGAAGGGTAGGCCGGGTAAAAAAGCTGTGAAAACAGCTTGACGGGTCCCCGACCTCCTACCGTGGCAGAAACATAACAGCTCAAACGAACAAACAATAGCAAAGACAAAAAAAAAAAAAAATAGGTGTTACAAAAAGAGCCCCGGCATGACAGATTGTCACAAAAACCGTTACACTGTGCGGTTATTGTACATAGTAATTTCGAAGCTCATTCATAGAAAGCGAGTCCAGTTGAAAGTCACGACTAATAAAGCTGTTAAGTAAATGTGGTAAAGTATATTTTAACATTTGCAGGCCATAGTTAGTTCTATGAGGTACCATTTTCCAATATTCAGCGTGCCGTGTAGGATAGGTTACAACATTTCTAGTTAACCTCGCGAGAGTCGTCAGGAATTGTGAGTTTCGTTTTTGATCTCTTTTAAAACCAGCGGTCAACCTGTAACTGTACAAGTTATGTATGGTTATGACAGCGTATTTTTTGAACAAACCAGCAGTATGAAAGTCATGTGGGGCGTTGCAGATAATTCTAACCATTTTCTTTTGAAGCAGGAATGTCTTTTCTAGGTTTCCAGCTGTGGTCGTGCCCCAGATAAGGTGGCAATAGCTGAGATAAGAGAAAAAAAGAGAGTTGTAAATAATCAGTTTGGCAGAAGTTGGTAAGATAGAGCGGTTGCGGTTGGCTAATCAAACAATGCTAGAGAATTTAGATATTACATATTGTACATGGTTATCCCATGACGTGCTCTCAGAAAAGATGACTCCAAGTGTCTTAAAGCTATTAACGATTTCAATGGGCATTGTGTTTAAGATGAGGCTATTAGCGCATGATAAAACCTTACTTTTCGGACGAAAAAGAATGGCTTTCGTTTTATTTATGTTTATTTGCAATGAATTTGCCTGTGCCCAAGACTCCAGTTTTGATAACGTTATATTTGCGTGGGCTATCAGTAAATTTGGCTCGTCTGCGGAAAAAAATATGCTAGTATCGTCCGCATAAATGACTAGTTTAACCGTTTGATCTATGTTCACTATATCGTTTACATATATATTACATAGAAAGGGACCTAGAATGCTTCCTTGAGGGACACCTGACGTGATAGTTCTCGTTGCAGATGAATGGCCGTTTAGGTATACGTACTGTTGTCGGTGTTTAAGGTAAGAGTTCAGAAGCATTAACGAAAAATGGCAGTATTTCTTTGTTTGAATAACCTTAACAGGAAGAGAGGCGGGTGCACGTTGTTATAAAAATATTCAGAATTAAACGTAGAATGCTCAGATAGTAGTGACGTTACAAATCAACGATTTGCGTCATTTAAAATGAGTACGGTTATGACTGTTGTAATCTTTATTTACACTTCGAATGCCGTAGAAACGCAGCATAGTTTTAAGAGGCATACTCATGTTCAAAAGTTGAAGAAATAAGACATGCACACGCCCAGTCAACATACCGAGAAAAATTACAAAAAAAAAAGAAACGCAACAAGAAAACCGATATATAGATTATAATGACACGACAAATAAAATATTCTGACCATAAAAAAGAGAAGAAAAAAATGTGCACCCTGAGAAAATTCTATTTTCGAAACTTCTCCAAGACTTTGTTTTTCGGAACTTTTCCAAAACAGCCGTTGCCTCGTTCTGTAGGCACGCGCAGTGAGCGCACATTTCAACTTTTTGTTTGATTGTTGCTGGAGCGGAGATTACATAGCCTACCTTACAAACCTAAAGCGCACTAGCTTTCCACTACGTAACAGCGCCCTTTTGGGCTTACCTGTCGGCAACAGACAGGCCCAATTAACCGTTGGCGCTGTGTTGCAACATCAACGGTTAATTCGCCCTTCAAGCATCTGGCTTTCAATAAATGTCAGCTTCGTAGGTGACTTGATCTTATTTAATCCAGCAGATTGTTGCCTTTTATGTTCCACGTAGCGTTCGTGTTGAACCGTGTTACTCAGATTCACTAACGTTCAAAAGAAGTCAAAGCAAGTAAGCAGGCGACCAGGTTAATGGCAGACATGGTGACCCCGGAGCTAGGGGACATGGTATACCATGTCTGTTCAAAAGAAGCTTCAAGAAAGGGTGAGGGGTTAATCTATAAAAAAAAGCTTTGATTTTCCAATGCACGGGGTTTCGTATCGCCCTCCCTAAATAGGCAAGGGATCTCGGGTAAGGGGAGGAGGGGGGGGCGCTGGGCTTTGGTATTGAAGGTAGAGGAATGGAGGAGGAAAAATAATATCACAAAAATAATGTTAGAAGATTCGTGGAAACTATGCAAGGAACTTTGAATGAATGAAACTAGCCAGAGCAGGTAAGGACAGAATGGGACAGAGAAAATTTAGCACTCCCTTCCACGTGGCTCCTCCCCAAAGTCTTAACACTGTCTTCAATTGGGCCCGGTGTTGAAGTGACGCCGACTATATTTGACTAGAAAAAAATGGGCGGCTTTCTCTCCGAGTGGGAAGAAGGGGGGGGGGGGGGGAAGTGGGCATAAAAAAATTCAATTTTTTTTGCCCGGTATTTTAAAGGTTATTCTGGCGATATCTCGCACTGCCTGGTGATAGTAAGAAAATGCAAAGGGGGAGTAAATTTGCTGAAAAGGGTAAAAAACCCATTTCTTTTTTTTGTTTCTAGACTACGTGGCGCAAGCTAGCTCTTCCTGAGACCGGAAAAAATTCCAGCATATATTTTAAATATTAAACACCATTAAACGTTTCAATAGAGGTGCTTTGTGCATTTCTGAATTTGTTTACGCATGATTAGTTTTCAGGTTGAGCGAAAATAAATGTACACCCCCGTACGCTGGAGGACTTTACACTTCAATAAAAAAAAATGAACACATACGTCGTCATTCAACATTTTGTGAGTTTATTTTCACAAGTAACGTTTCTTGCAAAAAAATAATAAAAGTAAAACTTGTGAAATACCCACCAAAAATGTGGTTCATGTATTGGGTATTGGTATGAAAAAGGCTCGAGGAACACCGAAGCACTTCTTATGAGTTGTGAATACGAAAGCTCGCACGCTTCTCGTCGCTCCCTTGTTTAATCTGGTGCGTACAACGCTCTGACCTTGGTTGGGGAACGGTGGAGCCGCTGCTTTGCGGATACGCAGCGCCATCGGGTGAGCGATCGTTCGAACTGTCGTGTGCCTTGCGGCGCGAGGAATGAACAGACACCAACGTAGTTTCCAGCAGAACGAACCTCTATGTTTATTCCATGCGCCCTGTATATTGCCACACACCGTACAACCGATAAGAGGCGAGCGAACGCTGTGATCAGTGATAACACAACAGTACGATAACACGGTCAGGATAACACCACACAAACTGACGCGCAGCGGCCAATGGGAGCTTCGTCGATGGGCGCCAGCCAATGGGACCAAAGTGTAAAAGGTGCCGTGTCTAGCTTTGCGCGTGGTTTCATTAAGGTGCCGGTTAGCATCGTTTCAAAGGTGATGATGTCGGCTTGCTCCATGAAACATTCAATCCGTTCGTATTAAAAAAAAAACAGTGTCGGTCAGTTTCAGCGCAGAGGTAGCTATCACAAGACGTGCAACGGTACCAAATCTCTTTTGAGCAGCCAGGGTTCTTATAGGCGTGTAGTATTCTCGATTTCGCCTTCCTTCGGCATTCGAAGTGCCTGCGTCGTCCCGACTGGCAAGCTCGGCTGCCGTTAGACTCTCTTGCACGCAACTTCCACCGTGTCTTCATCTTTACGGTTTGAATACTCATCAAGCATGGTACTGAGAACTAACTCAGCCACATTAATCTTGAATTTGATGTACTTCATAGCAGGTTGGTTCAGAGTCTTCTCGTTTGGACGGTACTCGATTCATGCATTCACGCTGGCGAGGGCCACAAGGTCAACTATGATCCTGATGGGACATCTCGATGTACGGCGTCGTTGGCTGCAAAAGGACATCATCCTGTCGCAGATGTCAACGCCTCCCGTTTTTGTGTTGTACTTTCGATCCACCAATAGACGAGGGACTCCTACCTTCCTGCGACGTTTTTTTTACTGTAGCTCTCAAAGACGGGCTGCACCTTTTCACGGCGCGTTGCCGCTCTCAAAACTCACATTTTGCGCATGCGCTTCGTTTCTTTTCGCGTTCATGTATTTTTCGCTTGCTTCCGTTCGACGCCCACGAGATAACAAGGACTGTCGCAAGGTGCCGTGAAATGTTATCTGTAGCATGCGCGAGTTTTGTCACCCATCACGGTGGCTGAGGGAGCCGCGCGTCATGATGGCTGAGAAAGCGGCACCTTGCGCCGGTTCCTGTTATCTCGTGCACATCGGGCGGAAGCGAATGAAAAAAAAAAATGACTGCGAAAACGAAAGGAAGCGCATTCTCGAAGCGTGAGACTTGAGGGTGGCCTCTCGCCGTGAGAAGGCGCAACAAGTCATTTCGTCTGACGCTCCCGCGCCTCGCAAACTTTTGCTGCCAACTGTATTAATGGGTTCCACACCAATTGCTGTAGAGGTAAGCGTGACGGCCTTTTTGTCATACCACTTGGTTATGGAGAGGCTCTCATCGTGTTTCAGAACTCCATCAGATTTGCCTCAAAATTGTCTTGTTAATTTCTTGTCTGAAGCCAGATATGCTGTTTTGGAGATCCGATTCCTCATTGTTGTCCAAGTTCCAAATATCATGTTTTTGAGTATTGCTACAAGAAGCGATATGGACGGGAACCACCGATCAAAATAAAACATGGAACCCTGTGGCACAGTTTGTCGCAGATCTACTACAAATTTCCCTTACGCTTCAAGTCCATAGTCTGGGTAAGTCGATTTTCTTTGGTACATATGAAGATAGTAAACCAATCCATCCTGTAGTGCAAAGACGAGGTTTTTTAGGCCTATTGGGCGCGGGGTGTTTGGAACATACTGCTTGAGTGCTGTTCTTCCCATGAAGGGGACTATCTGCTCATCGATTGAGAAACAGTTTTGCCGAAGCAGAGAAAGGCATCCATCCCGAATCATGTTTACAAATGGCTTTACCTTCCACAGTCTGTCCTCTTTCTTTTGCTGCGTCAGGAACCTCGATTCTTCTAGTGCACTCGAGGTTAAAACGGAACCGGAAAAAACAATCAACTGCACTCCAAGTTCAGCCTTCCAGTAGTAACGATTAGTCCCCAGTTGTACTCATCAACTTAAGTATAACAAAATGAAAAATGTTGGACCTCTTGCCTCACTACTTTTGCGACCGTCTCATTTACTCCAGGATTCTCATGTGAGTTTTCTTTTTAGCCACACTTTCGTGCTTGCTGGAAACGAAGCACTGTCGAAAGTAGTCACCTGGTGAGAAAGTTGCCATGCTTAGATAGTTTCGGCACCCAGTTTCTATTAGCGGTGGGCAAGAGTTCAAGGGGGTATATAAACTTCCCTCGCAGGTGGCCAAGAATCATCTTCATCACTTAGGTCGTCGGAAGACGAACAATCTTCTCTAACTTCACGTTCTGCTCTCGCAAAGTCAGTGTCATTCCCGGAGTTGTCAACGTAAGCGCGGCATCGCACACTCTGTCTAAAATGGATTCAGCCTGACTTGTTAGTCCTGAAAAAATTGACACAATCGATCAAACCAATTGCGAGACTACAGGCTTTCTCTAGCATCCTTCTCTCTGCACAATGTTCTTACTTTACTAACCAGTTGCCTCAGATAATTCTCACCCATTGAGATACAAACAAAATACACAACTTGAAATGAACTGCTGGACACAACTTTGCGATTGTTTGACATTGATAGTGAGCAAAATATAACCATCGCGAAATTTACTTAAAACGTTTTAGGTCCCAACGTCCAGCCACATGGACACACACTTTGACAGCCGACTACTACAAACTTATGCTAATACCCTTGGCAAAATCAAGTGTTATTGACTGTCTTTGAAATTTTAAGAGCACTAGAAATGCAAATTAACAAAGCCTCCGTTCGTGGAAATCACGGAAACTAATTACATATCTTGCGAATGCTGAAGGTCGTCATTTGGAACAGCGAACAGTCAGTTTTCAACGCTCTTGGCTCAACCTCCTCTAGATGGTAGCCCAGACTATATCCATGACGATGGTCAAGGTCTCTGTTATTCGCGGTGCTGTGTTTTTTATACAATTAAAAACAGAATGTCCCCATTGGTAGACGCAGGTTTTCACGAAGATAAAAGGTACTGCCATTAGCATCCATCCAGGAAATTGAAATGGGGGCCTTTCTGTGTGCGAGATTTTCAAACCGTTTTAGAGGTATGGTAGCCGGAGTTTGGACGAAGTCAACACGTAGCCAGTTAGAACAACGCGAATTGATATATATTATCGGTTTGTCATTCAGGCATAAAATTTAGGAAAATGTTTATTCTATACACAAGTCTCTGACACTGCAAGGACGAGGTCGCTTTCCCTGCGACGTGGGTTTAAGCAAAGAACTCTGGGCAGCGATTTTCATGTTTATGCGACGTAGTCTTCATTGAAGCAAAATGAAAAGAGTTGTTGTGGGAGCAGCAAAATTGTTAACAAGCATGACTCTAGTATGCTAATATAGACAGCGTGAATGGATAGCCCGCGCACAAAGCCTGACAAATGCGGTGTTAGGCACTGCAACAAATACGTCAAGTGTTGCAGCGGGGTAGTGCATTTGATCCCGTTCGCCTGTGGGAAGGTATGTGTGGGACAGTCGGGAAGATGTATCATCGTAAGGCTCAAAGGACATGCGCTATCTCTAAAATCCTCTCCGTCGGGGCATCTCGCTCTACATGTGAGGGACTGTGGATACACCCCGCTACTTGTTAGCACAAGGATTTTGAGGAGGTGTCCAAATAAGCGAACTCGAGAGATTCTTGAGGCTGAAGTATTGCGACCAAAGGAGACGCCTGTCTCAGTTCTCAATCGGTGCCTTTGCCATCAAAAGAATTAGAGCACATGAAATATTTTCCTTAGATATTCTTAATTTGCTTTACCCTCCTCTTTCTTTTTTCTTACTTTTTACTCTAAATTTTTTCACTGTTACTTTAATCATGTCCACAATTTCCTTTTGTTCTCTTACTAATTTCCTTTTTAGAACGCAGCTCTTAGGGGCCCGTTTCCAGCCTGAGCGGCGTCGGCGTCGGCGTCGGCGTAACCGGTGGGGGGGGTCACGTGACCCCCCGAGGTCACGTGATTCCCCCCCAGGTCACGACCCCCCCCGAGGTCACGTGACCCCCCCCCCCCCGAGTTCACGTGACCCACGCCCCCCCCCCCCCTTCCCCCGAGGTCACGTGACTCCCCCCGAGGTCACGTGACCCCCGGGGTCACGTGACTACCCGCAGGTGACGTGACCCCCTTAGTACACTTCCCTACTCCTCCTCAAGAGCTGCGCTCCAATTCGGCGTTACAGGGATTTGTAAACGGCTTTCATTTTTTACCTCTTTTAATTCTCAGCCTTTTCTGATTCTTTCACTCCTTTCTGATAAATATTTGTAACATTTAACGTTAGGGTCTTTAATATCCTTCGTCTTCCTCATCTTCCGAATTAAAACGTTAGTTGCAAGTAAGCGCTTCTCCTGCGTAGTCTCCCTCTTGTCAAGTGGATACACTGCGGACAGAGAAGGTTGCCAGAGAAAGCCTGTAGTCTCGCTATTCAAAGTCTATACACTTCGCCTTTACACACTTTATTCAATATAGTTTATATTAAAAGGGTGGTCAATTATCTGAAAAAATCAGTTAAAAATGTTGCTACAGGGTGTATAGAAAATGGCCTTATAGAATCCCTGCAGTTTCCTATCCAAAGTCTATACACTCCGCTCTTACACATATGTCTATATAATTTGAATCCGAATGGGAGGCCCAGTTGTTTGTAGAAACTTGCTAGAAATCTAATGCACTTCCTATTGCAAGTAGATATTAAATGTTTGCTAAACGCCCATATAGGCTTTCTATCAAAAATTTTTGCGTTTTAGGCTATACCTTTAAATAAAAATGAGGTGGCCAATTATCAGCAGGAACTCGTCAAAAAGTGGGCTTACGTTAGATCAGAAATATATAGACCGAATTCACCGATGTAAATACTAATTGTATATAAGTTATGTTTTCATAAGGGTACATCTTGAGCAAAAAATATAAAGAAATACTCATAGAGAGCGCCACAAGTAGTGCGAGGCAGAATAAGTTGAGCTTGTGCTACCCAAAAGGTGGGCATCACAGTTTGTTCAAAGCTTCAATGCAGGAGGAATACAGAAGCCTGCTTGGGAAAACTGGCTCCAACCCGTACTTCAGTCCGTAACTAAATGCGATTGGATCACCGCAATTTCTGCCGCAGCGACGACAATTTAAGGAACTTTACGTACCGAAAAACAATGATGGGACAGTGCCACCGTGCTGCAGCTTCCTTCAGAACTGCTCAATCAAAAAAAAAAAACAAAAAAAAAAAAAACACATAAGGTGTGAAAAAAAATCTGGCCTGTGTTGGCGAGCTTAGTGAACATTTGCTTAAACCCCTGTCTCAAAACGAACCACGTTCCAGCGATTCACCAACAAACTAGAAACAAACTAACGTAACACTGACCACCAAAGGGTTGCGCTGTAATCTAATGTGACTCGCAGTGGCTTGATTCTGGTGTACACGAAGGGTTCGTATTTGAAGGGTGAGTTTTCTTACTAAATTGTTCTATCAACGCTGGTTTAAGAATACACACAAAAAATGTGCTCGACTTCGGTCATTTCCGTGCATTTGCGTGATAAAGCGAGAGATGCAGTCAAGCGTCAAGTTACTGCTCGCACGTTCATTCCACGGGTGTGTCAACTTATGTGCAGAGTGCAAAAGCTTGTTCCGCTGAACTCTGCTGTGATTTCCCGAAGTCTCCCAAACAAGGAGCCCCCTACAAAAAAAAATGTAAGCTGCACCCTTTATAGCGAGCCATGCGGCGATAGTTCTATGCTTCCTGAGCCCAAGACGTAAAACAACTTTTGGTAGTCGACAGAAAACGAAGTTAAATAAAGTTTTACTTCACTCATTACAAATGCCAACGTTGTTAGAATTATGTTGTCGCCTGCAGGATTAAAGACTTCAGAGAACGCAGGCAATCAGATGGAGTAGGATTTATTTTATGTTTTAGCTGCCAATACTGTCTTCATACATGAACAAATCTCGACGTGCTTTTAACGGTGGTTGGTATTTGGCTAGTTTGTTGTTTTGTTTGCTTTGGCAAACTGCGCTGCAAAGATTTACAGTGGACAACATTGAGACCGGAACGACAATACGACAAACAGAAATAAGTGTCTTTCTCGTCTCAGTGTCGTCAGCAGTGAATCTTCGCAGCGCAATTTAGCCAAATCTAGTTGCATTATTTATGCATGTAGAAAACAAGGCGCATTGCTTTCAAACGGCAAAATCATGCAAGCGAGCTTCTGGAAAACATAGGCTAAACCCAGGAGACAAGAATAATTCGGAAAATGAGGGTACCATTATATCTAGACAAAAAAAAAAAAGTCAAGTAACTGTAAAAACACGGCTAGTCGAATGTCGCTTGATGTAGGAAAAGCTACTCCTTGTTCTGCTTCTAGATTATATCAAAGGGAGTTGATATAGTTCAGGCGCGCTTTGTGATAGAAAGAAGGGTTAACCGTCTTACTAGACTGCCTAGTTTGACATATTCTTGTAGAGAAATGTCCCCTATAAGATAAAACAGACCCCTCCTATATTTTTTTTTTAAAGTAACTTTATATTTGCGGGTTTGGATTGGCCTTTTGTTTGTTTTTTGCAAATCCGCACAGAGTAGGTGATCTCACCATAACGCACTACTGTTCCTTTCCCCAACAATAGCAGACTTAGCGATCTTTGTCAGTTACAATCGCCTCTGGATTGAAATCAGAACACAACCTTTTTGAGAGTCGTATATCGTTTTAGGATAAGAAAAAGACAGCATATGAACAAAAAAGACATCAAGAACTTTCTTATAACTAATTTTGCATAGCCTATCATACCACCTTCGTATGCATTTAAACCATGAAACTGGCTTTGGCCAGCCATCACAGCCTGAATACGTTATTGTCACTTTCCAGTAAATACCACTTCATTAAATGCTTTTTTTGCTCGTTTTATTTTTTCGTTATCTCGGTTATTTTTTCTGTAAGTTATACATTTAAAATAAATTGAGCTAGTCATTTGATTTGAAATTAGTCAAATCTGATCATCCCTTTGGTGCCCGCTTTTACTCGTCTCCACTTGACTCGTCTGTACGCGGCTTTAGAAACGGTTCTCACTAATTCAAAGCCACTGCACCGTACAACAAGATTTCTAACTCGACTGTTTCTCTAATATTCTTAACAAGAAAACAAAAACCGAACGCCTTAAGAAAACAAAAACAAACAACGTTAAAAAAGAAGTCATTATCCAGCCAATTTTGTTTACAAGATAATTAAAATAAGCGATCATAGAAATGAGAATCTTTCGATCGTGTTAGAAAATTCTGGGAAACGCAAGACCTTTCGGGGATTCGTTTAAAACCAGAGAGCGAATGAAATGCGCAGCACAATACTCAAGGCTAAGCTAAAATTGCGAATTTTTTTTTTGGGACATGCAAAGTAGATTTTTGTAGCTTGAAATTACATTTTACCGTGGCATTTTTTTTATTCCCGAAAGTAACCGAGGTTGCAGTTTCGATTAAGCTATTAGTAGGGCTCTGCATTGCTCTGAATTGCGCAGACTATGTTTTTTTTATTTCTTAAATTATTTCTAAACGAACAATTTAGGTCCTGAGTTTTTCATTTCCTAATTTTGTTTGCAGAGTTTCGAGATGAGTAAACAATTGGTGAGTGTACAGTGTACCAGTGCTTTACTTTTTTGCTAAATCGATGGAAGCACTTTCGCAGATTAGATCCGAAGAAGAGTAACGGACGCGAGCTAATTATATCCATTCACTACGTGACATTTTGGTTGAGAAGAAAGCTGCTTGAAAGGTTTATTCAAGTCGAGCAATAAAACCCAATTTTTGTAGACGTGAAATAAAAGTCTCCCAGACGAAAGGCTGCTAAAAGCAGCTGGACGGGGTCTGGGAGCCCGCTACATCCAGATGCGCATCAGTATTCATGGCGACGTGCAGTAAAAATCCGGAGGGGTCAGGTTTTCTTTTTCTTTTTTTTGTCCACACGCACAGCAAATAATTTAATACTGTAAAGTATAATTAAGAAAGTGTAGAGCTTTTGGCTTTATAAAAGGGCATATCTATATATTTCTCTTATTTCTATAATTGCAAAATTTTGTTAACAAAAACATTTTGGTAACTGCTTTTTTTTATGAGAGTTATTGTCTAGAGGGAAAGGCATTATATGGATTTCGGCCCCTTCAGAACGGTGGGGCATAGACGCGGACATTGGTGGTCTTAATGGGGCCATAATGCGGGCGACGCTTTGATATATGCAGAGGAGAAAGAAAACATAATTCACAAGGTCTGTATCTAGCATTTCTCTAGCTTTGTTTTGCATAAAATATGCTGACGTCGCGCGTTGTATAAATATAAATAAAGTTGACGCGCACTCGAATAACTTCTAACTTCAACTGGCCGCGGCAAAACGAACACACCTAGCTTATAGTCTGCTTTTGTTGTCTTATTTTTGGCGCCTTCTTTCTTGTTAATTCTCGTGAAACCACCAATTTCTGCGCCATAATCTTGTACTTTCTGCTCCCGTCCTCAATCCCTTGCTTTCTTTAGTATACGCCTTATCAAAACGGATAGAGCAGTCAGACGGTTTGAAGTCTAGAAGTTATCTATCAATCAAGGTTACGTAATGTTCTCAAACTTTCAGATTCCATTAGAAACCCTAGCGTCACATTTACACAGAATTCCAGCTTTCTGTGATGCCTGCTTTAGGTATACGAACGGAAAAAACCTGATTTCCTTTCGCGATCGGAACCACTTTTTCGATTTTGGCTATAATTTTTTTCTTGTGTGCACCTTTGTACAGAGTGTACACGAAAAAAACAACAAAAAAAAACAAGTGTACTTTAGTTTAGTCGAAAAATAAGCTACGCATCGTCTAATTCTCAATTTTCCCCAAATGTAGCACTAGCGGTTCGAACCAAATGCCAAATTTTAAGAACGAACCCTTATCGTATTCAAAAGCTGCAAGCGATTTTTTAAAATGTTCATTGAAGAAATTGTGGCCAACAACGCCCTCAAATATTTGGGGAATAATGGCGGGGACGTCCAAATTGTCCACATTCCTCCAATAAAGGTTTTACAAAATCACCAATACCTTTTTATTAAGATATCGAATAGTTCAGAAATGTTGGCATTTGACCAGAACCGCTACCTCTACATGTGGGCAGACTACGGAACGTTCGGCGAGACGTACTTGATTTTTGGGATAAAAAATACTCTGCCAGTATTTTGGGAGAACACACAATACTCAAAATGGAGCGCTATTTTACCCGATTTCATGTCCTGGTGGATCTAATAATGTTGCAGAGGTAGATACCTAAGGGTGCTTCTAGCTTATTAAAATATACGCCATTTTAATACAATTGTATAACCGACAATAGACGACGAAAGCTGAATGTCAGCAGAAGAAATGAGTAAATTAAACAAGGAACCACTCACTGTATTTTCCTGGAACATTAGCTTGGTGATTCGTGAAAACTTATTTCAGGATCGGGGAACAAATCTCGAAACGGACTTTTATTCTTGACTTTTTTGTCAATCTGATCGTTTTTCGACAGATGCGATGGCAAGCGGTCGCAATCACGTTCTTAGCTTTTGACGTTGTTTTAACTTTGTCTGTAGTTGGTCCTCTTGATTGATCCAATTCCGTAAGTCAGTTCATCGACTTATCTAGCCTTTTTCAGGTTACGTTTCTCTTACTTCTTTGTTGCGTATTCCTGTATCATGTCAACTGCAGAGAACGAGCGGACAGTACAGAAAAGAATCAACCCAGAACCGGAAGAAAAAATACGATGACTACTCACTTTTGTTAGCTTCGAAACTTTCTTAAACAGATTTTGTATAAAGAAACCCTTACTTTTGTACGTTCCACCGAACGTGTGACAGACGGAGTGATTGAAGATGTAGTAAACAGAAAACAACAACAACGATTTTTTAGATAGAAATATGAAGGTTCCTTTTGTGCCTCTGAAGGCAACGTAAATAAGACAAGTTTAGAGATGCCTCTCCCCTATACCAACAACTTGCTGTTGGATATATTTATAATTATCCAGGAAATCTCACTCAGCGTGCACTGAAATGAAAGTAGACGATGCGCCACTTGGGATCAATCTTGACCAAACTCGTTGACGTCAAACGGGGCTCAGATTGTCCTCGGGGAAATATGTAGGTTGTTGCAATCATGCATGTTAGATGCATGATGTGATGTTTGGTGCTCGTATATGGAATAATATTTTGTAATCAATCATAGCTCTTTTTTTCCGAAAACAAAAAAAAATGTTCATCAATGTTGTATTTATATGGGCGCAAATTTACCGCGTCAAGTAGTGAAAAAAATTTTAAATTTTTAGTCTCGTGTTTGAAATTGTTTTTGTAAATTGCTTTGCTTTTTGCTTCGAACAGTCTCTTCATTTTGCTTAATGCATAAATATCTTAACTAAGACAATTTTACGAAGTTGAAGCTTAACACGTTGTTTGAAAATAGATGTCCCTAAAAGTGACGTCTAAGTCGGTAATAATTTCAGTAACGACTAAGGACGTAATTTAGTCTCTTCTTAAAAAGAAGGAGTAACGCAAATTAGGAATTTACGTGCGCGACCTTTAAGGATATATTTCTGTAACATGTCGGCGAGGCAATATACGGCCAAACTTATAAACAAAAAAAAAAATATGAAACTATATCTAAGCTCTTTTTTCATTCCTACCATCCGTCAATGATTTCACTCTGACTGGCACCAATCTTCAAATTCAAGTTTCCCGTCTCTGATTACCTTGGTTTGTGTGTGTGCCTCAACAGCGGAAGTCATCTAACACCTTCATGTTTATGCATACCACCCAGTCCGTCAACGTCCAAGCAGCAAACTTTTAGCCTGAAATTGCGTACCGTATGAGGTGAAAGTGGCACATCGCTTGCGGGCGCCACACGCTGGAGCGCACTTGTGTGTGCAAAAGGCGAGCTTACCCTTGACGCGGGAGACCCGCACGGAACTTGCTTGACGCTCGCATAACCACGGCTCTTCGCTTCAATTCTCCCTCTGCAGACCGGCGGGTGGCGTAACTGGCTCCCGCTTTATCTCCCACCTTGGACATCAACATAGTTGCGCGGTGCCGAGTTTCCTACCTCTTAGGGATTCACGAATTATAAGTTAGTGGCCGACGCACACTTGTCGCGTCCACTTTTTCTCGCCTCTTCTTTTTACAGGCCTTTTCCCAACTCCATATCTGCTCCCCAAAGAACATGATTTCGTTCAACTTTATTTTCGTTTCTTCTTTTCGTTCTTCGCTAATCCAACGCCCCACAGAAGGTACTGTTGAATTTCCTCGCAGTTAGCGGCGAGGTTAGCTAGATGAAGCAAGTTCAGCCCGATTCAAAGGTGGTACCCGCATTCATTAATCTACCAATTCATCCATTTATCTAAACGTTGAGTACCTGTTGATCTATCTATTTAGGGAAAAAAAAACTTGAAATTATATTTTGCCTTGGAGAAAATAAATACCGTACCAAGCTTTTGAACTTATTTCTGGAACACCGCTTCCGTGTATCTGCTGACGTGTTTTGTTAGCCCCCTAACGCAATAAACACCAAGTCCTGAGCCGTAGCAAGACTAAACTTTTCATATTAGAAACAAGAAAAATCACTGGTGTAGTGCACGCTCACAGATATGTTGGTCGTTTGTTAACATTCAAGCCTAAATCAAAGTTTCAGAGTGTTATTGAAATATCTGCGTGCAGTGTTTGTCATTCATCGTTCTACTAAGACACCTTCGTAAAACAAACATGCAGATGTGAATCGTAAATTCAGCAGCAGTGCAGCTAAAGTTGTCTATAGAAACGTAAAAAAATTGATACAAAGTTTTAAAATTAGCATTGACTTGTCGCTAGTCTCGGAAATGTAGAAACGAATGGCAGCCGTATATGAGGCTGTTTATTTATATTATCAAAATAAAACGCAATAAAGACCTAAAGGGCTAAAGGAGGCCTTTTTGAAATACACAAATTAGATTGGCAAGAAAAAATGACTTTGATAAAGCAATGTTGTCCAGGCTTAGTGCGACGATGCTTTAAAAAAAATCACCCTGTATTTAATAATAACATTTTATTATTCACAAACGATATTTGCAATTTTAGGTCATAACTTTTTTTTAATGCGGTAATATAAAACTTCACATAATCTATAACATTACTGTAAACGAAATATTCGGTTTACGTTAAGAAATGCGGTAAAACAACTTTGTGTCCCTTCAACCTCGTTTCCAGAAATATGGTAATACTTATCCTCGTATTTCAGGCTCAAAACTGCTGAATCCAAGATACATTACTCAAAGTTTAAAACGCTAAAGCTACATTTAGGACATTTCCAAGAAAGCATTAGAACTCGTTTCTCGTACTGCTTTTACATTTTTCGATAGATGTCGCATTTGTCTAAGGAGAAATCTATTACCTTCACTGCGAATTACCGGTGATCTGACATCTTCTTGTGCCGTGCATTCAACATCAGTCTCACCATATCAAAAAGTAAAAATGTAAGATGGCTTCTTTCAGGCCTTCGCAAGATTAATTAGAAAACAGCCTCGACATGTCCATTAGACGATCCAATCTTCTACAGGACTTTGACAGAGAGAAATTTACGTTCGCTAGCTTAATTCAATTTTTTTTCAAATACCCGTTAAGAATGTATCTTGTGATGGACATAAAAAATCTCTTCTGACGGATATTAAAGAATGTCGGTTAGAAGATATTTTTAGACATAGGACAGCGAAAAGAAGTCGCAGTCGCTGGAGCACAGGATGGACGTAATAAAATACTCTAAAACATTTTAACACGGCTCAAATGAGCTAGAACCGTGCGTCACTGTGCGTCAGCGCACTCTAGCTCGGTAACGGGTTCATTAAATACGACAGTGAAACGTCCCACTTTTACAAGAGTTCCGCGCTAGGTGGCGCCACCTGTACTATCAAACTTAAATCAGGACGTTCCCTTTTCTTATTTCGTAGTAACGATACAGTAGTTTTTGATTATACTTTGAATGGTCGAAATCCAAATGGCAGTCAATTTTGCAGAGCGAGTGACTCTGGATATATAATAAAGAACGCATATATGTGCTAATAGTCATTAATGCAAGAGTTTCGCACGCGGGGTTGATGAAAAGGTTGTGATCAAACGTGTGGGATGCTAAGATTTAATAAAATGTCTGTGACTTATTTTTATAGTCCTGGCGGCGTGTACATGACGCGCTGGCGTGCGGATTCCAGCACACGTTATAGCTAAGCTTGCGTTTTACATAGAAAGAATAAACAGACACACCGCACTCTCAACATATACTGACGATTCTTGTCAAATAAAGCGTGCTCACACCAAATTTTTTCTTCGTCAGCACCTGTTTAACTGAAAGAGTAAACATAGAGTCCGCCACGACTCGGTTTTTGTAAGAATAAAAACTCACCATCCAGTGTTTGATCTTCCAATCAACATATTTGTACAAACTTTTCAACTCTACATTGGTCGTATCAAAACCTGTGGCGTGTTGTTGCAAAGGGCCATGCGAAGTATTAAATTTTCCCCACTGTTCTCTTTTCTGAACTAGCCGCTAGAGGCGCGACAGCTCGTTTTTTTCTTTGTGATGATGACTGCATACGGCTTGCTTCCTCTGTTCCAGGACTAGGTAGTTAACGAAGTTTCGTCGTCTAGGAAAGGCTTATACTACTAGGACTCTCGTGCTTTATATGCTGAGATGGTGGGAAACCAAATTGTAGGCGTCATGTTGGCGGTTTGAAACGAACATATTTCTTTTTACTTACAGAAGTTTCTGTGATGATGATGCTAGCGGCGCCATGCATCCGTGGAGCGAGAATAAAGACAAGAAGTGTCTGGCATCTCGAGCTGCCTGCACACGCACGCTGAGAACGATGGTGTTCATTCCTTCCTGTCCACCGATTTACTCGGGAAAGCTTATAACAAATTGGCGACGAGGGTAAAACCTCTATTATCTCCTTACGGCAAGCATTGGCCGTGTTCAGCTCCACCATGCCGAAGTACGGGACCTTGGAAGTCTTTGACGGGGAACCAGCGGACTGCTTAGAGTACATGGAACGCACCGCGCTGTTCTTCGAGGCCAAGAGCATTCCTACTGTAAAAAGAAGGTCAGTTTTTCTGACGTCCTGTGGTGCTAAAACGTACTCCATTCTGCGGAGCATTCTGACCCCCAAGGCTCCTAACGAAGTGAGCATAGAGGAGATTTTTGGCGCTCTCAGCAACCACTTCACCCCAAAACCCTCTGTGGTAGTCACCCGTTGCAAGTTCAACAGCCGATGTCGACACACGAGAGAATCGGTGAGCGACTACGTTGCCGCACTCAAGAAACGAACTGAGCACTGCGAGTACGGAACATTCCTGAATGACATGCTTCGCGACATACTTGTCTGCGGCATCAATGACTCAACAATGCAGACACGGTTGCTCGAAGAGCCCAATCTCACGTTCGAGTCCGCGATACAGCTTCTACTAGCGATGGAAACTGCGAAGAACGATTCGAACTTGCTAATGAAACAAGGAAAATGTCAAGTGGCGTCCGAAGGTATCAACGTGGCCAAAGAAGCTTCATCGAAGAGCATCACTTGCTATCGTTGTGGAGGGCCTCATTATGCGTCTGTGTGCAAGCACTCGAAAGCAAGGTGCAACGCATGCCACAAGACGGGACACCTTGCCAGTGAGAGCAAATCAAAAAAGCAGCAAGGCCAATCCAACAATTCCGGACAGAAGAAAAACGCTCACAAGCGTCCTGGCTATGCTGTCGACAATTCCGAACAGTCGTCCACGAGTCAGCCACCCGTGACCTACAACATGTGGTCACTGAAATCCTCCATATCATCACCTCCTTGTGTTACTACTTTGGAAGTGGCGGGGAAACCACTTCGGCTAGAAGTCGACACGAGAGCCAGCGTCTCCATCATCGGACAAAGAACTTTCGTAGAAGAATTTCCAGAGCTTCAATGTGAACCTTCGGATGTGATCCTAAGAAGCTATCGCGGTGACCTTTCTAAGGTTCAAGGAAAGGTTGTCGTACCTGTTCGATTTCTAAACAAAGAAGCAACGCTTCCTTTGTATGTCGCACGTGATCAGACGCCTACACTCTTTGGAAGAGATTGACAGGATGCTTCTGACATACAGAACTACAAAGCATTCACTAACAGGTCATAGTCCAGCTTATCTGCTAATGGGCAGAATACTAAAGACAGCCCTAGACCTTCTACATCCGGACATGCGGAGTGAAGTACTCTGGAAGCAGCTGAAGCAAACGTTCCGCTGAGACCAAGGAGCACGCAAAGACCCTCTACCTCAGCATGGTCAAAAAGTGTTTGTCCGAAATTTCAAGTCAGGGCCTTCATGGCTTCCTCGGGTTGTTATACAACCATCGAGTTCATCATCTGCGCAAGTGGAACTGAGAGTTGAGACTCGTTGGAACCGTCATGGTGACCATCTTCGAGAACGTCGTCGTCCACCTGTGACACCCTACAGAGAGCACGGGGCAACCGACTCCTCAGCTGAACGAGACAGGTCAACCGGATCTTCCGGGAACGAAGATCATCATGGACCAACAACAGCACACCCTGACAGAGGACCTCCTCGAACTCAGGAAGTTTCATGCCAGACGTTGCCAACCGTCCAGACTCTGAGTAGTCCCCAAAAGCTACGCTCTACGAGAGTAAAAACGCCCGTAGATCGTTACAGGCCTTAGACCATAGTGACCCGAACTTTGACGTCTAGGTTGTGAGACAGTATTGTTGTTCCTTCGTATAAAAAGGGGAGGAGTGTGATGATGATGCTAGCGGCGCCATGCATCCGTGGCGCGAGAATAAAGACAAGAAGTGTCTGGCATCTCGAGCTGCCTGCACACGCACGCTGAGAACGATGGTGTTCATTCCTTCCTGTCCCCCGATTTACTCGGGAAAGCTTATAACAGTTACAAATCAATACTTTGGCCCAAGCAGCTTATACGGTACAAAATACCAGATAATATGCAGTGCGACGCAAAAATAAACAGAAGAGAAAATTTGCATCAAATATTATAACAGATGTCACAGACAATATAAAAAAGGAGAGGTGGAGGGCACGTGTAAAACACAAAACAGATGTTACAAATACGTTTAATTGATTCCGGTACGTTTTAGGGGGTAACTATGTGATGAGGCAGATTTTTCCGCTCTGTTATTGTTTTGGGAAATAAATAGTATTTAAAAGCTTTTGTACAAGCGACTACAGAATTTATCTTTTTTGGGATGATCATGTCTGTGTCTCTAGTCGAGAAAACTTGAAGATAGGATAATGATTCAAGCCGCAAGTTTTTAAACCAGAATTGATAAATAAAGTTCAGTCTCTGCAGCTTCCTTCGAGGTTCCAGAGAAGTCATTTGGTTACTGATGAGTAATTTAGTGGGGGAGTCATGCCGGTGGAAACGATGAATATGAAACGCACTGCAAGTCTATGAAATTCTTCAAACTTGTAACGATATTTCTTAGTGAAGGGGCCCCACACTGTACAAGCGTACTCTAGCCGAGATCTTAGCAGCGTATTGTACAGAAGAAACTTGGCATGGGAGTGCACGTGTTTAAGCTTGAATCTCACCAGGCCTAGCTTACGAGGTGCAGATGCAAAGACGCGTTCAATATATGACGATTAAGACAAGCTGTTTGTTATTGTAACGCCAAGATAACAACTGTCAGTTTGGGAAATGAAGCTGTCATCAATGGAGTAGTCATACGCAATAAGAAAATGTTTGTTAGCGATGCGCATGAAAAAAATACTTTTTTTTGGTTAAGTTTCATTTGCCGAAGATTACACAAGTTAAAGATTACATCTATACTTTCATTCATAACGACTTGGTCACTAGTAGAGTGAAAAGCCTTGAACAACAAGCAGCTTCTGCCATAAAATGAATACCCAAAGTTTTGTCAATAATAGGACCTGTCAAAGTCAGGTCGTTAACCAGTTTAATAATGACCAGTCAAAGTCAGCTCATTATTAAAACAAAATAGGTGAGCCAAGGGCATTCCCTTGAGGAACATCAGAGGTTACGAAAGGAGGGTAAAAAAATGATCGTCCACATCGACGAATTGATTTCGCATTTACAGAAAAGAAAATCCATTTTACAACTGCGCATGGAAGGACAATTTTGGTTAGTTTAAGTGTGATATTGGAATGTAAAATTTTGTCAAAAGCTTTCCGTAAGTCAAAGAAGATTAGGTCGACCTGACCTTGTCCATCGACCACTGAAGCAAAATGATAAACATAGCAATGAGCCGCGTGGTTGTAGATATTCCTTTAGGGAATCCGTGTTGAAAAGTTCGGACGATGTTATGGTTATCTAGAAATTCAGTTACTTAATTATAAATTATATGTTCCAAAACCTTACATAATCAGGTGGTGAGCGATACGGAGCGACCGAAAATTAGTTAGACACTGAACCTAACACCAATTTTTTCTTCCTAAATAGGACAGGCATATAAAAAAATGTTGGTCAAAACAAAACATTTTTACCCAATATTTATTCTACAATACGATTTTTTTATTTGCGGGAGAAACCGAAATCATACTCCTGTGGGATGATGATGATAGCTTTTGTGCGCTCTTAGTGAGCGCTCTTAGTTCCTTTAACATCGCAAGATATCTTTTCTTAAAAACGGGTACAACCCGAGCTATCCGCAAATTTGAGAGAATAATGCCATATAAAATGACGAGAGTAAGATTACAACAAGGAATCTACCAAGTGATTTAGCGTAACGACAGTCAAATACGTTAGGAATGTTATCAGAGCCATTTGATAATTTTGGTTTAAGGTTAAGTAGCATAGAAAAAATACCCTCGAATGTTATTAACTCCTTATTTTTGTTTCCTCGTTAAAAAAGAGTCTCATAGATACGAATCCGAAAACATTGAGGAAAAAAAAAAGACAGATTAAACTTTCTGGCCATTTTTTTGTGTGTAATTACCCATGCGTCCCCAATTTTAACGTAATCGACGGTTTTTCGTTCATTTCCATTGAGATGGCGCCAGAAGTTTGCTGTGTTAAAATCCTAAAACTTTCCACTGGCGCGAATGTTTTCGTCTAGTGATTGCCTTAAATTGGGAAGGGAGGAACTGTGAAAAGCGTCTCCCTTTGTTATGTTTTCTCTTCCGCACTGGAGGAATTATTTTGTGTGTAATCCAGATGTTCTAAAGGAGCGTATTTTTAGTTTTTTGGGGTAAAAATTTAGAAGGCGGAAATTACAAAAATATTTAGTTGAATTACATAAATACTTAGCATCGTTCCCAGAAAATGCATCTAAAGATAAATCAAGACAAGGAAGAACGGGCTCATCATCTGCCCTAGAAACGTCCTTAATAGTTTTACGTTTTTGGTCTACAGAGTGATCCATGCTGCCCATGAGACATGCGAAAAAAAACACGCTTATGATCGGACAAACCGTTTTCAATTCTTACCATGCACAGCATAAAAAAATATATTAAAATGCAAGATCTAGTACAGACGATGAAGTACATTGAACCCGTGAAGGTACACTAACAGAGTGACAAAGATCGGAGGCAAACATGTCAAAAATAGTTTCGTCGCAAGGTGAGACGGATGACAAATTATGCAGTCAATTTTAGTTGAATTATAGTCACCAGTTAAAAATGCGCCGCCTTTGGTTTACGTGAGTAAATAATCATGCAGTTTAGTCAAGTATGTTACGTTTGAGGAGGTCGAACAATAGTCAACAAGCAAGATAAATGGGTATCCGGAGCAAATCATCTATAGACATGGGCTTCGATGATCAGCAATCTGATGTAACAATACAGCGCACAGGTTATTCTTTATAATGATTGCTATACCACCGCCACGGGTGGGTACATCTTTTATGTGTGTTGCGAGAACCTGCAACTATATCATGGCACCAGATTTCGTCGTTTAGCCATGTTTCTGTTGGAGCTCTCTCACGAGGGCCGTGTCATAACGTAATACTATTAACTTGTCAGCTTTGCTTATTATGCTTCCTGCTGTGATGTTTAGAAGGCACAACTGCTGTAGTGAAGAAAAAGAGGATGCTTATGTGCTATCAGGGGAACGGTACGAGGACGAAATTTTAAGTCGTGCGTTTTTACTGTCATTCCACAAAAACGTGTCGTCATCAATACGCAGCTAATCGTTTACCGTTACGACACGCCTTCCATTGGCCTTATCACCCGTGGCACTTTCCACAGCAAGTTACGTTTTCGAAGTGTATACCACGAATAGTCATTTTCTATAAAAATTGTGTGCCTTTAAGTTTTTTTTTTTTTTCTTTTTTGCATTTGTTACTAGTTTGATTTTCGTTGTAATTTTGACGAAACAAAATTACAAGACGGCTTGATCTCTTTCTGCCCTGCCAGTGAATTCTGCCAATTGAATCCTCGGACGCCATGGCACGTTATTGGTTCATTCATTCATTCATTTATTTTCCCTTAAAGGTCCTCTTTCGGGGACATTACATAGGGGGGAGGGGGGGGAGGGGAGGGGATCGATCAAATATCAGTCAACGAAAGAAACAATAAAACAGCAACAAGCAATGAACCGACAACAACTATTTCATCAACAAATACGCACTCAATAATAATCCACCAGGAAACCAAAAACAGAGAGCAAACAGGTTTCTTGTCTTACATGCTTATGACCTCCAAAGCTACTGGCAGGGTGAGAACGGCAGGGGCTGGAGCACGAGCTTTTTTACCCTTGAACGTGCTTTGGCTGCGCGTGCATGCTCACAAGATGCCGAAGCGTCATCGAAGCCATACACCAGCACACTGTTTGCAAACAAACCCGCATTCGCACACACCGGGTTTGGGCACTGCGCGTGCGCGGAAACCTAATCCAAAAGGAGTGAAGGGTCCTGCGCATGCGCAGTGCCGACAGCAGCGCCACAGCGGTTGCGTGGAGTCAGAGGGTTGAGTTGGTCTATAGAAAGCTCGCACTGAAAGGGTGACAAAGGGAAGACCTCCCTTCCGTTCTAATCTTGTCATGGACTATAAGTTGTGTCACCGACGTTCTCTAAGTAAAAAAAAAAGCAAAAACGTCTTGACAGTTTTATAGGTTTTGACTACCTGCGAGCAAGATACTGAGTGCGGCTTTTAACATTCAAGTCTTCGTCCTTGGCACCTTTTTTTCAATATAGGGGCTGCGCATTACTGGGTTCTGCCGTTTACATGTTTGAATTTCGACGTTGTTTACCTCTACTTGATAATACGCACATTGCTTGCTCGAGGCTTTCCGCCACCGGACGTAAGTACAATCTGTGTAAACATTTGTTTCATCGGTTCTCCTGGATCTACCGATTCTGCTGGAGAAAAGAAAATTGTTAAAGTAAGCAGACCACCACCACTTGATTAATATATACTCTACGTATACGTGTGTGGTGTCCGTGATAAAAAAGGAAGCACAGACGCAAGTTTAGGCCGAATTAAATTTTAATTACTGGTAAAGCATAAATTTAGACTATCAAAGCCAGCGCATGTGTATATTTCAAAGCACTTCACCACTATTAAACTTGAGTTCGAAACAGGCCCAGGTGGACGCAACTGTTTTTTTTTTATGTCGACAAACACACCCGCCTTTAAGTTAAGTTTGAATTTAACAATTATAGACATTATCGCGAATTAAATAACACCAAAAATGGCGCGCGAGCGCGCCGGCTTTGTCCCCGATTGGTTCAACGCAGTGTAATATTATTAATTACAGCCATACTTCTTTCACTTTATGAGAGACGTTGCGAAAACAGGCGATCCACGGTAAGTAGTCCTCCGGCACCGTATCATATTATAAGTGGAGCGTCATTAAGTTATTCACCTGAGGGTCTCTTGTCCTGAACACGAAACGACAAAACAAAAAAAGTTCTCAATTCTCTTGCAACTACATTTGCAACCCCAAAGTACCTAAAGTGTAGGGCAGATAGATATTTACTGATTTACTGCTGTCGTTCGTCACTCTAACGTAGTGGTAGATTCTGAGCTATAACAAATCACCGTGCCTTCTTCCGTAAATATTGTTAAAAGGCGTTTCAACACTCCAAAGCGCGGAACACGATCACAACACATAGGACGCACCAGAGGCGATTTGCGGATAGATTCCCCCAACCAAGCACAGCCGCGGAACCCGACGCGCTCCAGGCGGCGCTACGGTATTCAACATGGCGCTGGCCACGGAGAAAGTATTTTGACACAAGGTGTGCGGAGGTAAACAAAAACAAATAATGGCCGAACTTCCGGGGGAAGTATCGTACTTCCGTTTCTCTATTGTTTTTGCTCGTTTTTGAGGACCGCCGATTACTAACTGCAGTACCTCCCGAACTTTACTTATACAGTATCGAAGTGCCTTCTTCATCTGGTGGGTGAAAAGGAGGCACCTGTTCCTGAAAGGAAGAACAAATCTGCCGAACGCATCTTGGGTGCATCTTGAAGACTGCCTATTCGACTAGTCTGCTCAATATACATAAGAACGACTTAAAACCTTCAAATACCTAAACGCGTTCAACTGCTTAGTGAACGGCAAGGTATTGGCGGTGGGCACCTACCTTCCCCATGCACCAAACTTCACCGCAGGGGTCGCCGAGAGAGGTTTCGGTTTCAGCAGAATATCTTCCGACAGTTTTTATTGCGCTTCCTTCAGTGCGATGCGAGTCTTTAATGCACAATTTTATAATGTTTAGTGTTTTGACTCACTTGGTGTGGTATTCAAGGTCCCTCTCACAGATCACCGTGCGCATTGCTTTTGTTCCTGCCGTAACGGCCCATCGTACTACGGAGATGGTCGGTCGAGAAGCCGCAGCGCTTGCACTGCATTCTCGCGTTCATCGCGTTGCGCCATCTGTCGAAAGCACATCGAAGTAGGCTAACACCGTCTACCAATGCCGTCGTTCTGGGATCACCCAAGCTCGGTGTCGCCGGTGGCGTCCCTCATGTCGAAATAATCGAAATAACTTCCATTGTGACATTTTCTTCGTGCCAGAACGCATCGGCAACTCAAAAGCACGACACTGGGGCGTCTCTAAAGCGTAGCTCTCACAGAATTGCTGGCTAATTAACCAAGAGTCGTCGCGCACCCACTCAAACCACTCAAATGGGTATAAACATTACACAACCGGAAGTATTTCTCCTCCTGTAATGGCGGCCGGAAGTTGCCCGCACTCCTTGTATATCGAATGGATATTAAAGTCTGGGCCAGAAAAAAAAGGTGAAGATATGGCAGTAATAGTTGTTATGGTAACCTAATTTTGTTTTGTAATGGGTGTGGATATTTCATTGCCACCTATAAAACATAAAGGGCATTCGTTTACATTTATGCTACGACAAGATTGTGCCTGCTATAGGCTATATGAAAGGGTCAAAGACTGAAAACTATAAGGATATTCACGCTAGAGGCAAACACGTGTTCATACAATAATATGAGCAAGCAATTCTACAATGCGCCATATCTACATTGTGAGGACATTTTAAAGTCGACCACCAAAGAGACACTTTGTTGGCATCACCACGTCAAGAAAAATGACGAAAACCAGTAGAATTTTTTTTAATTTTAATATTGTCAATTTCATTATTAATGCCAGCCAACATTTTTTTTTCAAAGGCTCGCTTAAGGTGGATATGGCTACTTGAATTCCGCTCCTAATTTAACAAGCGTAACACATAGATATTCACCCTAAGTATATAAACAAGCGTTACCGAAATCGCTGCTGTCGCTACGCTGATTCTCGACGAATGCGTTAAAATTTAGCGCAGGGGTTTCGACTCAGCGAAAGATGAAAATTCCTACCTCGCAACGGTCCACCTGGTGTTGTGTTCGGAGATCCCGTCTGTTCTCCCGGGCGCCGGAGGCTTCGAATGCCGCCACCCCAGCTTCCCTCGATCGCCGCCTACAGTCCGCATAGTGTTTTCTTCAAAGAGTCAATCTTTCGTCTTGGATTCGAGAGTTTCGCTCAAACGGCGTCCTCACCTGGCGTCGGTTTTTACTTTCCGGCGTACGTTGTGCCACCCCACAGCTGCTGCGGCGTGGGAGCTATGTCGGTGGCACAACGTCATTCGGTGGCACGCGTCATTGGAAGCCTGACAAAGAAAAGGCCAGAGGACTCTTTTCTCCTTATAAGAGGAAAGTGGACATAACGAGAGAGCTAACGGAGCGAAAGAGAACGGCGGAAATCGCTTCGCGGCATCACCAAACCAGTCCAATCCCGTCCAGTCCAGTTCAGTCAAGACCAAGCCTCAACCGTCCAAACGAAAGACGGCTACATACGCCCTGGCAATAGATGGTCACGCGCTTAAAAAGCAACCATGTAGGCAGGGTATTCATTATTTTTAATTGGACAGGCAAATAAGATCTGACTAGGAGTTGTCGCTGATATTGATCGCAGGAGGAGAAATACTGCGGTTACGAAGCGCAAATATATTTTATGCACTGCGATTATGAACGTTTATGAACCCTATATATAACGCAGTCAAGGTAAGACTTTTTCTAACAAAGTCGGAGAAAAATTTACGTTCAGACGCTTAAATTTGTTTGATGAAGGAAACTTTACACCAACAGCACTAAAAGTGCGAAGCGGGTAATTGTGTTGGGTAATTTGTTCGGGGTAATGTGCGTAATCTTTGTTTTTGTTTGTTATTGTAGGTGGGCAACCATTTTTCAGTTTGGGCATCTATCATCAGAATGAGCGTTCGCATCAGCGTCGTACACTTACGCCTGCGAAAGGTAGCAAAGGTTTTTTTTTAGTTTTTTTTTTATCAGAAATAATAAACTTTTTGGCAGATAATATTTTAAACGGTCTCTTTTCACAGAGAAAGTAAAAATAAAAAAGAACTGCGATTAGAAAAACAAAACAAAAAAACACCCATTGTTCCTACGCCCGACCTCTGACGGCGTGCATAGGACGTCCAAAGTCTATATTTGGGGAGATCTCGGTTAACTTATTCGGAATGTCTCAAAATTTACAAACACAATCAGACACACGAGAAGAAAGTCATTAGCATTTGGGACACAAATAACGCTTACACAGAACACCAAAGACAGATGTAATCGAAAATGAACAATAACAAATAAAATCGAAACTCTCGGAACAATGTTGTGTTGTTTCGGGATTTGCTTTTTAAATGGCGGTAACATAGGCAACCCCAACGCAAAGCAGATTATCTACGAGATGCAACTTTCGAAAGAAAGCGATGGCTGGAAGTTGAAACAGCTATCTGCCCAAAATGAGGATAGAGCGAGTTGGAAAGAGTGATTTGAAAAGCACGAAATATTTAAACATGTTGGTATGAAACCTTAACGGACTCTTCTTTCTCTCAGGTTTTTTGTATTTTTTCCACCAGGTTTCTTCTTTTCTTTTTCTGGTGGATTTAGGGGCCAGGGAAAGGAAGGGCTGACGCATTGAGGGCGGCATCATTAAACGTCGGTCTCTAGAGAAGGGAACTGTACTGTCTGTCTTCGTTCCTACATGTTCTATTGTTTTGTGCTCTTTAGAAGCTATCTGCCCAATAATGTAATCCTGCTTTCGATTTTTTTTCAAACCTTCTTATCAGTCGTGGATTTCTTCAACTGCTGCCTTCATTGAGCCTTTTTTCGTTCCTAGACTTTTTCATGGTTGTGTTGCGTGGATACAAACAAAGTTCCTGCGCGCGGTCTTCGGAAACGTGCCGATTATGCGAGCTTGCATAATCGGCTCGTTTCTGAAGACCACGCGCAGGAACTCTGTCGATATCCGCACTGGACACGCTACAAGCCTCCTTCAGAGGTCACCGAAGAATCACAACCAAAAATGAAGCTTTAGGTTGATTGCGTCTTGTTTGGTTTTCTGCGTATTTATGTTTCCTTCTCGTGCCAGTCGTTCGTCGACTTAGCCGGTAAATGGTGCTCTGCAAAAAAGGGATTAGGGGAGTGATCTCCTCGCTTGGTTTACTGCACTCAGATGGTTCTCTCAAATGTCGACCGGACTCTTTTATGTCCAGATACATAAATTTAGAATTGTTTTATCTTTCCTCTACACTGACCTCGGAAGGTTACGAAAGTCGGTAATCGCTATCAACATAAGAAAAGCATTGCTTAGAAGCATTTAGAAAAAGCCGTATGGAAGGAATCCTACGAGTCCTCTCAACGCCGGAGATGACTTCTGTGTGATGCTTTCTTCATAGGAAAATTGGGCGCGTATCTCTATGATTTAGGGTTTTCTAGGATGTCTAGAGCCAATATAGTTATTCCCATATCAACACGATCTCAGATACTTCCTCAAGGCACCTTTCAGTCAAGCAAAAATTTAGATGAAGTCATGTACACTGGAATCAACTTGAAGGGACCCTAAATTACTGTCTTACCACATTTCGATTTATGCTGCAGACAGAGTGAATGATTCACTAAATATATATGCTCTATCTCAAGAGATGTGTGCAGCAGAGGAAAAGGCACAGGCACAGGCGCGGGCACATGGCTTTCAGATTCGCTTTCCTTTCGCGGGTGCTTGTGAAAGGAAAGCATATCTAGAAGCCAGTGTTGTACGGAACTGCGTTCCAAGGAACGGCGTTCCTGGAATGCGTTCCTTTTAGGAGGAACGAAGGAACGCCGCCGTTCCATTTTGCATCGCTGGAACTGGAACGGGAACGCGTTACATTTTTACGGGAACGGAAAGAGTAACGGCGTTCCTTTTTTTCGTCCAGTGGGGTGATTTTTAATTTATTTCTAACAGGGAAAATATGAGAGTACAAAAACAATGCCTTTACGAGGTGCAGGATCTCTTTAACTTTTTGGCTACTAATCTTATGGATTATTTAGTGTGGTCCTCGCTTGCTAAGAGTTTCGGGTGCAGGAGAGCTGGTGGGTATTAATACTTTTTTGAGTGCCCGAAACTGCGGTACAAAAAGCAAAACTTTTAGTCGTAGGAAAAGACAAAGAAAGAGGGTTGTTTCAAACTCAGCTACTTTCTTTGGTTCCACGAATCCTCATACACCAAGAAATCTTATTTCGACTACAGCCATTTTTGAACTTCAATAACGAGACCTCCAATTACAACAAGATCATAGATTGCTATATATCGAACTCACCCTTGTATCCCAAACATTATTCACTTAAAAGATGCACAAAAAAAAAAAAAAAAAACTTTTATTCCTTCTCTTGTCCTCCACCTCCAAACTGAACAACAAATTCAACCTTCACAACGAAGTATTTATAGCTTTCAACACTGACTTTCCAAAAGCCCTACCCTCTCCTTCACTTGCTCGTCTTACGGACAGCAACATCGAGAAGCAACTGTTGTTAACTTCTAACACGGGACTCTGTTGAATTGAAACGTGTGAGGCTGTTGTAAAACGCTCGTGCAATCTCGGTAAAAGTACATTTGGCTCGTCTGAATTATCCACTACAAACATTTACATGGTTAATAGCTGAGATTTTTAACATGAATATATCAACAAATGAAACCCTGCTTCCGCGTGTTTTCTTCTCCTGGTGCCCTTCCATCACGACATACGAACTCGTATGCTGACTATTAATTGGATAAATAAAAAAATAGAACTCTGCTTGATTTAACTAGATATAGGAATTAGCGAAAAAATACAAATGTAACGTATATTTAACGATACGTTCTATTTTTTAGAGTGTAACGGGAACGAGTTCCTTTTTCACATATGGAACTTGTAACGGGAACGCGTTCCAAAAATCGGAAGGAACGAGGAACGAGTTTTCGTTCCTTTTCTTGAGGAACGTGTACAACACTGCTAGAAGCCACGCACTCGCGCGTGGCTTTTTTCCTTTGCTGCGCGCAACGCATGAGGTGAAGTTAGACATGTCCGCTTTAGCTAGGGCGCAGCTTGCCCAGCTTGTTTTTCACGGAGCACGGTATTTGCTGAACACGAGGCCCGTGCACAAGATTCTTTGCATCATCTTCCTTGATTGAACACGAGGCGCCTGTTGGGCACGAGCGCTGTGCTAACGTTAGGCAGGGATCAGTGTTCGATTCGTGCTCCGCTGAGTGGACATCGAACGCTGACACAGCGTTTGGAAACGCCATTTGAGCGCTGCAATAAAAACACGATAGAATAATTAATGTTGTCTTTGTCCCCATTGGTACAGTTCTCAGCATGGCCGCTAGGGGTTCGACGGTGGCATTTCCTTTCGACAAATGCATGAAAAAATAGATACACTGGGAAGTATACCGGAGTATCAATGTTTCCGCTGCAAAACTTCGCGTATAAACCTGTGCTGTGTTTGCGTACTCAGTTCTAATTGGTGCCGGGCGTGTCGCTGTCAAAAAGACCTCATAAACTCAACGTCAAGACGAGTTTATTGCACGATGATGTTTTGTCTGTATTTCTGTGGAGCGCGCGCAAAAGCGTCTCAAGGCTTGAGCTCTTTGTTTTGACCGGTGCTTGGTCGGCATTTCCCCACCCTTTATTGCATCGTATTTTTGCCGTGTAGCATGCTTTTACCACATTGGGTGCCGCAACCTGAAGGATTTCACAGGTCCTCCCCAGGGACATGTTGAGTTCACCAGCTACATGGATAAAAAAAAAATGAAATGATTTCATTTCTTTCACTCCAAAACTTTCATGAGCATGAAAGCGGACAAGAGGAGAGTATTCCTCAAATCAACTGATACCTAGAGCCCGAGAGGCAGAAAAGTATTTCTCTCGGGTACAGTCTTTCCTCGCGTATCAACAACAGCCAACAACGCCAACAAAGTAAGGGACTGTAAAACGGTTTCACGCCACTTCACGGCGAGGCAAACGCAAAAAAGTTATATATAGGATGACTGAAGCCACCAGGCTCGATTGAGAATGGGCCGTAAAAATTGGCGCCTGCACGTAGCAATCGTCGGGATTACGAAAACCACACCAAAACGTTGAATCGATTCGCCGATATTAAACTTTTTCGAGCTATTTCTGATATTTCTGATTGTGAAATTCTGCAGCAAGACATTACAGCGCAGACAGTCTGGTGCAAAGACAATAATCCGGCTCTCAATCTGACTGAAACGAAACTAATATCTTTTTCAAGAAAACATCCTCCCATCACTTTTCAATATATCTTAAATAACTGCCTTGTGGAGCGAGTTTCAGTGCTGCGTGACTTGGGCGTACTTTTAGATAGAGAATTAGAGTTTTCTAAACATGTGAAATTTTTAACCAACTCATACTACTGCACCCTGGGAGCAATCACGAGAATGACGCGCCTCGTTAAGACCTATTCTTGCCTTTTACATCCTTATCAGTCGATTGTCTTGTCAAAGTTAGACTTCGCGAGCGTTATATAGAATGGTTGAAATAAGCCAGAAACAACAAAACTCGATAATATACTGGTAACGTTTGTTCGACTGCTCTGTGATCACTACTTTAACAGGCAGATTTACTTCAACCGTGACCGTGCGTTAAATACCTTAAACCTTCATTACTTTTCCGAAAGGAGGCTGACATTAGATTTTTTTTGTGTGTGTTTACAGAAATGTCTTCACAGTTTTATTGATTGCTCCGAAGAAGAAGAAAATTGATTGTGCTATGGAGAATTTGCAAGCCGTGAAATGGCTCCCGCTACTCCAAAACTTGAAAGTGATATGAACTAAGACCTAAAAACATACTGATTAAAAGGGAAAGAAATAAGTAGGGAGTAACAGCACAGGTTTGACACGACCACAACAACACACACACACGCGCGCGCGCGCACAAGAAAACAAAAATAGCGTTACAGAACATTTGCGACAAAACACAGACAAGGCCGTTGATGCAGTTGATGCTTTTCTTGTCAGCTTGTTGCTTGTCTCATTTTCAGTTGGGATAGAGCACATCATTTACACTCACGCTACATACTGTCACGCTCACTCACTTGTGCACATACCTACAAATATATACAATCATAGGCGTATGGCATATATCTGTAGTTAGTATCCCTATAAAAGTTCACTGTCTTTTAAAAAAATCACATATAATGTTGAGTGCTCTTTTGAGTGTTTTTTGGTTCGCCCAAGAACCAAAAATCTTTGCCAAAGATAAGGGACGACCGTCTAACTGTTGAAGTCGAATTTTCATTCGACGCTTTTCACTGGCGTAGCACTGACATTCTAAGTGGATGTGATTAACATCCTCAAAAGGATCACCACATTCGCATATTGGGGTCACACGATGCCTGCTTCGATGTGAGAAACTTCTAGTAAAAGCCACTTCGAGTCTTAATCGTGCTGGAGAGTGTCGTTTTTTTTCATTTTGTTTCGGAGTGTGGTGGAAATTTAATGTCCGGGTCATAATGCGCAAGGTGAGCATCTAGAGATTTCTCAGTGAACCATTGTCGTCGTGAATATTCCTCTCGGTAATTCCGAACTACTAGTTTGGTATCTGTGGGTGTGAAGATGGTTAGTTCTTTTGTGTCATATATGTAGGCTTCGGTAGCCAACCGGTCAGTTTCAACGTTTCCGGCAATTTCACAATGGCCTGGGATCCATTGGAGATACATCGAGTGCCCAAGACTCTCTGCATGAACTAGTGTCATTTGAATTTGATTCAGTAAGGGTTCCAAGAAGGACCGCATATTCCTTCAATAGTTCTTATGGCGAATTCCACTGGGCGTTTTGGAGCTCGCCGGGATCAACTTTTCTGGAGCGAGCCTATTTCACTGAGCGATCGGGATCGAGACGGACGTGTTCCACTGGTCGTTTTGGATTAGATCCCTCTCCAGATCTCGATCTGGATCCGAGAAGAGTCACTCCTCCGATTTCGGCGGATTCAACCGGAAGCCAGCCGGGCCAGCCCTCGGCGCACACACGTGACTTCCTTTCTCGCGGGCATCTCGCCTGGTCTCGCCCCAGAAGAATTCGTAATGGCCGCTCGGGAGGTGCCGCCTGTACCACCCGCCTTTACTGCTGCTGCCGCTTGACGACGGCAGCAGCATTATGTCTGAATTGAAACGAGTGCCAGATTGCATGAATGATGTGACAAATCTGTGTAGAATAAAAGCACATGATTCTTTCTGCGAAAAGCTCACTCGGCTGCAGGCTGCGCGTTAAAGCTACATTCTGCTGACAGTATGAGCGAATTGTCTTTTTCTTGTTCCCGTAACTCTTGCCCCGTTTCTATTACCCCTGTAATATAGGAGTTATAATTGGATGTAGCTAGGCCGTATGATTTCCGGTTTTAACCAACGCTCGAGCACGCGGGAGCTGTGCCATTCATTCATCTGTGAAGGACAATATAAAATCGGATTCCGCCGTGCATAACTTCAGCAATATAAACTTCATTGTTCACAAAAACAGACCAAGAAAGTCATATAGTTCACAAGCAGAGTAGCTTTCGGGAAAGAGGCTTACGCGAAAGCCTCAATATATTCTCTAGTGGGCTGTTTAGGTCACAAGCCAAGTTTGCCAAAAAAAGGTTTGAGGAGTTTTCTGAGAAAGAGCTCGCAAAGCTCTTCGCTGTGGTAGGGGTCTCGGCAGTTAACACACCACATCAGCGGGCAGTCTATAAGGTGTGGAAGCACAGCGCTCGAGAGGACCTTGCAAATCCTTCGACAACCACGAATCTCTGCTGAGTGTAGAACCCTCTCGACAAAAGTGCAGACGAGCTTGCACAGCCATACAGCTTCAGGTCGTGGATTGCTGAGTCAATCAAATCAAATCAAATCAAATTTATTTGACACCAATTCGTACAAGGATGGTGATGTCGGGAGCACAAACAAAAAGCCACTGGAGTGTGGCTTGACGAGGTCTGTGCCCCCGATTGATCTAATTTGCGACAGCGGCTATTATACAATAGTAAACAAGGAACAAGTAACAATCTATACAGCAGTTTGCAAAACAGAACATAGCATATGTTAGGCCAATAATGCAGTGAAAACGAAAACCGGAAAAACAAGGTTGTATAAAACGAAACATAATAAATCAAAAACACATTTACTTTCTAATAAGTGTGGGAATTGAGTAATGATGGTAGTGTGTAAAGAATTGATTGAGTACAGTAGTTTGTACGTGCAAATTAAGGGTATATTCCACATTCCAGTGTGACGTACGTGTGTTCTAGCTGCTAGTGTTTCTTTTTAATTTAGATAATTGCTCAAGAAAATTGTTATTTTGTTTTTTTTTCCGCATAGTATCGCTTGAGCAGCAAGTCATTATATAAAGACTGTACAGCACAAACATTAAGACACTTAAAAAGTGGTTCTGTGTGAGCATCGTAGGCTGAAGGAGAGATAACGCGAACGGCCTTTTTCTGTAGTAAGAATAGTTTTGAAGTGTTTGTCATGGTTGTGTTCCCCCAAACTAAATGTCAGTAGGTGATGTTCGAGAGAAAAAGTGAGTTGTAAATAATCAATTTTATACTAGTTGGTAGAAAATATCGCAGCCTTGTAAGAACTCCAACAACGCGGGCAAGTTTATTTGCAACCATCTCAATATGTTTATTCCAAACTAAGGGTTCTTCAAAGAACACTCCTAGGTTTTTTACTGAAGGAACAATATCCACATTTGAGGTGCCAATCATAAGATTGGTTTCAACATTTACTTTCTGGTTTCTAGGCCTAGAAATGACAGCCTTTGTTTTATATGTGTTTATGGTTAAGGAATTGTATATGCTTCATTTGTCTAGCGTGCTTAGCACATTATTTGCATGATCAAAAATATCCCCCGAAAACCATAAATTTTGAGTTTTCTTTGTAGGGTCTCGTGGTTTATTCTATTGAACGCTTTCGAAAAGTCTATAAATACTCCTAGTGTGAGTAATTTTTGTTCTATTGCAGAGATACTAAGTTTTTCTTGAGTCAGAAGTCCTGCCTCTGTTGAGCGACCCTTTCTGAAACCCCGAACTGAGAGTCTTATTATACTATGTTTTTCACAAAATGTAGTCATTCTAAGATTAATAATTTTTTCAAGGCACTTTGAAAAAACGGGAAGAATTAATATTGGTCTATAATTTGATAATTCATTTTCGTCCCCTCTTTATGTAGGACGCTCACCTTAGCTAACTGCATATGTTTTGGAAATACGCCATACATAAGCGAAAGATTATACACGTGTTCTAAAACAGGGCAAATTATATCTAAGACGTGTTTAACTGGGCGAATTTGCAGACCATCGGCATCACAGCAACTACTGTTTCGGAAGGAAAGAAATATCTGAAGAATTTTGTCAGCGTCAGTAGATCTTAGAAACGCGCTTTCACGGTTTCTGGATTTTAAGTATTCAAGGCTGAGTGGATTATGTGTGCTGTTTGCCAGTGATACAAAAAACTTATTGAACGAGTCAGCCAGCGGCGTTCCTGATGCTAGTAGCCCATTTACTATAAGCTCTTGAACAGAGTGTGTATGCTGCTGCTTACGACCAAGTACCGCGTTCAGTCTTTGCCACATAACATCGCTACGTTTCATTATTTCGGCGTTGAAAAGGTTATGAAAATAAGTTCTTTTAGCGTGTCTGAGGAAACTAGTCACTTTATTTCGAAACACTTTAAACGCATGTAGGTCCTCTGAACTTCTTGTCTCTAAAAATCGTTTCAAAAGAGCATCTTTTTGTTTTATAAGTTGTAATAAATTATTTGTTATCCAAGGCTTTCGCGCCTTTTTATTTCTTAGTGTTTTGTAACGAAATAACTTCATATAAGCTGACTTAAATAAAGACAAGAACGTGTCGTGACGTCTTCAGGGTTATTTTTGCTATAAACTACTTCCCAGCTAATCTGTGATAGCTCGTTGTAAAATTTTTCTAATGTAAGTGGATTGATATCTTGAAATGTAACGTGGTGCACTTGTTTAGATGATTTTATTATTGCATCCTGATACGTTATCAGAAAAATGGGCAAGTGATTACTGACATCAGCAGCTATCACACCAGAGAGCACTTTCTCAGTATCTGTGTTTGTAATAAAAACGTCAAACAGCGTTGCGGAACCATTCTGAATGCGAGTGGGCGCAGTAATGGTGTTAACGCAAGCATTTGACTCTAATAATCTTACCAGTTCACACTGTGATCTTGTCGCGTCCAACATGTTAATGTTAATATCGCCACCTAAAACCATATTGAAGTTATTTTGGTTAACCCAACTCAAGAAGTCATCCAGAAACGCCAGAAAAGTAGATACAAGTCCTCCGGAGAGGGGGGGGGGGGGGGGGGGCAGTATAGTACAGCAAATACATTTCGATCGCAAATGACGGTTAAGATTTCAAAATCGTCGGTTATTTTGGTGAAATCTTGAACTATGTCGAAGCGTAAAGTATCGTTTATCAACAGTAATGCACCACCACCCCTCTTGACAAAGCGGTTCAGGCACTGGGTATCGTAACCAGGCATCTTAAAAACTTCAGAGTACTGCAGATACCACGGTTCGGATAGCATCACAACGTCAAAAGAAAAACCAAAACAAGAAAACAGTGCCTGGAAGTCATGGCCCTTACCGCGAGCAGACTGTGCGTTCAAATGAAAAAACGATGTGCACTTTTTCTTAGATCGATAGAGATCCGTTACGTCAGATGGGGATAGCACACTCTCAGACGTACCAGTTCACCGCATCAAGGACGATGTTTGAGGCCAACATCTACTGAATCTTATCTAGATCCTGAACGCAAGTGACACGTAGTACACGCGATGTGTCTGTTTTCCTTGCAAAGACTTTGCCGTTCCTTGACCAGGCGTACTTCCAGCGTTTCTCGCTCTTTCGTGCGATAGTCTGACCGAGCAGTTTCTTAAGAACAGGGCATACATGGTCATTTACGTAGACGGGAGACCGGCCTGAGAGGCCTAAGTCAGAGGTAGAAACTCGCTTTTTTCGAGCCTTTTCGATCAAGGCGTCCCGTTTTGCTCGCGAATGAAATTGAACGACAAGGTTCGGGCAGCCTCCGTCTTTCCTCGGAACGCGATGGCAAGCGTCGATGTCAGTGTCAGCGACTTGTTCGCTGACGACATCGCCGAGTTTTTTTTTAGGATTTCGGGTAGATGTTCGTTTTCAGCAAGTGGAAGGCCCTTGATCTCAATGTTTCAGTTCCTCGAATACTGTTCGAGATCAGTTAGTCTTTGCTCTAAGCCAACCACTTGTTGCTTGAGCGGTGCAGACTCCTCAGAGAGCGCAACATTTTCCGTAGAAAGTGCAGCGTTTGCTTTCTTCAGTGCCGCGTTTTCCCTCTCGATTTTTGTGCAACGCTTTGACATTTCGTCAAACTGCTCATTTACAAAGTCTGTCGAGCTCTTCAGGTCTTTGTATTCTTTCTTAAGTTCTTTTTCCATTACTGCATTCATGTCGCGCATTTCTTGCCTGAGGTCCTTTAAAAATTTTGCGATTTCAGTAGGCATTTCGAAAGCGGACATGTAATTTCACTGTGGCAGCAGCAGCGCGAAAACAAGAAAAAGAGAATTACAGCAAGGAGCTAATACACCAATCTGTGTTGAAGATTGCAGAGTAAGTACAGCTGTCGACTGCCGCTGCTGCCGCCAAATGAAGACCCGGTGGTTGCGGGCACCGCTTATGAAGCCGGCGCGCGGGTGGATTAGCCAACCACAATTCTTGGGACACAGACGTCACCGCACAAGCCACGTCAGCAGCCTAGGGTGATGGTACACGTGCGGCGAAGCAAACGTAGTCCCGCGGCGAGATCTTGATTGCCGAAAAGGGTCCTGGCAGGTCCGAAGTTGTAGAATCTGTGTTGAAGAGTGCAAAGTAAGTACAGCTGTCCTCCTTGGTCAAGGCTAAACATTAACTGATATACTCCGTCATGTGATGCATTTCCCTTAAATTGCGCTTGCATTAAGGACACGTCACCTGCAAAGGCTAGCGGGTTCTACACATTAGCCTTCCTTGCTTGCACTGAGAAATTCTTATTGCTTTGCTAGGTTGAATGTTTCAGCTAATTACTTTAAAATTACGACAATTTCTACAAATAAAAATGGTCACCTTTTGTTCGCAAACGAAGGCCAAGTAGACAGCCATGCAAGTTAGTGGTGCGAACTCCAGTTCGGAAGAGACTTCATTGTACTTCATCAACTGCAGGATTTCCTGTTTCACGAGTGGAGTTGGCACATTTCAACGCCGTCTGGCACTCAGAGCTAGAACGCGCATTTACATTTCCGCCAGCTTCCAAAATGCCAACACAAACCACACACGCGAGCGCAGAGTGACACTACGATATTTTCCCCGAGCACAGCGGTGCATAGGTGGGGAGAAAGCGAGTTTTGCTGCCTTCTGCAACCGCGGCAGCGCCTCGGTATCGGCGAAGCCAATGACAGGCAGATATTGTATCTGGGTAGCGGAGCAAGAGCCCGTTGGGCGCCTTCTCTATACTACGTTTCACCTTATGTTGTACCTCAGCGAAATCTGGAAGTGCGAGCTCATAGCGTTGACAGCTGCCCTTACTGCACGAAAGCTTGTGCCGCCGAGATCTGCCCCAGAGCAAGGAGCTCGCGCTTACAGCCTTTCCTGCGGTACAACATAAGGTGAAACAGGGTATATCTTTCAGCTCACAAGACCGCTCACCGATGTGCAGCGCCCCCACGGAAAATGCGAGAAGTTCTCCTCTCACGCGCGCTCTTTTGTTTTCGGAAAAACATCGGCAGGCAGGACCAACAGCGGAGATCGAGTGGCCGTGATTCTAACCTCGAATTAGCAACACGGTTCTCGAATTTAGTAGAACATCATATTAAAGACAACAAAAATGCGTACCCGCGGCCAAGAATTGAACCCTGGCTTTCTGCGTGGATGGAGAGCGCGATAACCGTTAGGCTACGAACGCGCTGCCTGCTTGGCCAGCTGCGCTCGCGGCATTATTTCCCCCTTTAAAAAAGTGCATCGTGCCGATGCAGCACAAAACGAAAACACAGATCCGTTAAAAAAGGATAGCAGAGACGCGAGCCACAGTGCACAGTTCACTCTTTGACGAGAGTCCAAAGTTCTATCGTTCGTAATGCGGCTTGAGCCGGACGACGTGCACCACCTCGGGTCGTGGCTGGCGTCTTGCAGATGGGCACGTTCCGTCGGGTAGAACTTCGTAATTCAGATTGCCGAGGCGTCGAATGATTTTGTAGGGTTCGAAATAGCGTTCGAGAAGCTTCTCGCTGAGTCCGCGGCGCCGTATCGGTGTCCACACCCATACCCGGTCTCCGGGCTGAAAGTGGACGTCCCGGCGATGATGGTTATACCGGCGTGCGTCGACTCGCTGTTGATTGTGGATGCGAAGGCGAACTAGTTGGCGAGCCTCTTCTGCTCTCTGACTGACCGCACGGGCATCGTCGCATCCGCAATCCACTGGCTCATGGGGCAGCATCGCGTCCAACATGGTCGTCACTTTTCTGCCATGCACCAGCTCGAATGGTGTAAACCTGGTTGTTCTTGAGCTGCGGTGTTGTAGGCAAACGTGTCGTATGGTAACACCTCATCCCACGCCTTGTGCTCTGCGTCGACGTACATAAAGATCATGTCGGCGATCGTCTTGTGAGCCGCTCCGTTAGGCCGTTGGTCTGCGGATGGTACGCGGTGGTCCGACGATGGCTGGTGTGGTTAAGCCGCAGGATCTCTTGCGTGAGCTAAGCCAAGAACGATGACCCTCGGTCCGGTATCAAGACTTCGGGGGCGCAATATCGAAGGAAAATAGATTCGACAAAAAACTAGGGGACTTCCAGCGCTGTTCCCGACGAAAGGGCTTTCGTCTCGGCGTATTGTATAAGATAATCGGTCGCGACGATAATCGAACGGTTTCCTTGCGTCGATGTTGGAACGGCCCAAGTAAATTCATTCCGACCTGCTGGAAGGGCGTAGTCGGGGCAGTTATTGGCTGCAGGAGTCCTGCTGGCTTCGTCGGAGGCCTCTTACGTCGTTGGCACTGATGGCACGACCGTGTATACAAATAGACGGTTTTCGGGAGTCTCGGCCAATAGTAGTTCTCCCGAATCCGGGCGAGCGTCCTGTTGTAACCAAGGTGTCCAGCCGCCGGGTCGTCGTGGCATGCTTGAAAGATTTCTTCTCGCAGGCTTGCAGGAACAACCAGCAGCCAGGCAGGGTTGCTGGTTCCGAAGTTCTTGAAGAGCACGCGTCGCTGCAGAACGAAGCTTGACAAGTCTCGGGCCAAGAATCGCGGAACGGAACTTCCTTGACCTTCGAGGTGGTCGATCACGGCGCGAAGTTCGGGGTCGTCTCGTTGGTGCTGTCGGGAGGAGCTTCCGCTGGGGCCCTAGACAAACATCCGGTGTCATTACGCTTGCGGCCAGACTTGTGCACAATGATCACGTCGAATTCTTGCAGTCGAAGGCTCCAGCGAGCGAAGCGGCCTGACGGGTCGTTGAGGTTGGCGAGCCAACAGAGAGCGGGGTGGCCCGTGACTACGCGGAGCGGGATCCCGTACAGGTACGGGCGGAATTTCGTTAACGCCCAGACGACAGCGAGACATTCCTTGTCGGATGTTGAGTAATTTTTCCCTGCCTTGGACAGTGCCCGGCCTGCGTAAGCAATCACCCTCTCTGCTCCGTCTTGTATTTGAACGAGCACCGCGCCTAGCCCGGTGTTGCTGGCTTCTGTCTGAACTTCCGTTTCCGCTGATGCATCGAAAAGTCCGAGGATAGGCGGCGATGGAGTCTTTCCTTCAGTTTGTTGAACGCTTTTTTTTTGCTCCTCCCCCCACTTGAAGTTCGCGTCGTCCTTCGTCAGATCGTTGAGCGGTGCAGAAATCTTGACAAAATCACGAACGAAACGTCTGTAGTAAGCGCACAGCCCATGGAATCTTCGTACGGCTTTCGTGTTAATGGCTGCGGAAATTCGGCGACTGCGGATGTCTTTGCAGGGTCAGGACTTACACCTTGAGCACTGACGACATGGGCCAGGAATTTGAGCTCGCCGTAAGCGAACCGACATTTTGACGGCTTCAGTGTCAGTCCGGCATTCTGGATAGCCTGTAGCACGGCTCGCAAACGTCTCAGGTGCTCGTCGAAGTCGCTTGCGAATACCATGACGTTGTCGAGATAAAACAGAAAACTATGCCATTTCAAGCCGGAAAGAATGGTGTCCATTACGCATTGGAACGTCGCCGGTGCTCTGCAGAGTCCGAGTGGCATCACTTTAACTTCGTACAGCTCGTCCGGCGTGACAAAGGCAGTCCCTTCACGATCTCAATCGTCAACCTCAATCTGCCACTACCCACTCTTCAGGTCCATCGACGAAAAGTATCGGGCGTGGCGCAGCCGGTCCAGGGTGTCGTCGATGCGTGGCAGCGGTTAGACGTCCTTTTTTGTTACGGCGTTCAGTCGGCGATAGTCCAAGCAGAACCGAAGAGTCCCGTCTTTCTTTTTCACCAGGACTACCGGTGAAGCCCACGGACTGCTTGAGGGCTGGACAATGTCGTCGTCGAGCATTTCTTGGACCTGCTGGGGGATGACTTCTCTCTCTTTCACAGAGACACGGTACGGCGACCGATGAACAGGAAACGCGTTGCCTTCAGTGACAATTCGGTGGTTTTTCTTACGGTCGTTGGGCGCACCTTTGACGACGTGGAGACGCACTCAGTGAACTCGGCGACAACGTAACTGAGTTTTCGTCGTTGTGAGGTGGGCGAGGTTGGGTCGATGTCAAACTGCGAACGCTGCGTTGTCTTGGGTGGCCACGAAGAGAGGTCTTCTGATATTCCGGCGACTGCGGCTGTGTCCGGGAGTTCCTCGGCGTGACCCACGGCGGTGCCTTTCGTAAGGTGCTGGGCCTCCTGCCGGAAGTTCGTTACGAGTGCGACAATGTGTTCGTCTTGGAGCTCCGCGACGCCTCTTGCGATGCCATTCCCTCTTCCTAGAAGCTACTAGAGTCTTCCTTCGAGCAGAACATCGCCGCAAAAAGTCTCATCGACCCCGGGGTACGAAAACATTAGACCGCGACGGTAACTTCACGTGGATTGCGAGGACTCGTACCGCGGATGACGTCGCTTTGGGTTCCTCCGGTGGTGGAGCAGGTTTTCGTAGCGTCAGCCGGTTTGCTCTGAGGTCGATGACGGCGCCATACTCGCAGAGATAGTCCATTCCGAGGATAACGTGCCTCGAACAGCCTTGCAGAACAAAGAATTTGACAGGGCACGTCTCACCGTGGATTTCGACTCGAGCAGTGCACTTCCCGACAGGCGTAATGAGGTGTCCTCCAGCAGTTCAAATCTGCGGCTTCTCCCACGTTGTCGTCACTTTTCGAAGGCGGCGAGAGAGCCTCCCACTCAAGACTGAGTAGTCTGCTCCGGTGTCCACGAGTGCCGATGCGTTGTGGCCGTCGATTGTAACGTTTAGGTTATTGGACACCAATACAGGCGCGTCGTTGTAATGCGGGACGTCGGGAGAGTGGGAGCGCTCCGTCGTTCTTAAGGGCTCTTTTCTTCAGTCGTCTTCGGCAACGCCACATCCAGGCGTTGCCGCACTTAGCTTTTCCGACGAGAGAGGGGTGACAGGCTGTCCCGACGAGAGCGGCGGAAGGGCGAAAGCGCACGTCGAGGCGAAGGCGAACGGGAACCTCGGGGTGGAGTCGGCACCGGGGACAGGGGTCGTTGGAGGTACTCCTCGATGTCCCTTGGTCGCTCCCCAAGGCGGGGTCGGGGATCGCTCGGCGCAAAGTCTCGCAGGCCCATTTGTCGGTACGCGCACCTCCGGTAGACGTGATCGGCCTCGCCGCAGTGATAACACAGCGGTCGTCGATCGGCCGTGCGCCACACATCCGTCTTCCTTGGCGCCGGTCGTTCAGTGCAGACGAACTGGGGTTGCCCTTCCCGACGTCGGAAAGTCTCTGGCACTGGTAGGACACGTTGATGTGGCGTCGAATACTGCTGGGCAGCTGGCGCCGGTATCCGGGCTACCGCGGCGTAGGTCAAAGAGGGCTCCTCGGGTAGGTCAAAGAGGGCTCCTGCCAGCGTAGGGCTCCTACGCTCGCAGGAGCCTCAGGTTTTAATGCCCGCTGGACCTCCCCGCGGGCAACTTCGGCTATTGACACCGAAGCCGGCTGGTGGGTAGCAGGGAGGAGCTTCTTGATTTCCTCCGGGACGACGTCCCGGATGATCTCGCGTATGTCCGGGGTGTTGCTGCTGTACGGCAAGCGGGCAGCGAAGCCAGGAAGTCCCTGATAATGGGAGGCGCGTGCTTGAAGGGCACGTTCGATGTTTGTTGCCTCGGTGATGAAGTCTTGGACAGTGATAGGCGGGTTCCGCACAACGCCTCCGAAGATGGTATATTTCACTCCTCGCATCAGGAACCGCAGCTTCTTCTCTTCAGGAGCGTTTGAGTCCGCGTGGTTCATAAGGCGGAGGAAGTCCTCGACGAAACTTGGGACGCTCTCGTTTGGACCTTGGCTTCTTTCTTGAAGAAGTTCTTCGGCCCGCCGACGTCGCTGCTGGCTGGCAAAAGCGCGTCGACGTTCCATTTGGAACTCTTGCCACGACGAAATTAACGCTTCGTGGTTCCCGAACCAGGTGTGTGCAGTGCCTTCCAGGGCGAAGTAAACATTTCGCTGTCTCTGCTCAGGACCCCATTCGTTGAATCGTGTGACGCGTTCGTATTGGCCCAGCGAGTCGTCCACATCTTCATGAAAATTGCCACTGAAATTCGGTGGCGTCCTTGGTGAGGCCTGCGCATAGACAATGGACGTCGGTGGCGTTCCGTCTGGCTGTGACGTGGTGTTCATCGTCCGCTTCGATAGCTTCTTTGTCCTGTCTGGCAGTGGTCCAAGTTCCGGGGGTAGGACAAGGTTGCGGCGACTTGATCGGGGCTCGGTCCTTTCTTCGTTGGGTCCTCGGGGGCTTGGGGTCGGACTTGCACTGCGGCCCCTCGTACGGGTGCGCTGAACAGACATGCATACCCCGCACCTCCATCAAATTGTCACGAATGACAATTGATGAGGCGAAGATAACTGAAGCAACTAAACGTTTAATGGGGCAAACTTTTGCCCAAAACGAAAAGGAAACAGAAGAAAACAGCAGAGCGTCGCGCTGCTGGGTATAAGTAGTGTAAGGCATTGAGAATTACACTACTTATACACGTTGGCTGAGCTTTCTTTTTTTTCTGTGAGTTGCGGAAGAACGAAAAAAGAAAAACACCTTTGGACGACCGAAAGTGGCCAGATCCAACGCCGCAAGAAGACCGAAATTGGCAGATTTGTTCCACACCGTTAGGGTACGCGTCTCTTATTTGTGGGTGGCAACGTTACAAAATCACGCAGTTGGGAAACTCGCCCTTGAAACCTGGGCCGCTGGCGTCCACCGAGACCGAGCTAAATACGATAACAGCGCCACGCTGTAGCGACGACAACATGAAAGTTGCTTTATATGGCTACTGCGTGATGGCCATCCGATATGGCACCACCGGCCCTTCTGTGACTCGACGGAACCAGTAAGTGGAGGCGTGGAGTTCACGGAGTGGCCACTGCGAGAGGAATGGCAACGTTGCGATCGCCATTAGTTCGGTACTGGGATGAGGATCGCCACCACTTTTTCAGAGCAGGCTCTATGGCAGTTTCCCAACTGAGGGGTTCTAGTAACGCTGCTGGGTGGCTACCAAACGCTTTTATTTTATCATCTGGGCCCGTTTGCTCGAAGAGCTAACCGCGGTTAGCGTTGGCCAAAGTCCCTAGTAGGTACCGAAAGTACCTAGTTGTACCTACGTTGTACCTACTACGAAACTTTAATGGCTGGACATAAAACAAATCCGTCCTTTATTATTGGGCTGGAGCCTGCGCCACCTTGTGCTGAAAAAAATAAATCGTTATTTTTTTATGTTACAACGTTTGCTTTATGGGAACCGTTTTCGGCTGAATCTAGTTGTAACTTGCAAGAAACGTTTGCTCAATTGAAAAGAAAAAGGATAGTTTCTTTTTTGCATCGAAATTCTTTCTTTCGAAGTGTGGAAGCGTAGACAAGACACCTAGTCAAAGTGCTTTGCAGTTTTCCGTTGTCGTGTTTTGCAAAAAGCAAGTGCGTCGACCGTCGCTTCCAAGTCTGGCAACGCCGTGTGTGCCGTGTCGCGTGCACGGCGTTCGTTTATACAACCAGTTTCGCCTCGTTGCACGCAACGCGCGTTTCTCGTTTTCGGTTATTTTTTTATTTTTATTTATTTTCAAAATACTGCCAATCCCCATTGAGGGATTATAGCAGGTATGGTACAAATAAAAACAACAGACACAATTTTTGAGGCGCGCGAAAATAAGTAATTCTTAGAAATCGTCACTTCCTTTCATATTGAAACAAACGAAACAGAACAGAACAGAAAGAACTAACTGATGAACTTGCTGAGAAGGTCTTGTTCAAGAGCTTGAGTGAACGCATCCACATTTGTGTGGCTAAAAAACAGCGGATCAAGGCTGTTCCAATCTCTTATAGCTGAAGGAAAGAAAGAGTACCTAAAAGTATTATTATTGAAAGAGTATTCAGTTAATGCATTGCAGTGTTTATGTCTTGTTGTTCTTGCCTGGGAAAAATTCACATACTTGTTCTTGTCCATTTTAAAGGCGTCGTTTAAAAGGAGATATAAAAATTTGAGTCTTCCTAGTTTGGCGCGATCAGCAATGGTCAGTAGGCGGGATCTTTTCAGCAATTCTGTAGGGGAATCGAAGCGACCATACTTGTGGTGAACAAATCTTATCGCTTTCCTCTGAACACTTTCGAGGATGTTGACATTGGTTTGCGTATGTGGGAACCAAGCAATGAGTGCATATTCTAATACCGGGCGAACGAGTGTGGTGTATGCGAACAACTTGGTTTCACGACTAGAGTGATTTAACGTTCTTCTTAGAAAAAATAATTTGACGAGCGCTTTACTAGATACGTATTTGACATGTGCATTCCAGTTTAAATTAGACGTTAACACGACACCTAGATATTTGTATTCAGTGACTCTGCGCAAAATTTTACCGTCTAAGCCAGGGGTGGCCAAACCGCGGCTCGCGAGCCGCATGCGGCTCTTTGGTGGTCCAAGTGCGGCTCGCGGATCCCCCATAAGTGGACCCCCCCCCCCCCCCCCCCGGCTCCTTTCCGCGTTTCCCCAGGAAAAAAAGAAGGGATTTCAGGCAGAATAAAGTACGGCTCGCGGTTTGGCAGCCTTGTACCCCCATACGTACTGTCGTACAGCCTTGTGCACTCATACGTACAGTCAGACTCCGAACAAAATTTAAATTTGCCCTACCCCCCCCCCCCCCCCCCCCGCGGCTCTTAGAAGTTTCGTAGTTTCGTTTGCGGCTCTTAGGCCGGGTCAGCCTGGCCACCCCTGGTCTAAGCTGTAAGGAAATTCCAGAACATTTTTTTTTCTTATTGGTCAAGCACATACAAACCGTCTTTTCAGTGTTTAAAACCATCTGCCATTCACTGCACCAGTCTGCTACCTTCTTTAAAGATCTGTTTAATATTGCTTGGTCATCTTGGCATGAGATATCGCGATAAATAATGCAGTCATCTGCAAATAACCTTATGTTTGCGTCAGTGCCATCAACCATGTCATTAATGTACAGAAGAAATAAGAGTGGAGCTAGGACAGAGCCCTGTGGAACTCCCGACTCCACTGCAACTGGTTGTGAAACCTGTCCTTCGTAATAAACAAACTGAAAACGATTTCTTAAAATACTCCTCTATCCATTTTATTATCGGTCCCTCCCCCATAATATGTTTAAGTTTTTTTACAAGTTTGACGTGCGAAACACGGTCGAAGGCCGTGTTTTCGCTGAGTTTTCCTGTCTGAGTTTTCCTGTCTGTATTCTGCCCTTCGACCAACCGACCCACCGACAAACCCTCCGACCGGCCACGGAGTGACTGATAAGATTTGCGGACCGATTTCCGACTTTGCTACCGGGCAGAATGTCCAACGCAAGGAATCGCCGACACAGAAGAGAGCGCACGGACGCGCAGTACGCAGCGGCAATGATGAGGCGACAGCGTGTGCTGCGGGACCGCCTGAACCCCTTTGAGGATTTCGACGAGGATGGGCTGCAGCAACGGTTCCGATTTGGAAGAGCGTGCATAATGTTTCTCGCCGACACACTGCGTCCGGACTTGGAGCGCCGTACACGTCGTAGCCGCGCCGTCTCTGCGGAGCAGCAAGTGATCATCGCCTTGCAGTTCTACGCAACTGGGAACTTTCTGATCACTGCAGGCGACTACATCCGCGTGCATGTGTCAAGTGCTTCACGGGCTGTGAGGCAAGTCACCGTAGCGCTGGCTCGTCGAGCACAAGACTTCATACGGTAAGGGTCTTTTTTTTTTTTCCTTTTAATTGTAGTTTGCCAGCCGTATTGAAGTAAAGTAAATACACTAAAAATATATCTGAATTGCTGGTGATAGGGATGTTTTGTAGGTTGCCTTTTTATGGCAGTAATATTCTACCTACTAGTAACTAGCCCTCCCTCCCCCCCCCCCCCCTTTTCAATAGAAAAAAAAATGATTACGGCCGTAAGCGTCCTACTTGCCCGATTGGAAAGGGCCCGGGCACGCCATTTTTCTGAGAAACCTCAGAAAGCGACCCGTTTGCACTTTTGGTAAGGACTTGAACCGAATCACAGTCACTTTATAGGTCTTGGTAACTGAACAAAAATAAAAAGGGATCCTATGAAAACATGCAAACTTCACTATTGAATAGGTGCTACTGAGGCACTTTACTGCTACCACACCCTGTTGGAAAATTTCGATGATGGAAAGATGATGGAAAAGGCTCATACAAGCGTAACCGTAATATGGGACATCCTATACAAGCGAAAAGGCAGCTCCAGTATAGTGGATTAAGGCGGAACGATACAGGTAGGTGGAACCATACAAGCGTGTCGTATTATGGGACATTCTATACCGGCGTAGTGGATTATGGCGGAACCATGTAGGAGGACGGAACCATACATGCATCACGTAATATGGGACATCCTATACCAGCGAAAAGGTGATACCGGCATGGTGGAGCCATATGGCTCCAACGTGGTGGTTTCGCCTTTTCACTGTTGTACAGGGCGATTTAGTTTTAAGCTTTACATATATGTCTAGAAAGGTCGTGAAAGCTAAATTAATGCGATTTGTGGAGGCGAGTTATACGGCCAGGCGTACATAGTATAGGGACCTAGTCGTAACGATCAGTCAGATAATTAAATACAATTTGTTAATTAACTTTTTAATTAGTGAAAATGAAAATATGGTTTCTATTAGAAACTTGCTGAGTCACTGAAAACCACAAAATCAACTCTTTTTAGAAGGATATGATGCAGGGGTAGCATTTTATGCGTTCCGTAAAAATGCTTTATATGGACGAGTTTCTAGGTTTCAGTTTCTTATCAGAGCTCATCTTTGCGCCCACGGTCCTGTTCCCCAGGGGCTTAGACGCGCAACACACGTGCACCTTGCTTCCCTCTATCCTACGAGGGAGGCGAGGGGGCGGCTTCGCACTGCGGCCACCGGGCAGCAGGACCGTAGGTGCAAAGATGCGCTCTGGTAAGAAACCGAAGTCTGGAAACGCGTCCAAATTGACCATTGTTTTAGAACACCATAAAATGCTGCTCTTGTCTTATATCTTCACAAAGAAAATTGATTTAGTGTGTTTTGATGATGCTTAGCAAGTTTCTAATTGGAACCATGGGTCTATTTTCACTGATTAAAAATTTCAGGAACATACTAGGAGAGGCTGAAGCGGTTTTGTATTTGAGAAAACACTTTTAAATCTTCTTCATTTGACCTCCAGAATCTCAAATATCAAAATTATTTGCTAATTTAATTAATTGAGGCTGCATAGAGTCATTTTTAAAGCGCTGTGAAAGCACTTCCCTAGAGAGCGACGTCACAAGAGCAGCTTTCAAAATCTTTGTTCACGCATCTTCAGCGCCTATCAAAGCTATGCACGCACATGCTATTTTTTAAAAGGGCAGAAAAATGTGTCGCGACTGGTGCCAATGCAGGAGAATATACCTAGAAAACTTGCGATTGGACGCACGGCCCTTAAGCAACACACGCTTGGCGGCCGAAGGGTCTTCTTACAATGTCACTATTGGTAGGATGTTTTTTTGTGTTTTCTCACGTTTAGTTATATCTTTGTGGAAAACGAACGGGATATTCAGATTCGCGGGATAAAACTACGCTAGAATGAACCTCCATCTAGTTTTCTCAAAGAAGTCTGGCACATCTCTGTAATAAGTCGACTGATCATTACAAATTAGCCTTTTATACTATGCCGCCCTGGCCATATAACTCACGTGCACAGACTGTGTAAATGTAGCTTTTACGGCTTTTTTTAAAAAAATTTGTAAAACATACAAAAAAACACTGTAGAATGTCCCCCAATACGATACGATTGTATGGTTCCTTTCCTGCTTGCATTGTTCAAGAAAGACTTATGGATATCCAGCGTTTCATTGGAACGCTGGATGTCAGCGAGTCTCTACATCAGTGAGTGATTTCAAACAAGCATGATGTTTGCACACTAGTAAGCTCTTATCCGAGGCTCACCAGGAGCATTAAGAGCAGAGGCAAAATGTCGTGACCTGGTAAATTTGGTTGCAGGTATTTATTTTTAGAAGAACTGCATGCAGCAAAGCTTAACTTTGCTCAAAAGAAGATAATTAAAAATTCAATACTGAACAATGGTGTCCCTTGAGCTGTCAGACCAAACTCCCACTCTTGCCACTCAGGAGTTCCTAACTTGTGCGTAGAGGATCAGCACAACCCAGATTTGTGCTGCAAGCGCACCTGCAATATAAAAGTAGAAAAAACATGAGATGAAATATGAGACGTTTACAATTCTCTGTAATGTGAAAATACAGTACAGATCTTGAAGAGGAAGATGGGAGGGTATGCCCCTCCTTCCCCTCCCCTCCTCCTCTTCTGCTCCCTCCCATTTAGGGGGAAATTTCCCTGAATTTAGCGGGAAAAGTTCCCCACTAAAATTAACAGGTTAAGTTTCCCACTAAATTTAGCACGGAAATTGATGTCACATGACCTCAACACAAATGCAGTTTTTCCGCTAAAAGTAGCGGGGAAAATGACGTTGCATGACCGTGTCACGTCATCCATAAAAAAATTCAGTTTCTCAACTAGACTTAGCGGAAATATTAACGTCACATGACCACAACATTAATTCAATTTCCTGCCAAGTTTTGTTGGGTGGTTACGCCGACAGCGACGCCGCGAAACGCGGAAACGGGTGCTAAGAGCTGCGCTAAAAACTAAATTCATCAGGTGAAATAAAGTGAACATTAGAGATACTGTAAGAAAAAGAAGAGAATCTAAGATACCGTTCTCATATCCTTCCTTTTGTCCGTTCTCAAATGTTTTGATTTCAAGAAATGTTTATCTCTTTATTCATGCCCAGAGAACCCCTCCCAGTTTCAGCATGAATGCAATAAATCAATGCAGACTAGACCTTGTAAACTATAATGCACATGAAAATGAATGTTTGCCACATAGTCATGTATGAGTCAGTGGCTCAGATCTCTAAATACATTTGTATGGAGAAACATTCTTGAATAAAACTTCTGGGCTTCGAATTCAACAGTTTGCACTTCCATAAGAAACACTGTATGGCACCGATTTTTTTTTTGTGACACACCAGAAACAGCACAGCACTGTCATCCTTGCATACCTAACAAGAATTTGTATCTTTTTTTTTTAGCATGGCATGTGCTATTTTAATGCCCATACAGCCTCCTTTAACAAAATTTCCTTTGTAGAGCTTTTTATTGGTTCTTATTTAGCTCGCACGACAGATTCGGTACCTTGAATTCTCACTCGGCATCAACAGTTTTATATATTAATGTAATAGCGAAAGACAAGATCTATGGACTTGAGTACGGCTCAACAAGCACAGATGTTGAGAAAAGTACTGAAGAAAACTCAAATGTCAAAATAAAAATAAGCTGGAATGTGGATACAATTATGGACATGGTCATGAATACAGTTAGCAGATTCAATATGAAGAATATGTGTTAGACACACGCTCAAAGAAACCTGTTGCATCTATATTCATTCAAATTACTTTGCAGAACCCAGCGCTGCAGTCTCAGGTGGGAGTTCGCTGAATGAGTCTACTGAAAAAGAGTGTAGACGGAAAAAGCAGTTTGATCTGCGATAATGAGCATTACATAGGTGACATGTCATTATTACTGTTACAGTGCCGAATGTTCCAAACTGTCCGTCGCATCATTCTGTGAGTTCCCTCCGTACATTACAGGGGTTGGCTCTCTCGAATGCTTTGCGAGAAAAATGACGAACTGGAAATATCTAGAGTAGTAGAAAAACTATTTCCAGAATCTTATCTCAGCATCGCAAAGAATATAAAAAGTTTCTAAAGACAAGGTTAGTGCAGGAGTAGAATAAACTAAATACTTTGTTTTTCGAAACCATCTTGCCGTAGTAAACGTATGAAGTTCCCCTAGGTAGAGCTAGCCATTACGGATGATTGTGCCCATTGCGTACCATAAAAATTTAATTTGCGACCTACAATATTTACAAACTCAATTAACTCTGAATAAGTGGACTACTTGGCATTAAGGATTGGCCTCACCATGACTGTCTGCCAACATCTACATAATAATTTCCATGAACCTATGTACTTCAAGAAAATATTTGGTGCGAGCTGCTTAAAACACAATAGCACTTTTTAACAAGTGCTGATTGTTGGGCAAGTTGGTACGGTACGTTAGAAAACATGATTGCGCTTTGAAGACGGGGACATAGGAAGGACAGACACCACAGAGTGCTAACTTTTAACTGATTTAATTCAAGAACCTCAGCGTAGAAACACACTGCGTCACCGCACCACATCTCAGCCAATCCGTGGCCCTGCCACGGAGCAAGTACGCCAACTCCTTATCCGCAAAGTCAATTGACGCCACACTGACACAACACGTGCCGGAACTATTTATAGCATCAGCCTCCATAATCTCTCTAACAGTCATATCTTTGTGCCTAGCAAGAACAGTAGACAAAGCAAATAATGGTTTGCACTCGCAGTCATGATCTGTCGTGTCACTGTCACGACTGCGGGTGCAAACCATTATTTGCTTCGTCTACTGTTCTTGAGAGGCACAAAGATAGGACTGTTAGCGAGATTATGGAGGCTGACACTATAAATAGTTCCGGCACAAGTTGTGTCAGTGTGGCATCAATTGACTTGGCGGATAAGGAGTTGGCGTACTTGCGGTCCGTGGCAGGGCCAAGGATTGGTTGAGATGTGGTGCGGTGACAGTCCGTTTCTACGCTGAGGTTCTTGAATTAAATCAGTTGAAAGTTAGCGCTCTGTTGTGTCTGTCCTTCCTATGTGCCCGACTTCCAAGCGCAATCATGGTTTCTACCGCACTTTTTAACACTAATAGAAAGCCTGTAGTGGGCCACAAATTAAGCAGTTTTCACTTCATTATCAAGAGTAATTACACATATGTGAACCATGAATATAGGCCTGCACTGAATTTTTTTCTTAAGCTGAACGTGCTATGCTCTGTTTACTATATAAATCTTTGCAGAGCTGACAATGTGCAAGTTCCTGTTTTTTTATATTTCACATGTCCCGACTGCTGGGTGTGGTAGGGACATAAGATTGATGACACCAACGAAACACAATGATTATTTTAAGAATTTGTTTGGGTATAGCACGAGCAAGGCGATCTGCGGGAAGTTATTTCCGTGACACCGTCGAACCTATATCCGCGGGCTTTAAGTTCACATGTTAATCATGTCTGCAGACTCCTTTTTGTAATTGGAACTCCATCCAACCCAAGATTTGAATATGTTTTTTTGCATTTTAGGCTTAGTAGTGCTTTTGCTATTCTATTAATAGGTAAGAAAAATGCTTATTTCAAGTGGCATACCTAACACCTGGTGGCACGAGGACTCCCCTGTCGTGACGCTGATCGAAAGTCACAGGCAGGGAGATACTGCGACGCTCTTGTTGCTGGGATTACCTCCCCCATGGTCCTGGCCAGACCACAGAAAAAGATTGAGTCCAAGCTTGTGGCCACTAGGATCTCCAGATCTTGAGGCACCCAAGTAGCTGAAAATAAAAACAAATCACAATCAAGTACTTGGCAGAGCTACATTAGAATGGCTAGCATATTCTTTCGTGATCAGCACATAGATCCTCTTATTTTAGTCATAGTCACCCCCCAGGACAAGGCCACGTAGGCGTTATAATGATGGGTACCGAATTAAGGCGAATGATCAAATGCATTCATTTAACCCTCTTTCGCCCCAACCTGAGAGACTTCTGTCAAATATTTACATTCAACCGTAAAGACTATAAATAAAACTACTACTGCAATGCAGAGCCATATAGTGGGAGAGTTTAGCCAGTGGGTGTGGCAACGAAGGCGCCGGAGAGGAGGAAAGGGAGGAGAACGCCGAAGGAGGGAGAGAGAAGGCAGCAAAAAGGAGATGACCGCCATTTTGACGCAAAGCTGTCAGCACGGAGCACGGTTGAGGCTATGCGTCGTCTGCTACGGGCTTTTTTTTTTTTTTTTTGCCTGAATAAAAGTGCGTTCAAACATGGAGGAACTTCTTTCTTTACGTTTTTAAGCCACCGAGGAATAACACTATATCATTTTATTGCCAGAGCCTGCCAAATAAAAGGAAAGAACCAAAATTTGAATATCGATCCCATGCCGGGCAAACAAATTAAAATGGCGGCCCTCCCCGCTAAGCTGGGAGCAGCCTAGAGTTCACGCGCATGCGCTCACGCCTCTCGCTCTGTGCCGCGGGCTGATTAGCTCACTCGGAACGGAGACTTTACGGCAGCGAAATCTTAGACTGCCAGACCCTCTCCATATATGGCTCTGCTACAATGGAAAGATTTTCCTACCCTCGTGTTCAGCGAGTGTCGACTGGGGATACAACTCCAGTTCATACAGTCGCTGAAGATGATGGTAGAGATTACCAGCAGAGGGCAGGTGTCTGGATAGAGTTTAGTTGGCGCACCAAGAGGCTAACGAATAAAAATGGGTACTACTCTGAGCAAAATGCCAAAAAAAGCGTGGATCTCGGCTTGACACTAACAGCGGCACACAGTATCTATTTTACTGACAAAGGGGTACTAAATCACTATTTTTAGCTACCTAATCAAACTAAATATTCTTCCCGGCTTGCTTTTTGGGAAAATCTCTAAATTTACAAAAACTATCAAGACAACAGCTAAAAAAAAAGGCAAAACCAACAATCGAATTCACCTGCTCTCCAGTAGCACGACATCTATGGCAGGCAGACCTGCAGAATGAGCAAGCAGTTTAAAAACAGAGTATGTCCTATTTATTATTTTTTTTTCATGCTGCAAAGCAAGTGCTAGAAGGAGGTTTCACGACATTAACGAAATTTCTTGCAATCAGTTAAGAACAAGTTAGAGCGGTGAACTTGTCCTTGCCCCTGGCATAACGTTTTAGTGTTGCCCATGAAAACTCGCATAAATTTGTAAATAAAAACAAAAAAGACCAACGTTCATAAAAAAATCTGTAACTTTGGCAAAGAAAAGTTACCTTGAACAAAATATGTGCGATACAGTTGTACAGCGTCCATTTGTGTGCTTAACCAATTTTGAGGCAAATCGGCAACAATGAAAAGACGACGTTTGGGTACAATTAAGGGAAAGACAGAAAGGATGCATACCTACAACAAAAAAATTTAGAACAACCACGGGCAGGAAACTCTGGTGAGGCTCCCGGAGCGACTCCCTGCAATGGGCCTGCGCAGACCACAGAACAAGATCGGTCAGAGCTTGCAGCCATAAGGTGCTTCATACCATGAAGTTACAGAAGCGAGTGCAATTGGAAGCAAAGTGCATTTCATTTCTCTGCAGAACGAAGAGTTTAATAGCTAGTATGCATTCATAAGGTGATACAGTCATGAATGCACAGACTTTTCAATGCAGCACTATATCACCAACTTGTTAACCATGCCGGGCAACACTAAAAGCCGAGAGCATTATTCCAAACTATCTCAGCTTAAAGTTAACCACGACAGAAGCTTCAAGCCATCCTTGCAAATTCAGTGCACAAAGCAAGCCACGCGACCTTCTAGTTGGACGCCATGGTACGTCCCGCTTATAATCGTGTCATGCTGTTTTTGCTGCAATGGCTTGTAGTGTCAAAAGTGGTCCAGCCTAAAGAGACGCAAAGTATAGACGTTTGTGAGTGGGGCCCTCACCTAGTCTGCAGCTACATTGCGAAATAGGACGTTCCAACTGGGATGTTTGCTGCCTGTAACCACACTACCAGGTTGTGCCCAGCGATTGTTCGAGCTGAGTACATGTTCTCGACAGTGCCATTATTTGACAAGCATTTTTATTAATGTTAAACATGACTGACTTACAGAGAGACTCCACCTCAACGACTAATGACTTGGGATACCTAACTGAATACTGATATATTAACTAAATGCAAAACAATTACCTGGCAGGCATTAAATTTTTCAAGAGGATGGGTCGACTCCGCATTAAGTTGAAGGAGTCGATGCGTAATAGGACAATACAAACAAAAATATGCCTTAGAATTCCTTTTGCACCCCCAAAATGATGTTTTTGAAGGTAAGGTACACAATGTTCTTGATTCAGAAAGTGCCTCAGCTGTACAAATGCATATGCAATAAGGGCACTTGCCAAGGCTATTCTACTCAGCTCTGTGCAGGTTAAGCAAAGTTAGAGTATAGAAGTACACACTCACTGACACCATGAGAAAGGCAGGGAGAAGTCTCCGTTGTTCAACCTCCAGCCCGTCTGCTACCTTCGATGACGTTTCAGCGCCTGATGAGCCTGGAGTGACCACATCTGTCCAGAGCGGGGTGAAAAGCACAAGCACGTGCTGGAGGACGCCCAGCCATTCTCTTTTTGTCATCGGATATACTACATATTTTTAGTAAGACCTATTTTTAAGTGAGAAAAAGTATTGCAAATATGCAGTCCACCTTAAAGATAACAACAGTTGCCATTCACCATTTTCCAAATAAGTGCTCCCACCTATCGGAACATCTACACATGTGGTGCGTGAGTGGGTTCAGGACTGAGAGGCTAGAAAACTAAGCGCTCACAAGGCTTGTCTGGCACTTCCAACCATGCGGATAAATTCGTCGCAAATCCCCAATTTCTAAACAAAATGATGTAGAATGAGCAAATCTTGTCTACGCCCGAGGTAAAACATTGAATTGTGATTCCCCCATATTATCCGAGCCATCCTTCAAACTGTGGTACCACCTGCAAATAAACTATGTTGTGCTGCGGCACGCGTCCATGCTGCCTGTTTCAGAGGAAAACCACTGCTCGTGTTGAAGACGACATCCCGCAATGTACAGGCAACAATGTTTAACAAACTAAAATAAAATTGATAACATTCAATAGACACAGATGTACAGTAAAATCCCCTTATCTTCGTGGCCCCTATTTCTTCTCGAATCGGTCACAGAGGACATAATCGCAGCCACTGAATTCCGCAAAATTAAAGGCTGCGAAAATTAAAGGTTCGCCAACATTAAGGGGTTTACTGTTCTTCCGTGTGTCACATGATGTTAACATTTCAAGGAGGCTGAAGGTATTGGTTTAAGAAAAAATTGAACTATGAAAATAAATGCCCTTCTCCAGGTTAGGCACACCGAGGTTCTTTTGGAATACCTATAAGGCGGCAAGTTTGTTTCGGCAGAGGTTTTGGTAAAACGGAGTCACAAAAGTAGCTATACTTGGCGACAACTATTTTGTGCTGCATTATAAAGCTAGAGTAGATTCTACAGTGCTTCAGCACAGCACTGTTTGTTGCGAGAGCATAGGTGGTTTAGTGTTGCATCCCATTTGCATGATCTAGAGAAACTAGCGCTGACAGAGTCGGAGCACTCCAAATAATAACAGCCGACTGTAGAAGCATTGAGAGATGCACACATGCGAACTGTGCATTTCTTAAAAGTGGATTCGAGCAAAGGTAAAAACAATTGTATACTTACTATGGCCATACTTGCCTTTCTGAAGCACGACCGCTTTTCCTCGGTAGCACCATCCAGTAAGAAGCACGAGCAACACGCCCATGAGACGCCGCCGACTCCTGGATTGAATGACGACCCGCCTGAGGTCTTGGAAGGAGATCCGGAACACTGCTTTAGGCCAGATGTTGTATCTGGTGGGGCAGGGACTAAAAGTAAAAATTAACAAATTTATCTGAAGCGCTACATTCCTATAGGATAGCAGTATTTTTTTTAGGCCAGTGATGCGTTTTAATTTAACACAAATGGTTGGTTTATATGATGAACCAGCAGCCCCTATTTTGCTTAAATGTAACGCAGTGTCTAACGTTACGTCCGACGGAACCCGAAATAAAAATTAGTTACACCCAACGTAACTGTCAGGCATTCGAGTTACGTACGACGTAACTCGAAATAAAAATTAAAGTTACCGTATTTACTCGAAAATAGGTCGAACTCTATTTGTTGGACCCACCGAAAATAAAATAAAAAAAAAAATAATTCAAATATAGGTCGACCTTTTTTTTTATTTTTAAGAACAGGGGAAATTTTGGGCAAAAGAAACAAACCTTTATTTACATCACTCTCAGCTAAATCACGGGGCGATGCCAAAAACTTCACCGTCAGAACTTCTCGACATGTCATCGTCGTCCGAAGCTTCGTCAGCTTGGTAGACATCCTCGCAAATTCGCAACAATACTTCACTGACACCGTTGTAAAATGACAACAAGAAACGAAAGAAGGTGCGAAGCGACGAGAGACATAACTACAAAGACGCAAGCAAAGCCGCCGTTTCGCCATGAGCAACACGCGAGCCGAGCCGCAGCATGCAACTAACAAAAGTAACATCTTTTTTTTTCTTTTTTTGTGCGCGCTTGCGAAGATGGAGGGCAAAGTGCACGGCGCATCGCGTTCCTCTCCTTCCTCATTGCCCAGCAAGGGGAACGCTAGAGGCGCAATGGCGAAATCCAACGCCCTAGGGGTTCGCGCGATGGCGACACCGGCCACCGCGGTTGTTTACCAAAAGCTTTTTGAAACAAGGAGCGGCGCGGCTCTACGGCAACGCCGGCTCGGTGACTCGATAGCTTCATGCCTCCGGTAGGGTCGCAAAATTTGGTCGCGAATGTAGGTCGAAATTCTTTAGTCACGATTTCCGGAAAAAAAAAGAAAAAAAAAAAGGTCGACTTATATTCGAATAAACACGGTAGTCAGCCGCGCGACGAGACACACATTATGAAAGCGATTGGTGCGAGCGACCAAGGCGATGAGCGACGTTTTGTAGAAGCCCAAGAACCGAGCGGCGCAAGCAGCGAGAGTGAGAAATCTTCGTCGCTCGGCGCCGGCACTCGTAGCTTCTCGCCGTCGCTCGTCTCGTTAATCGCTATATTGCTTACATGCCGTTCAGAAAGGCGCTCTAAGTGCTTACCATTGCATTGGGACCAGCCTCGCATCCAACCGTAACCAGTCTTGACTTTTTTTTAAAGCCGCCGAGGTAGAAGTTAACCATCGTATATGCATCGTTTTTAAGCATGGCTCCTCGTTCATTGCTCGATTTATATTTTCCGTAAATGACAAACCGCAATAAAGCACAATTATTCTAGTTCAAAATTGTTACGAACACTTGGCACGCATGCTTACGCTGTAGCGCACCTAACGTAATTTAAAAGTAGAACGAAAACAGGACGAGATTCGCTTACCGCTTCACGGAGACAGACGTCTTCGGATCCTAGGCCTCACGGCCGAACTGGGAAGTCGCCTGCGGTCCGGCGATCGGACAAGTCGAGCCGGCCTGACCCAGGCTGACCACGCCTGGTTGAACTATGAGAGGCGCCGTCGAGTTGAGAGCCAGAGACGCAGTAGAAACGGACCGTAAAACCTCTGTCCCCCAAAACGCAGAACGAGCCAGCGACGCCAAAACCGCCAAAACCACTACCCACTACGTCGCCAGCTCCGCGACGACCGGAAGCGTGGAAGCCGGGAAGTTTTAGAAAAGGCGCGACAGCGGAAGCCACTGGGCGGAAGCTTTACGTTTCGGTTTCGCTTTTCTCCGACGCCGGGTTTGCGGCTGGTTGCGACGACGCGAGGGGCCACGAAAAGACGCCGAGTTGGCCGAGTACGAGTCACGGCCCACGATACGAGCAACGGGCCATTTGCCCCTGTCGACCGGCGATGCGGTATCCGCGGCTTGGTGTCACGATCGGTTTGTTGCCGTGCACGCTGACTCAAAGCTCGAAGTTACGCAGTTCCGTTCCGGCACCAGCCGCACCACGTTTTCCGGTGCATCGCACGTGGAGGCCTTTCGACGCATTCAGCATTCAGTGACCGTAAAGATGGTGCCCGCTGTTTTCGGTGCTGTGGAAGAAGTTGCGAGACGGAAGGAGCATCGAAACCAAGGCGTTTAGGACTCCAGGCCGGGCCGCCGGTTCACTCGAGAGGCGACGTGTGTGCGCACGCTTCGAGGAAGCCTCCGTGTTTCGCCGCGCCAGAACTCGCCGATCGCGACCGGACCCCGAGTCCGAGAGGCTCTTGCGCAGCCAGGAACGGCACCGAGGTAGGCGCTGCTCGTTCTGCGCTACCATGCAGTGCTCAACAGTGCCCGGGGCTTTCGGTGTCGTTCGTGCTTGCACCGATGTCTTTGTGACCCCTTCGGACGCGCAAGTCGTACTTCGCAAAGGTTTGGACGGGGCCGCCCACACCGAGCAGCTCCGCTATATTCCGCTCAGTTATGATCACAATAAAAGCTTGCGTTTATCCTCGGGGAAAAAATTGCGGGACCGCTCTCCGCGCCGCCGACGAGATTGGCCGCCGCCATGTTCTCAGCTGTTCACTCGCTCCCGCAGCGAGCGCCTTCCGATAATCCTCCCCGTTCCAAAATGCGATGCGATTTCCGTTTACAAGGGCTGAATGAATGCGCACTGGACATCTCGATCCACCTCTGTCTAGCGACTTTAATGCGATGCGCTTTGCGCATTATGCCGTTTACATGACCGCATATGGAATGCGGCAACTGGATTCAATACGACTAAGTCGCATTCATGTAAACGCGGCTTATGTTCTTTACACGTATGGTGTATGTAACGATACCGGTTGTAAACGATGGACATTTGTTTGGAAGATGGCGGTCGTCTTTCTGCATGTATGATTTGGTTATAACGGTGGTCGTGTGGTGTAAGCGTTTTTGTTGGAAAGACGGCGGTCGCCTACGTCATCGGACGCAAAATCATACCAGCACACCGCATCATATCGGCAAGCAAACTGGCTGCCAGTATAGACAGACCCGGAGCCATAGCGGTGCCGGTATCTCCAGTTATGCAGAACGCCAAACCAAACTAGCTGCATGCATAATAACACGAAGTTATGTTGGTGTCATACCCGAACTGTACAAGCAGCAGGTTTGTTTCTTGTACGTTTTTCCAATAGGGCATACTTGAAGGGCACAGCCAAAGTCCTTAGCATTTCTCATTAAAAAGGTATTCATAAGCATTGTAGCTGTAAGTTTACTATATGTGGTTTAATTGCTGAGGGGATCAACGACGCAGATGGCCTGACGCTGCGGAGGGGGCAGCCTTGCAGCACAAGTTCTACGACATGGCCGGCTTTCCTTTGGTCGTGGGTGCTGTTGACGGTACCCATGTCCGGATCCAGGCACCCCATGTGCACGAGGAGGCGTACGTCAACCGCCATGGATACCATTCCATCAACGTACAGGTGGTCGTTGACGCCTCTTCTCGGATTCGCAACGTCGTTGCAAGGTGGCCTGGAAGCACCCACGACTCTCGGATCTTCACGGAGAGCACCTTGGCAGTCAAGCTGGCCAGTGGAGAGTACGACGGCCTGCTGCTTGGTGACAGCGGCTACTCCTGTCAACCATGGCTGATGACGCCATTCCTGTCGCCGTCATCAGCAGCCGAGGTCGCATACAATACGGCACACACGACGACAAGAAGCATTGTTGAACGGTAAATCTAGGCCATATATTGTGAAGGGCACAGAGATATTCATGCAAGACATTTCGAGACGACTAGCTGTCTTGACGTAATATGTGCAACACGTGCATGCTCCTTCCGTCTATTGCTATTCTTTATGGCATAAAAATATTCATACAAATTTTTATATTAATCTAACGAAGCATAAGATACCGTGGTTTTATGTAAGCAAGATGAAAGTAGTATCCTGAGATTACGAATCAATACAACTTATAATAGCTGCCTAGGGTTCTGCGGTTTCAGTTTTTATTTTTCTGGAATCGGCATACTTTTTTCGGTTGTTATTGTCAGTATGAAATTTTCAGTTTTTATCGATAAATATTTTTAGTCGAAAGCTTACTGCCTTTTTCCGGTTGATATCTATTGACCAGTTACGTTTTTTTGCAAGCAGGTTTGTCGAGAATGCAGTAGATTAGGTTCATATCTGAGTTATTCGTCAAGCGGCAACACTTGCGGACATGGCAAACGTAACCTTGGTTATACATGTGCTGTGACGACAAATTCTTAATCGCAAAATTTGCAAACGTAATTCTTGGCACGCTTCTTTGTTCTTCACATGGGGAGGACTATTAAAGCTGCTTTCCTCTAACCAGATAGCACCTTGAGAGAGGCTGTTTAAACAGCTTTGGTTTTTTTCTTATGCTCCCTACAATAGGAACAGAATGACATTCCATTCCTCCCAGAACAAAAGTAAGACCAAATGGCTTGACAAACAATGAAAACGCTCCAAATCCGCCCTCTAGACGACCACAGCAAACTTGATGGACAAAGGAACGCAAATTGCATCGATGACAAACCCAAATACTTCCTAAAGTGTGCTTCCAACAGAATAGTTTGAAAGCACGGAGATAAGATAGGTGACTACTCGGTCACATGCTTCTATACTCTGTTTACTCGGTCACATGCGCCTGTAATGGTCTAAAGTACTGACCATTTAGGTTTAAAATCAAACTTTCGAAACTTACCTCACCACACTTTATCGGGTTTTATCGCTTGAGACTGAAAATGCAGAACGTCAGTTATGTCTTAGCTCCCCAGGACTGGCAATAATGGGGAAAAGCACTAAACTCACCTCAGGTGCCAGTGCTACGCAAGACCCGGACAGAAGTTGATATTTTGTTAATTGGACAAAAAGAAGCATTAATGACAATGGAATTTTTTTCCTAGACACAGCAGTGGAAGTAACACTGTGCCTTGGCACTTTCATATGTCTACTTTTTGAAATGTCAGTTTCGGGCTGTTTAATTGAAACTAACTAAACGTGCTAGATATGTATGTACTCATATTGAGTGCACAAGTACAGCTAAGCTCGTGCGTGCTAAGATGCGTGTGATCCAAAAATAGCGGCACATCGGTGTAAGTCGCAAACAATTGTGTGTTGCTGACCGTCTTGACCGATTGGCCAAGAGTACATGCCTAGCATGACCTATTCTCCTCTCATCGATAGATTTAAGAGTAGTGCCAAGGCATCATTTTGGACAATGTTGAAGTTGAGCATGCAATAACAAGTTTCCACAAATAGTCTCTAGACACCATCTTACACGTCATTCACGACTGATGATGAGTCGCTGCAATCTCAAATGTTCAGGCAAATCTTGCTTGGGATTCCGTTGTGAAAGTGCCATAAGACCCTCTACCAAAACTTTTGCTGCATGCGTCCAGGAGCTTCCACTTGAGTCAGAAATGGCGGTGCGTGGACCACTAACTAATAGGAACACTAGCGGCACAATCAAAGGGTAGGAGTACTTGGATAAGGCGTTATATCAAGTGCTTTACGTCTTACATCTCCCAGACTTACAAGACGGATTCTTATTGATCAATGACAAAAGTAGATGGGTTGCGCTACCACGAACATCTATTCCTGGAGAGTGGAAGGGGAAAGGCTCAACAAGGCAAGAGTCTGGCTCTCTTTCTCTTTTCACTCTGTCTCACAAGTAACATGTAGAATGAAATTTTGATGGTACTGTATTTGTTGCAGTATAAAGCTTGGTTACAAGTTAATTCTTACAGCGTTGGCAGCAATCAGGTAGCAAAAAATTCTAACATATTGGCCTGTGCATATGCAGGTGTTTGGTTGGAAGCATATCCACGAAACCCTTTGAGGATAGCGCTTGAATAAAGCTGAACTTTGCTTGTTGCCTTCTATAAAATACATTGCACAGGCTAACCACAGGTGATTCCGGATGTGAACGCAGTGTAAAAATAATTCGGAAGGAAAATAAAATGGTATGCATAATGCCCAGCTTTCGATATCCTGGAGCAATGGGCTGGAGCTTGGGCTGGAAACATTAGGAGGTGTGATATCGGGTACGGCAGGTAATTTGCGATTCGAATTCAGCTGTAAATTTGTCCTTGTTGCGTGTCATCCTCTTGAGTATTTGCGTTCCACGCTGTTGTCCGATTTTGCTATTGGGTTTCTGGGAAGGAATAACATGTGGTTTTGATCCATGCGCTCTGTACAGGACAATCGGCCAACTCAAGCGGAGGTTCCATTGCCTTCACGCTGAGCTCCGAATGGCTCCAGAACGGTGCTGCGACATCATTGTCGCGTGCTGTGCCCTCCACAACCTGGCCAAGAGGTACCCCTGCAGGACACCCGTGGCCGCCATCCCCGCTGAGGTTCCCGTTGAGCCCGTAGCAGCCAACCGTGCTGAGAGCAACGAGGCCCGAGACTTTATTGTCAACCATTTCTTCGGCTAAGTGTAAGTGTCTGGATAGGTATCTTCTGGCTGTCCATTTCTAATGCAAGATGCTTTGTTATGATCGTGGCTATTGCTTTCACCTTTTGTTTATCAGGCTTTGCAGATAATTATAAGAAAATTATGTCAGACAGTCGTCTAACTAGATGAAATAATTGCTTGAAATAGTATTTATTGTTTTTCTACTTAAACATCAGTTGTATTTTTGGAAACTGCAACAGTTAGGGGCTCAACCGTGCTGCACAGTTAGCAAGAAGCCAACAGCTTTGAGATATTGATTAATTTTATTTTAAGCTTTTTTTGTATAATCTAACTGGATGTAAGATTATTATAAGTTCTACCCAAAATAACCCATAAAGGAGTGTGACACATGTGACAATGCTGAAAGTGTGTTATCAACATGACAATGACATTCCAGCAATGCATATATCACTCTTGCACAGATCAATTTGGGTAGTGCTTGCAGATATCCCACACAGAGTTTCGAAATTTGGATGATAGAAATGTAAAGAATGATTGATGGACATCCCCTTATACCTGTTGCTTCCATAGCAGTACGTGTAAATTGCAGCATGAGCGACGAAATAAGTAATGAAAAAAAATTTTCTTACTTCCCACATTATTGTTACAAAGCTCGAAATGTGTCATTTGAGGCACTTATAATTAGCTCGTTGGAAAGAGTGTGCTCGAAAAAAATCCCTGCCGAAGCTATTGGTCAAACGGGAGTGCAGTGCAATGTCCAACACTCCTGCAATCGCACGCTGCAGCTCAACTGCTTGTTACTGCTTTGGTCTCCTCCCCATCAACTCCTGCACTCTCGCAGAGCTACAAGCATAGGCACACACGGGCTCTCTTAAACTAATAGATTTTGAATTTGATTTCCGGAGTTCATAACAATGCACTTTTCAGAACTTCTAACTAATGACACGAGGGATGCTTCTTCAAATTTGTGCACTTCTTCGCACTCTCTGGAGCTCTCTTTTTATACTGTCATTATTTTTTGTAATACATTTCCCACACCGACGGATGCTTTATGGGAAGTGCTGAAGTCAGCCCTATAACAGACTATGTGTGCACAGTTTATAATGAGGCAACTGAAGAAGACAGCTATTTTCCCATTCAATATCTACAAACTGGTACTATTTAATGGGTACAGGAGCATGAATAGGAGAGTATAGTGAAACAATGTTCATTTGATACCAATTTCAAAGCTATCAGTACAAATTATATATACTACCCCATAGAATGTTCATTTTTCACTGCATACTCATGGTTACTAGCTCATAGGATTTACATAGTGTACGCTTCTGAGTGTTGAGTCATAACACCTTTCACAGGTTTTTCCAACCTGCAAACCTTTTCTCTTATTTTTCACAAACCTCCTAGGGTTAGTTCATATTTTGTTCATCCTGGCTGGCATGATAACATCATTTGCAAAACATTTATTTTTAGTAGGGCATTGTCCAGAGAGGAGCTTTATTGTACATACTACACTCTCATTAATTCAAACTCCAGAAAGTCAGATATTTTAGTTGGATATATATGATACTAGAGAACATTATGATTTGTTACATGGATAGCGATATATACAAAGCAGATTTTGGCCAGTTTCCTCTACATAGCACAGTAGCTTGCTTATAGTTAATGCATAACCATAAGCAAGTACAGGCATAACACATTTGTGAAAGAACTGTGACTAAGTTTATTCATCCGGCAAAAAAGTCGTCAATTGTGGACTGTTTAGTCAGCACATGAGATCTCAAAACAAAATTTTCAATGCCAGCCAATGCAAGTAGCTCTTTACGGGACTTTTCCTTTGCAGACAGAAACTTCCGGAGCTGAGCGATGTGCTCAAAGGCCTCTGCGGCTGTGACAGTTCGTAGTGGGTCATCCATTTCTTCATCGTCATCTTCACTGTCACTGCTGCACTGTGCTGGCATTACTTTCCGTACTATGTCCTCTAATGAGTCATCATGACAAACACACACATCGTCGTCAAGACTAATATAGTTCGCCTGCATGGCGTTCACATTACGTGTTTCAAGGCCAGAAATCATGATGCCAGTGAGCTGTGCCTCGTCCTCGTTGTCGTCTTGGTCATCATTGCTAGTCTTGAAGCACATAATTTGAACGCCGTTTTCCGTTCATGTGTGCCGTTTTCGCTAATTCATAGTTTTTTGTTCTCGCGGCCCCGTTGACTGCGCTTCTTTCCGAGCACTGGTGCACTGCGGAGAAGCAACACTCGCAAAAGCAAGCTCCGCAGGTATTGCTTCTCTGCGGTGCACCGGTGCTCGGAAAGAAGCGCACTCAACAGGGCCGCGAGAGCAAAAAACTATGAATTAAGCGAAAACGCCCTTCAAATTAAGTGGCCTATAAATACATAAAAAGGCTTAGCGGGACAACCAAAATTTTTAAACCTGTTTTAATTAACTGGAAGTACGAAATATCCGAGTTCGAATTATCGCGAGCCTACGTACAAGCAGCAAGTAGATTTCAGCTCCAAAAAACTGTTGTGTTGGATAACAGTGTATTTTTTTCTCGGTTGTATATCTATTCTGTGCGGACAAGTGATCACTTTGTGTTTTTATGTATGTGTGTTATTTCCCACCCCTCCTACAATAATGCCCTCAAGGCGATGAAGGTACTCTTTAAATAAAATAAATAAATAAATACTTAAAGAACAAGGTAAGTGGTGACGATTCAAAGTAATAAGAGTTGAAGACCCGGGGCCCCAAAAGGTGACACACGCAACAAAATGATGTAGTGTTGTGTTTGATCCCTTTTTCTGTTCCTGAGTTTCGGGATATTCTTAGTATGAACTTTTTCGTACATAAGCAGCACACAGTCCATAGGTCGCAGGAGCATATCCAGGCAGAAAAAGCCTTTATCTTAAAAGCAGAAGGAATATTTGCAGATGCAAGTCAGAAAGTGTCTGTGGTCCACTCATCGATTACTCGAACATTTTCTTAAAACACAGAAACTCGACCTTGGTCTTCTGCCGGGAGGCTAATCGTCTTGGCGACCTCCTCTCTTGAGCTGTGACGGGGAGCCGCGTTATGAAAGGGAAACATGTGAAGGGATATAGGAAAGAAGGAATTATACATCTGCCTTTGAGCTTAACCCATATTTTTATTTTAGGTATCCATGTAAATTATGTGCCACCTTTGGGGCGTCGAAAGCCTGGGTGCCATACTGCCAGTATGATATTCTGTTGCTTACTTAACCACAGCGTAAAACATTGCGATCAGAACAACCACGCTGGTCTAGTGTAGGGATAGTCAACGACATGGAATAGATTGTGTGCAAGCTTCCCTTGTAGATAGCATGCATAAAATAAATGAAGTGTCACACATACCGTGTTTGCACGATTCTAACGTGCCCCCGATACTTACATGCAGGCAATTTTAGCTCCCAGATATCGAAAAATTTAATTGCTGCCGATTCTACCGCGCAGGTAAAGTAATGCACTTTGAACACCCATAAGTGCAGCTCTTAGGCGCTCGTTTCCGGCTTGAGCGGCGTCGCCGTCGCCGTCGTCGTAACCGCCGGTGCATGATGGGAAAATTTCTCCGCTAAATCTAGCGGAAACATTTCTCCGCTAAATCTAGTGAAAAAATTTCCCCGCTAAATCTAGCGGAAAAATTTCCCCGCTAAATCTAGCGGCGAAAATTCCCCGCTAAATCTAGCGGAAAAATTTGTCCGCTAAACCTAGCGGAAAAATTTCTCTGCGGGGTCATGTGACCTGGGGGTCACGTGACCCCCCCCTGAGGTCACGTGACCCCCCTCCCCCTCAGTACCCTTCCCTACTCCTCCTCAAGAGCTGCGCTCTAATTCGGTGTTACAGAGTTGTAAACGGCCTTCACTTTTTTTTTTTTCATACAACACTTCGCGAGCTCATTGGGTCGCTGGGATTGCGAGGCTACGCAGTGTCGCTCCGTGGTTATCGTTTCCCGTCAGTGTGATGACATAAAGGCGAAAGAACGCGCGATACGGATACCAAAATATCTAATGTAAACAAACGGTCACAAAGGCGATTGGGCTAGCTGCCTTGCGTTTTTCTTTTGAGTTTTGGTTTCAATTGTAAGTGCATGTAATTTTAGGCACCCATTTTGGCAAAAAAAATGTGAGCGTTATAATCGTGCAAACAAGTATGTAGGTCAGAAAAAACGCAAAATATGTATACAACACAGCGACAAACAATGCAAGTAGCTCATTACATGAGTTAATCTTGTCCTAATTGTTTTTTTATCAGTTAAATTTGCAGCTGTGCTCGGGTGGTTTCAAGTCTAATGAGTTCTCTTTGCTCCCTGAGCACTTCCTCCCCTATAGCATAGAAACTCCGTGCAGCATCTGCTGCAGCGAGGATTGCGTTTGCAGCCTGTATGGCCCCATTTGTGTACTTTCTCTCAAGGAGTATATTCTCATGCTCCAGATCCTGCTGTCGCTCGGCCCTTCTCTGGTACTGCTGTGCAGCCTCACGGGTCCAGCGCTGGTTGTGCTGCACAACAGGAGAGGCCAGTGTTCTCTGTGCTGCGTCGTCTTCAACTGTACTGCTGCCAGATGACGAGGGTGGCGGCGTCGTCACCCTTCCCGTGCAGCTGCTGTAGTGACACGCATGACCAGGAAATTGTTTGAGGTTAAAGGGATACTACAACAAAATTTCGGGTTTCATTTTGTGGTCTATATGTGTTCGAAGGAGCAGTATCACATCGAACACAACAATATCTTGTTAAAAAAGTCACGAAAAGGAATTTTAAAACGAATTAAGCGATTGGCAAAGAGCACCAGGTGGTTGTCGCTAACGCCTCGTTTGTAATGCCCGTCTAAGAACCTTGACAGCTAGTGACGGTAACTGTCTCGCCTCCGGCTACCACATTAGAAGAGGGGAAGGAGGAACTCTCCTCTTCCAAAGAATCCTTTTTGTATGTCCCAGAAGTTGCTACTGTCCCCCTACAAGATTATAAAAGATTAACCCGTCACTCAAAATTCGTACAAAAGCAGCCGCTTTGGTGGCTGGAACGACTAGGCCATCCTCTCGACGTCAGCCTCGTCGCAGCTTTGCTCGTCCCGAGACGAACTACGTCACGATTGCGTTGGGTGTCACATGCTCTCCGCTGGCTGTTCTCCGAGCGCTTGTCAGGGTGGGCCGTTTGTAACGAAAACTATAGCCACCAGGTTCAAAATACAAACGTGCGATTGTCATTTAGGGATACAGTGGATCATAATCAACCTATTTTTGAACACGACGGGTATATTTTTAATTTCGTTGAGGTATCCCTTTATCGCATAAGCCTTTACAACGATTATCAGCAAACTTAAAAACCCAAGTCACTGACTGGCTGTGGATGGCAGCCCGAGGTACAATATTGTCCTGCATAAAGTTAATGCTCGGGACGTGTTCCGAGCATGCGCAGTGAGAAAAATGGCAGCTCACAGAGGGCTATTGTTGGGCAGGAGTGAACTTGTAAATTTCAGCATAACTTAGCAAACTGCAAGGGCTACAGCTCCAGAGAGCTGCTCAGAGCATTGAAGCAAAGGATTGTGACTAGACACCATACTCGTGCACCTACGTCCTCCGTGACATGATTCTCTCCGTCCTCTTTCTCTCCAAGTGATGCATGAGGGCTGCAGTGCATGACATTTTTGACGTCACCCTGGATCAGGGTACATATATGTGTGGGAGAACTGAGTGCAACGTGCGGCAACCTTAATCCAGATGTGACAGTAACACTTGTCATAATTTTACCACATATGTTGGTGGTACAACAGACTGGAGTGCCTAACCCCACAACTTCGTTTCATTGGCGGTTGGTAGAGTCGCCATATAGACATTTGTACAAGATTTAAAACAAGTAGATGTGGCACACTCACACCAGCCGTCATATGTGATTATTGTGTACCCAAGCACTGTCCGGCTAACTGGGACATTGATACTTTTTCAGATTTTGTTGGCACAGATCAGCATCGAATAAGTCATTGGTGCATTCTCAACTTAATCTCATAAGCGTTACCAAAAAAGAATGGATTTTTGCTACGTTAGCAGGCATGTACGAAGATCATGCAAAAACATTCCCACTGACAGTGGAAAAATTTGGGTATTGAGTGACCTGACTTTGAAGAAAATAGGTGATCTCAACTTGAGAGAAAGACTACCATAGCTTTGTTGATTATGATGTAAATATTTCTTTGTAATTTTGTGGTACAAATAGTTTCAAACTGTGAGTTTTACTGCATTTACCCTAATAAATGGTTTCATTGGCACTTTTTCAGCAGTGCAGAAATGGCTAAATATGTGAAGGTGGTGTCCTTGTGCTGTGTTCTGTTCTCTACTGGACAGGTTTTGACTCGTGCTCCTAATATTGTCGTTTTGCTTCATGAAGTTGGTCTCTATGTAAGGGCACGCAGCAGTAGTGTTATGCAACTGACATGTCCACTTTGAGATGGAAAACCAATATATTCTTTTATGACAATCCAAACTGTTCCCTATGCTCATCAATGTTTTCTAGGAGCATGCCAACAATTGGTGACTTTTGATATGCCTTGTGTCTGTGCTCAGTTTCATACCTATCATCAGTGACAGCAGAACATCCCTATCATCAGTTTCATAACTATCATCTTGTGGAAGTACTCATAATGTGACGAGCAGAACAGAAAAAGAATGCACTTTCAGCGCGTGCTCATTCTCTTCTGCTGCTTGTGCATCCTTGTGCTGTCAGGGCTAGTAAGCTGTAACTGGGTGCAGAGCTTCCACTGTACTATCGCCTCCATTGTCACAGTCTACATACAGTGTGCAACGATATCAAACTTGTAGGCGTAAGGGTGGGCCATTCAATTAGCACAAGTAAGGTGATTGACGAAGCCACGTGCTCATACCTACAACTTTAGTATTGTAATGTATAAAGTATCAACAGGAGCATAGCATACACAGCATGGCCTATAAAGTGTTACCTACTTTTCGGTGTCACCGATGATGACGTCAATCCCACAGATCGTCGGGGAATCGTCCCCGATCACATTTAAAACAGTCTCGACAAGTGGTGTCAGCTGATGGGGGTTGGGACCAGCACCTATGAATTGAAGTACACTTATTTTGTTTACTAGGATGTAAGCACAATTAAAGGTGGGGGAGGGGAGACAGGGTGTTCATTATTCAACATAGTATCAATGTGCGAATGAACAGAAAACGCGTAAACATGTAATTGCCAATAATGATAAGATTGTTTTCTTACCTTCGTTTTTTTTTTTTTCACCCTCAGGTTCCTATTATCCGGTCTCGGGTAATATGTGATGCTGGGGAATTTATTTATTTTTTTTTTTTGTTTGACAGCAAACTTACTGTTGCCAGCTACCGGCTAGCCTGGCCCACTCTGTGCCTGAATCGGTTGCGTCGGAAGTGTTTGAAACATGGAGGGGCGACGGGGCCTCTGAGCTTAACCCCGCCCCCTTTTGCAGCATTGTTTACCGCAGCTGTCTGAAATTTCAAAAAAGGGGGGGGGGGGGGGAGGAAGGGGATCTGAAGCCCCCCTGCCCTTGTTCCCACGCTACTCGCCTACATACATTTTTCTTCTGTGTTTAGTTGAACAATAGTGTCTACATTGTTTACAGTGCTAAAGACAATGTTTTTGGCAAGCAAAATTTGGACATTAATTTTGAGAAATTACGCAGGCCCACTGCATGGAACAGGATCCAAGGTGCTTTGGGGCTATTTCTGTGTTAGTGCCACTGTGTTGAAACTTGTGCGAGTAAGAGCTAATTAATCTTTGGGCTTGCCCTCTCATGATATTGAGCGAGATGTTAGTTGTCGCGCATTGAATGGGGTCTTCGGTTGAGATATTTGCCCCAAAAATTTGAGGGGCTAATATATCACTCTCTAATAAATTTGTACAGTGCACCCAAAGTTTCCAATAAAGATTTTACAAATATCGCCCTTTTTTCTGTTTTTGTAGCGCAAATATTGGAACTTACCTGTCCGTTGGTCATGTTCTTTGTACAATCTGTACAAAGTTCGGCACTTTTTAAGTAATTTTCTCCATGCTTCTTGAAGTTGTTTCACTGAACGCGGAACTTGGTGGCGGCGGGTCATGAAATTGGCGACTTGGTCCCAGGCGCGTTTTTTGGTTTTAGTAGTCACGGTAGGGCCGAATTTTCCCAGGATTTGGTATTTTCGAGCCTCAACTTCCCGGACTAATTCCAATTTTTCATCTAGGGTCCAATTCTTTTGACGCAGCGGCGCGGTCCCCTTTGAGGTAGTCGCTCGGTTCATTTTCGTTTGCAGAAGGAGCATGATCGTCTGCTACCTTGGTTTGTTTATCTACACAATTGCAACATTATTCCTGCTAACCGTAAAATATTTTTTCAGAAGCAACGCGAAATAACAAACAAGTGCATTTCCAACAACTTCAGTATTGTTTATTTCTCGGTTCTACAACTTTCGCAGACGGCTCAACGGAGTTGATTCGGAAAAACTGCATGTACCGGCTTTCTTGGAGGGCGAGTGAATTGAACGATCGGCAGGTCACTGGTCTTTTATGGACAACGTAGCATTTCACTAAACCCAGAGAAAGTTCTGCTACTCATCACTGCTAAAATCCATTGGACCGTTGAGCCTCTGTCCGCCGTTTATCTGCAGAACGGTTGATGCTGCAGCTGCAGTCGCACTGTAAGCAGAATACGAGGATTTTGTACAAAATGGACACCCTGAACAGAAATTTTCCCGGCGTGGCTACTTTCAATAAACCGCAATCGCTACTCAAAAGGCAACTCTCCGTAATGCTTCCTTTCAATAAACGTATTCTGACCCTGCTCCTGCTTGAAGTTAGTTTCACAGCGCTCAACATAACGTGAGTATGAGGCTGGCCTCATCACAACCCTATCGCGAAATGTTTTGGTGCTCACCGTAAAACGCTTGTCGTACTCGGCTATCGTGTTCCTTGGAACGCATCCCACATTTCGGCGCTGCGATGCATGATTCTTGCCGTGCTTCAATGAAGCCGATGCGAAGCTTCGACAGTCGGCGACTCCGGGCCACTGTACTTCTACAAATCGGTGACTCTGAGCCACTGTTTGTCGACGGGCTGCTGTTGTCGACTTCAGTCGCAGTCCCCTCGAAATGTCAGTTTCTTTAAGGCGCACGTAGGATACTTGTACACTCTTAACTTAGAACACGGAACCTAAATCATCGCTCTGAAGACAAACACCAATGCGATCGCGACCGCGGAAACTGCGAACGCCGCAGCCATTTTGTCGAACGACGCGACGGGGCAATGCGTAGCTCCCCGTATCCCTACCGAGCCAGTCACGTGACTAAAAAATCCCTCTCCTAGGTACTGCGGCTAACTTTAGCCGCGGTTAGCTGTTCGAGCAAACGGGCCCTGGTCACCAAACGCTTTTATTGTGTTGTTTTTGTTTTTTTTTTGTTTTTAACGCGCAAGACGGCGTTTCTTGGCATATGCTTTTAGCGCCTTAGCTTCGACCAGCGATTCGATGGCCTTAAAATGTTGTTTTCAGGCCTTTTCCTTGGCATCTCGCGTTCCGCACTAGAGCATGCATGCTTCTACGTGTGTGACAGTTTGAGACGCTCAAGTTTGTACTACGCAAAAAGTGTCCTAACGAGTCCCCAGAGCCGTATTTGGGAAGAGTTTGGCCAGTCTGTGATCTCGCCGCCGTAATGTCCCTCTCCCGAGTGAGCCAATCAGCCCGCGGCGCAGAGTGAGAGGCGTGAGCGCATGCTCGTGAACTGTCGGCTGCTCCCAGCTGAGTGGAGAGGGTCGCCATGTTCATTCATTCGCCCGGCGAAATGCATAGGATCAACATCCGAATTTCGGTTCTCTACTTCTATTTGGCAATCTCTGGCAAGAAAAGGATATAATGTTATTCCTCGGTGGCTTAAAAAGCTAACGAATTACGTCTCTCCACGTTTGAACGCAAACTTTAATTCAAGCGAAAAAGAAATAAGCCCGTAGCAGACGACGCGCAGCCTCAAGAGTGATCCGCGTCGACAGCGTTGCGTCAAAATGGCGGTCATCTCCTCTTTGCTCCCTTTTTTATCTCTCACTCATTTGGCTCTCTCTTTTCTTTCCTTCGCTTTTCTCCTCTCCGGCGCCTCCGTCGCCCCTCCCACTGGCCAAACTCACCCAATATACGGCTCCGCGAGTCCCCTTTTCGCAGCGCCCCCTCGGCAACGAAGGAGACCTACGTGTCGCTATCCCGCGCGTTTTCTTTTTTTCTTTTACAGCGAACTTGGATATGGCTAGGGTTCCGTGGATTTTTCGTGTGCGTAACCAAAACCCCTCCGTTCGCACCGCCGCATGCGCCGCACGCGCACGCCTTCCCGGTGTAAAAGATTCGAAGTAAATAGCCAAAATAAAGCATTGATGAATGCGCGTGCAAGATGCTATTTGTTTTAGGTTTTTTTGCTTTAGAACAGTTACTGCTGCAGACGCCGGTACGTGCAGCGTGGAACACCATTCCTTCCATTCTCTTTGGTGCTTGGGTAATTCTGCAATAGGTCTATTCAGCAGATTAGTTATCAACAGGCACCATTTTCAAGATCAGTAGACTCTCAGGTAGATAATAAAGGTTCCTCAAAGACTTGTCGCTGTGCGACCCGCGTCGGCCACGTCCACTTTCTCACCGCCCTCTCATTGTCGTCGTTCCAAGCGCTTGCGTGCCTTGTTTCCATTCCTTCCGCTCTCTCGGGGTGGCGGTCCTGTCGCGCTTGTCTACTTTCCGCCTGGTGGCGGTCCCGTTGCGCGTGTCTAGTTTCCTTCTGCTCCTCGGGATTGGTGTGTGTCGTGTGCTAAACAGCTTCGCTGGACACTCACCTTCACAGAATAGAATGGCTCATGATTTTTTTCTTTGTGTGTGTGTGTGTGATTGATTTAGCTGTTGGTAGCATACTCACAAAAACAACGAACATCGTGACAACGCACTTTTGGAGCAATATGATCTATTTCATCAAATCGTGGGTGCCGGCTGAGGTCGAGCTTGAAAGTAAAGTAACGTTTAAATGTTCCAAATAAAAGTATAAAGTTCGGCGGATTTATTGGAAACACGAATTTACGCAGTATCCTGATTTGTCTTGCTAATGAGTTGGCATCATGTAGCTTATTTTCTAAAGTGCACCTCTTAGGCACCCGTTTCCACGTTTTGCGGCGTCGGCGTCGGCGTTGCAGCCGCCGTTGGCGTAACCGCCCCGCTAAATTTTGCAGGAAATAGAATTAATGTTGAGGTCTTGTGACGTCAATTTTACCGCTAAATCTAGCGGAGAAACTGAATTTTTTTATTGGTGACGTGACACGAAGTCATGCAGCGTCATTTTCCCTCTGTATTTAGCGGGAAAACTGAATTGGTGTTGAGGTTACGTGGCGTAAATTTCCCCGCTAAATTGAGCGGGAACTTAACTCGCAAAATTTAGCGGGACAATTTTCGTTAAGTTTAGAGGAAACTTCAGCGGGGAAATTTACCGGGAGAAGGAGAGGAGGGACAGAGGAGGGGGAGAGGGGAGGGACGTGGAGGGAAGGACGAGGAGGATGAGGGTAGAGGAGTAGGTGGAGGAGGAGGGGAGGAGAAGGGGTGGAGAGGAGGAGGAGCGGAGGAGGATAGGGCACGAAGGAGGAGGAGGAGGAGGGGCATACCCTCCCCTCCATACCCTCCAAGCCTGCTCCTCAAGAGCTGCGCTCTGATTTCGCATAACAGAGAATTGTAAACGTCTTTCATTTTTTCTGAGAAACATTGTAGGCGTAATTAACGCTAGTTTTAAGCCAGCATGCGTGTGATCCGTATCAGAGTACTCAGCACTTGTCACGATAATCTCGGTTCAAGCAAGACAAAATGGGAGTACACCTTGTAAAGCCAAGGACGGTGTTCGGGCTGCAGTGAAATGTGAAAATGAAAATAAAAGTGTGCTACGAGGCTGAATTAAATAAAATGAATTATTGTTCGTAGTTTCATATTCATTTTCGGGAACCGCTCAGATGGAACGAATCAGAGAGAGCTACAAACAGAGGATATCGAAATTTATTTTTAATACTGTATTTGATCGTGTGGTATTGATGTTTTTTTTTATTAGCCTATTGGGAATAATATAAAAGTCCGCCCAATAAAAACTAGAGATGAAGGAGACAAAAACAAAGCAACGAACAGGCTTCATAAAACGTATGGCCCTAGTGAAAGAGTAAACAGACCTCACGTTTGCTCCGACTCACCGAAAAGACATATTGCCGGAAATTAATAATGTTTTCGTTTCATTGTCCCGGTAACTAAAAAAAAAAACAAAGCAAGTTTTCGTCTCTTTACAAAGAGGAAAGCACTACAAAAAGAATTTAAAAAAAGGATGGTGGGAGGTTTAATTCGTTTTTGTATATTTCCGTGAGCAAGAGAGTTACTTGGACAACCTATTTCTAAGACATTTTGTATCTTTCCTTTCATCATTTATTTCTCTGATTAGTCGTTTAGACCAGGGGTCTCCGAACCCCGGCGCGCGGTCCAAATTCGGCACGCAGGAGTCTTCCGAAATGGCCCGTCGCTGGCTGTATTCGTTCCATTAACCCTGACCCGCGGCCTGGTTACAACAGACCCGCTGCTATCGGTAAACAAAATGAGCCTAAAGAAATAGCTCCGCGACGCGCTCCAAATGCGCGAACGAAAATACAAGAACTAGAGAAGCTGCCTCATCATTCGGGCCAACTCGGCATATTATTCATTGAACGTCGCCCTCACCAGCATCCCGATTTTTGATCCCGTGCTTTGGTTCTGTCGATGTAAAAATTATTCTGCATTGTCATGCACAGTGCTCCCCAAACTTAACGCCGCCATTGGGTTCCCAAACATTAAGCTCGTGTCGTCTACTTACTTTTAAACATTTGTCACCAAAACGTTCGGGATGTCTTCTCAGGATGGGACAGAAATCGGGAACCGAAACATTCTTTAGATAGTTCAATCGGCCGCCGCAGGGACTCTCAGAAATGACAAATGCTGTGGCGGCGTTAAGTTTGAGGCGCACTGAACGTTGTGCTTAGTGTTCTCTGTAAAAACTATCGCATATTTTCAAAATTAGTTTGATTACTCTCCTTTGTCTCGTGCACTGCACGAATATGCTCAATTCCTACGCGCTTTGATTTATGCCTGGGGAGTTTTCTTGGCCGCAAGTGTCGTGCAATGTCGTAATTAGCTAAATATTAAGTTTCAAATCGAAGTGCATACATCCGTCAACCTCAGTGTTTTTTTGAACACTTCATGTAACACCCATTTTTGTATTTAATTGCTTAACTAAGTATATTATTTACTGAATTTTTTCTTCGCAGTTACAATTTTTCACCGACACTCGAGACTACGACATACACCTAATCTGGCCCCTTAGCCACAAGGTTTGGAGACCGCTTTTTTAGTGTGTTTATTGTTGGACAGAAAGAACATGAAGAGATAGACGCTCTGGCGTTCTAATTTCCTTGATAAATGCAATATGAATAAGTAAACTTTACTTCGTCTCCTGGACTTAAGTCGCGGTCGCTCCAATCAATCATCATACAAAATGCAGTCTGGAGTCATGTTTCAAGCTGAGTATATACGTACCACTGTTGGCACTAATTAGGTACATATATTTTTTTTCCGGTTTTGTAGTAACGTATTTGTTATATTCTTTTAGGAGTAACATGTAACGCCCTTACGTTACCTTTTTTGAAGTAACGGATAACGTAGTACGTCTTCTTCTCAATACTTTCGAAAAGAACGCTCAAATTAATTTCTGTTTTGTGTTTCTAGTCGAGAAGTCATAAATTCTGCAATCTTCCATGTAGCTTGATATCAAAACCGTAAAAAAATATCAGGTAATCATGTTAAGTTTCTGCAAAGACAAAATGTTTCTTGATATAGGAAGATTGAATACCTGAACATCATATTAAATACAGGGCGCATGCAGTGGGGAAAAGAACACGCAGCGCTGTGTTTTCTTCCTCACTGCTTGTGCGCTGTTTTTAATATGACGTCATATTGCCCAACTAGCTTAACTCTCCACTTTCACTATTGAATACCTGTAACGCCAAAGCGGTAAAACCGTTCTACTTCATAAATGATTAGTAACGTGCAAGTGACACGGCTTGACTTTTTTTTTTTAATATTGAGAATGCTAACGCGTTTCTTTTACTCTGAGGTAACGTAGGTCGGCAACGCGTTCATTTTTATTGCAAGTAAAGACTAATTCATTTAATAACTTTTTTTCCTGTAACGCCTACATCACCGATATGCTCAAAACAAACTTGCCTCGAAGATTCTAGAGGAGTGTGGGCAGATAATTACGGATAATATCTGCCGCGTAAACCGTACGTCTTCTTCGTGGTGTACGACACCAGTGTAGCTTCGGCTTTAGTCCTAAAAGTCGAGAATTTCTCCGCAGGTGATAATTCTGGAGAAAACGAACCCGTTACCGTACTACTCACCTCGTTTTAACATGAGTACTTAATTGTGTTAGTTAAAGTGTTTCCACTGAATATATTCACCCGGCAGACTCGTTTGTTCGTCCACCGCGTATTCGAAGACCCCCAAAGTCCTCATTTGGTCGGTACGTCCAAGATGTGTTTACTTCTATCTTAGCATCCTTCCCAGCAAAGAGGAGACGAAGCATGCGAGCCCTCAAAAGACGACATGGCGGGAAGTTTGCGGGGGAGTCGGGTGATCCGGTACGTCGAGACCTCCCTAATGACGCTGACAATCTGGGGCCAGAATAAAATCACGCGTCGTCGGGAAACCGTCTCAAGGTTTCTCAACGCTTGTATTACGACTACATCAAACGCACGCCATTATTTTCCTAAAAATACGAGGAATATTTTTATTATTAATATTATTCTTCAAAATAGTTTGCGCGTCTGACTTTCCGCAGAGCACGAGGTCCGATTATGGTAAAGGAAAGAACCAAGACGTTTTCTGCTGCTGATTAAACGTGGTGCCACAGCTTTCGCTTAAACATACAACGACACGCTTTGGGCAGGTTCGCGACTTCACAACCGGCCGATATATTAGTGAAAATATCTGACCGCGTACAAATAACGACCATTTCTGATGTGCTAGTCCTTAGTACTTCTTATCCCACCGGCCGATATCAGCTTGTGTATGACAGTTGAACAAACAGCTTGAGATTTGCAAACGAAGCGCGAGTCGTCAATGGTTTCCTAAGTAAAATAGCGAATGATGACATTCTCAGCTGGCGTCTAATCTCATTCCGCCCAGAGCCGTCTCTGATTCCGCCGCGGCGCTCGGAAAGTAGTAGTCGATAAAAGAAGGATGGATCTCTTGTGTGTGTGTGTGTTTTTTTTTGTGTGTGTTTTTTTTTCTCTGCAAATCACGCTTTGAAGCAGACGAGCCGTTAACGAACCGTATCTTTGGTCGCTCGGCAAAAGACCAATTAGAGCTCGCCTTCGCTTTTTGCGATGACCATTGTTAAATCACAGATACGGAAAAATATACACAAATAAGCACAAGGTGCAGATAATGTTTGAAGTCGTTACAATAATTTGACTTTGGGTACCGAGTGTCGTCTGACTGATATTTCAGTTTGCACGTCAAGAGACTTTCAGGCGGTCGAAAGCAGCCCTCACTCCCTGGCTCAGTGCCAGATAAGTTCAGTTAGTTCGGTCATTAGCGTTCAAGCTTTACTCTTTTTTTTTTACCCGCATTTAACAAAAAATCTAAAGAGAAAGAGAAAAAAAAAGGAAACGAGAGAGGAAAAAAGAGACACAATTTTTATGCACCAAGTCTGTTGCTACCACAATTGGTGCATTAAAAATATTTTTTTCTCTCACTAATGCATACGGGACTGGAGAACGACATCTAACCTACGGTATCAAATATTTCAGTCGCTACACTTTTTTATTTCGTGAATTAGAGTGATTTCCTTTTTGCCTGCTGTGCGGGAAAGTAGGGGTCAAAAGCTGACTTTTGGAGACGGTTGCCTATATTTCTTTTCACTTTAAAGGGGTCATGAAACGCTTTTCCAACTTTTTCCTGTTTAGCTTTCCTCCTCAACTCATAAATCGCGCATTCCACCAAACAGTTAAAGAAGACGAAAAGGGGGTGTCCCCTCTTGCTCGCACTCTCGTTTATGTAATCCCGGACCGAGCCATTCTCCCCCTAGAAGATTAGCCCGTCGCTCAAAATTCAGACAAAAGTTGCTTTCCCCACCCCGTTCATTCCGAAGCTGACAGTGCTGTTGAAGCTACGTGCTCGTTGGGCCAGCCACACTTGCCACGTGAGCGTGGCAAATGTGGCTGCAGAGAATGAAGTCAGGTGATGAAAGGGAGGCGGCTGATTGGTCCGGCAAGCGCGTAGCTTCCACCACAATGTCAGCATAGGGGTGAAGGGAATAAGTGAGGTCCGGTTGCGTGTGACGTCAGTTTGGACCCGATGACACGCTTTTGGGACCGCGGATGTATCACAGTGAAAAGGCAGAGAGGTTGCGAAGGGGAGGAGGTACGAAATAGTCCGCTCTGTTTTCAAATTTTCGCTCTGAAAGTCAGGCTTTTGACTTTCTACCTTTTTTCTTTTGGTCCACTGAACGATGTGCTATTAGAAAAATCCCAATCTAAAATGATTTATCCAAACCCAAAAATCGTTTCATGGGCCCTTTAAAGGCCTGTTCACACATACAGCAGAGCACTAAGTTAGCGCTACGTGAGCGCTCCAAGGAGCGCTAATGTGGCGCTTCCTAGCGCGTGACTTAGTTCGAACATAGCGCGCGATTAGCGCTTCTGTAGCGCCTTGTTAGCGCTCTAGTAGCGCTTTGTTAGCGCTCCAGTAGCGCTTTGTTAGCGCTCCAGTAGCTCCTTGTTAGCGCTTCAGTAGCGCTTCTTGTACCGCGGTGCTGCGGATTAGCGCGTGCACTGCGGTTCCGGTTCCTGTGATTAGGTGTGCGTCAGCAGCACCATGGCGGACATGTGGGATGCTGAAATAGAAATGCGACAACTCCTCTTAGACACGTGATTAGTGCATATGGGTGTGGACAGCTTAACGCCCAGAAGAACCTTCTGGGTGCGCGAAATCTTTCGCCATCGAGATACCGAGGGGTATCCGGCGAACCTTGTTCGCAGGCTGAGGGACCGAGACGCAGAGCTCTTTCGAAGGCGATTATTTTTAACTGCGCGTCTTTGAAACTAGGGTCACGCATATCGAATAGAAAGCGATGAGGTCGTACCTAACCAATTAGTCCCTCAGAGTCCATTACTCTGGATCGCCTGCCCGACCCTTTGCTTGGAGAGCGGCTGTTTTACTTCCTCTTCTTTCAGTGCCGAAAGAAAAACAACCAAGGAATCGCCGTGCACGCGCTGTTCCGCAGCAGCAAGCACGGCACAAGGTGCGTGAGAGTGCTAACAAAGCGCTTCTGTGGCGCTAACAGAGCGCTTCTGTAGCGCTAACAGAGCGCTTCTGTAGCGCTAACAGAGCGCCACACCACGCGCTAGGAAGCGCCACATGAGCGCTCCTTGGAGCGCTCACGTAGCGCTAACTTAGCGCTCCGCTGTATGTGTGAACCGGCCTTAAGTCTTATGGCAGCCGACACTGCCATTCAATAGAGCTAATTAAGCAGAACCAAAAGTGCATTGTCATGGCGCTTATTGTGTTTTGTGGGTCCGCTATTACCGGCTATACCAAAAATACGCAGAAAAATTGGCTGTATGTCGGGTCATTCTACCAAACGCCTTTAAATGAGGTAGTTTTGTAGGGTGGGTGTTGCACTAAGTTCTGGTAGTGCCAAGGGCAGGATGACTCTTAGTCTTTCGGCTGCTGTGGTGGGTGGTGCTCTTAGTCCAGGCGGTGCCTAGGGCAGTGTTTTTGTATGAAAACAAATTACATCACACCATTGACTCCGTGTGAGTCCTCGCACGCTTTCCCACCTTCAGCATCACCCGGATACAACGCCTTTGCTCTGAATTTTGCCGGTCACGAAGGAAGGGGAAGCGCGCGTTCATACACCCTTGTGCACTCTTTTCTTATTCTGCGCGGTCTTTGTACACTATCAGTTTCTGCTCCTCTCTTTCTTGCCATTTTCACCCCTCCCCGCACCGAGCGCTTACTGACACCACCTGCTTCTTCTCCTCTCGTTCCTGCGTGCTGGGTTCGTGGATCAGTCAGCAGCGCACTCGGCTTCCACGCCGGTGACTGGGGCTCGATCCCTGGCAACGGTTGTCGTCTCTTTCAAGATAGTTCCGCAGTTAGGAATTGACCGAACAACGCATTAAGTGCTTACGCGGCACCTGAGGCTGGTTGGCCCTATAAAGCTTAGCAACCTGGAAAACTGCAGTACGACGTCGCGGTTAAGTTACTGGTGTGGTGAGCTCTTTAGCATCAACGAGGCCGGGAAAATCACTTTGTTTATTCAGATCACACTCGCGGCGCAAGCACATTCCAAAAGTGACAGGTTATAGCTGAGCTTTTGTTGAAAACAAGGCAAACTCTGTTTCAAGGACTGGATTTTTTTTTTTCTTTTGGGGGGGGGGGGGGGGGGGGCTCGTGTTCATATGTTATTTGTCCACAAGTCCGACCGTAGCCGACGCTACAATCCTATAAAGAAAAAGTGCATTTTAACGGTGCTCATTGCCTTTGTGTGTTTGCTATTACCGACGAAACCAATCATGGAAAGTGAATGCGCCGCCATCCGGCGATTATAAGTCGGTCACTCGTAAAAAAGGGATAAGCGAAGCAATGCGTTTTTGTTGTTTAGTTTCTTCTCAGAAACATTTTCTTTTCTTTTTCTACAAGCCGCAAACTTTAGACTCTTAGGAGTCTTTAAATCTAGCAGTTTGTTCGTAACAAAAGGTCCAACATTATTTTAAGTGTGTCTGACAACACCAGTTTTATGTACACTTGAAGACAATATGACAAACCAGCTCGCACGCCGATGGACACGCGTATGCGTGAAGATCGCATTCCCCGATTATTTAGAGCCGACGTTACACTACTCGCACAACGTACAAAATACACGGAGTTTCTCTGGAAACATGCTGACAAAATCATATGCGGACACGAATCAAGCATGTTGGCTTGGTATATATATGTATACTTCGAACATGTCTGCACTACTAATGTGAAAGGTCCGTCATACACAACCATAAACGCGCGGCAGACAGTGTGTGCAGATAGGCTTAAACGAGTGCATACTGCTGGCTCTTTAAGTTCCCAGAAAACAGATGTATTTAACCGACGAGGCACGAGCTTTGATTTATTACGGAGGGACCCGGAAGGAGTTTTTGTTTTATTAAAATTGCTTTTACATCTACGTTTTTTTTTTTTTTCTTTTAACGCGTGAACTTCTAGGGCTGAACATTTAATGGAATGATACCTAAGGTTATTTTGTAGTACACGTATGTAGTACGTCTTGTTGATCGGCAGTTGCAATTATTTTCGAAACGCCACTGCCTGTATAGGCCTTCGAGTTGTTGGTAAGCACGCGAAAATAAACATTGAATTGAATAGTCTCCGCTACTGCTTGGCATATATCCTGCCGACAATCTTGTCATTCACCGTGTCGTAGACATGTAAGGCGTTTTGAACTCTGCTTTCTTTCTTGTCTTTGGAGCTTGTAGGTAGGCTCGCGGGAAGCCCTTAAGAAAAAACCCAGGGTGTGTTTGCTCGAGGTAACTACCCTTTGGACCGTGATGATTTACGCCCGTGGAAGTATTTTTGGCAAGACGTTAACCCGGAATACGGTTTCCGCGCAAACAATCCTGTCACGGTTCCTGAAAACACTTTATAAATTATGTGTGTCCACTATTCTGCTTTTCTATACGTGCGTCAATTTCTCTTGATGTTGACCGTTCTTGTTTTGATAGCGTTTGGGGCAAGTGTGTTTGAATCGCTGGTCGTTTACACACCGCCAGTTACCTGTGTCTGCCTTTTTTCTTTGTGGCGGTCGTTCCAACTTTTTCTATGATGGGCCTGTGTTCGGCCGTTCGTGCTTAGGTTGCCCTTTTCAGCGCTTTTTTTTTTTAAGCCATTTTTTATGTGGGTTTTTGCTGCTCGATGATTGCTAGCATGCACGTTTTTACAGAAGAGTTTTATGGATATTGTTATTCTTCTTCGCGTTGACCTGCCTTACATGTCCGATCAAGATTAACAAAAAAAGAAAGGTAAACAAATATACACAAAGGAAACGCCGATAAAATTACGTACCTCTTTGCGCACGACCCTCAAAGAGTTCAATTAACGTTAATGCGTGGCATACATCTTCTTCTGGCTTTCTTGTTTTGCGCGTGTTTGTTCTTTGTGTAATATGCCGCACTCCGGCATTTTTGTTTTTGCACGCGTTTAATATTTTATATTTCGGACTATATTCCTCACTCGGTCTGTGGACCAAGACAGCGTTTGCGAACAAGTCAGCGTTTGTCCACGCCAGGTGAGGTCACAGCGCGTGCGCAGAAATCAGACTCCCGTGAAGTGTGTGCGCATTCCCATTGCCGACAGCAGCGCCACCGCACTGCCTCGACGTCACAGAGTTGACTTGGTGTATGCGGAGCGCAAGTTCACCTGCTTCTTTAGCAGGGGCTATGGTGACGTCCAATCTCCGAGCTCAGACTGGCTTTGATTAAAGGATAGTGGGTAGACCTCAGAGAAACCTGTCTTAAGCTCTGCCTACTACACTTCAACCAGAGCCAATCAGAGCTCGGCATTTCGACATCACCACAAGTCCTGCAAAAGAACCAGACGAACTTGCGCTCCACGTAGTCCGCAGAGGCAAAGATTGCTGAAAAAGAAGAATTTTCCTTGGATAGTTTTTACCCGGTGAGAGTTCACATCTGCTGCGTAATGCATAAGTTGATTCAATCAACACCTTCTAAAGACAAATAGTGCAAGCTCATTTTTTAACGTCCCCAGCGGAAGTAAATGAGAATCGAAAATTAGGCACGAATACCGAGTCATCGTTTGACTGGAGCTTGCGTTCTCACTGACTGAACAGAGGTCCGATATCGGCAAGATTTGGGCCCCCGCCTGAGCGAGATCTCATTCGCCTCTCGCGGAGCGGGGAAGATATCCTTTGTAGGCGGCTCGTCTGCTAACGCGAGCAAAGAGCGCGGTTTGTTTGCTACGGGGCGCCATTTGCAGCCGGAAACAAAAACGAGGAAATACGGTTTGTCGTTTGCTAACAAACCTAAAAGAAAGTTTATCGTCTGCTACAAACCGAGCGCCGCGGCGAGGTGAGATCGGCAGCGGGTTGAAACTATGACCGCCTGCTCTTTCACGTTTGCAGCCATTGACAACTCGCGCTTCGTTTGCAAATCTCAAGTTGTTCTGCTGCCGTACACACGCTTCCATCGGACGATGGCTGAAGAAGCACAAAGGACTAGCCCATGTGAAACTGAGGGACTTTCGCGATTTGTAAGTTGGTGCGACGCTCCCACCAAAATGGTACGCAATTGTGACCTCGCAAATGGGCCAAAAACCTTTCATTGGTCGATTACGCGCAAGCTTTGCAGCGCCACGTCCAATCAGCAGTCGAGAACATTGTATCGTTCTCTTTTTCACCTTGACAAAATTCGAACTTCAGGACTATCAGCCGAACGTTGTCGGATTAGTCGTATCCAATCTGCCCCCGGGTTCGCCTTTTTAAAATGATGCCGAACGTCCACCACTAGGCTCCCGTTATCTACAACATGTAAACAAACGTCTTAAACGCACTTTAGACGGCCCGCAAAAATCGCTTTCTTGACGTTTCGCGCTGTAATTTACAAGAGATGTGCAAGCAGGTACTGGAAGTTTACAGTAAACAAATCGAAGAATAAACTCACCTCCTTCAAAAGATGAAAAACAAAAAGACCTGCCCTTGAAAATCTACGCCCCCCCTTTCACAGACGATACACGCGTGATGAGAAGTGCTGCTAACAAATGGGTTACGCCTCGTCCAAAAAGCGCGCACTAATACAGTTTTTTTTAGAGAGGGGGAGATTGTTTGCTAATTAAACCTGAATCGGCAGACACGCCCTCGACGCGGCGTACGGCATGTGTCGGCAATGTTTCTCACTTCACGTGCATTGTCAGCGAAGTGGCAGCGTAAATTTTGAAGAGAACAAGAGAAGTTTATAATTATAAGGCAATTAATGCAAAAGTGCAAGCGAGCTGGAAAAGAGTGACAATAATGATCCCTGGAGAAGGGGAACAAGGGGTACAAAGGAAAAACACAAATCTCCAAACAGAGCTAGGTGACTGGTGTGCGACCGAAAAAATTAGCCTGGTCGTGATATAAAACCAGGAATCTCTTCATTTCCAGTGGAGCATTAACTGAAATAAAATCATAAGCTTACAACGCAGGCCGTTAACCATTGTTGGTGTTAGACGGGTGCCAGCTGATAAAACCCGTTGGCTTTCCTGACGTCTAACTCCTGGTGAGCTTAGTTGGTAGAGCGCTCTACTGGAAATAAAGACGTCCCTGGTTCGATTCCAGTGTCAGGCGGATTTTTTTCGGTCGCGCACCAGTCACCTAGTTGTGTTTGGTAATTTTTGCTTGTCCTTTGTCCCCTTTCTTCCCCTTCTCCAGTAAATATTATTGTCTGAAGTTTATACAATGGTGTTTAACTGTGAACTTTAACCACCTCCTGCCACCTCCAAAGTAAATTGCAGCGTGAGAGTCGATGTAGCGATTTTCGCGGGCCATCTAAAGTGTTTTCAGAACGTTAATTTCCATAGTGTACGAAGTGTTGGTCAGGCTCGGCGAGGTGGCAAAAATAATTATGCCCATTCATTGGTCATTTCGGGCTGCTGACTAAGCATTGTTGGCAACAGTGTTAACTAAACATGATTTTATCCGTGTCTTTCTTCTTTTCTTTCGATCTCTCTCTGTCTCTCTCTCTCTCTCTCTCTATATATATATATATATATATATATATATATATATATATATTGTGTGACTCTTGTTGAGATATTATTCCAAGTTTATTCATTATCAAGTCGATGAGGATGACTGCTGTGCGCTGTAAGGAAAAGCTGACTCATATAGACGAAACAAAATCAAATATCCCATTTCCACGTTACCGAAACGTAGAGGCTTGACTCACAAAATCCCCGTGCCAAAAATTAAAATCTAATTCATACATCTCTGAAGTTTTGGAGTTAATAACGGGCGAGGGGGTGGCTTTTATGAACTTTTAAGCTGCTCCCCCAATATTATCGTCCATGTGGTCAAAGCGAGTTCCTAAGCGAGGAGCTCGCACATACGTGTACTGTCCACACAAAATGAATGAAAACCGTGCCTATGAGTTTTTGTTGGCCAAACACAAAATTCCAAAGTACAGGACCTGTGTACTATGCGTAAGGTACGCCACGTTTGTGTCGACTATAGCATACCAAGTAAAGAAATGGGGGAAAATAAACGCTATACAGTTCCAGATGATGGGCCGAAGCACTTCTCGATCCATTAAAGACGGGGAAAAGCATACGCTGTGGATGGGAACGCTAGGTACGCTCAAGAAGAACGTGTCTAAAGTTCCCGAATAGTCACCTTCTTCCTGGACTTCTATGGTCACTGAGCGCCAAGCTTCGAATCTCATCCTCGCAGTTCATTCCGGTTCCCTCGTGTAGGGCTTTTTCTCTCGGTTCTTTCGGAATTCCTAACAGACGTAAAATGCACGTTAACACAGAGTGGAGGGACACTGTCAAGATCATTCTTCTGCAAACAGCATGCATTCCGGAAAACACATAACACATATAAATAAATACGAAGAGCCACAGCAAGAAAGAAAGGTGATGAAATGGGCAACTCGAGAAGAAATGCCCAAATACAGTCTGATCATAGCAAAGCTAAAACCACCTTCACCAAAAGAGGCACCCATACACGAATGCAGTTGCTAAACGACCGCCTATTCTACACCTTAGCCCCCGTGCTGTAAAAACATAAGAGTGCCCATAAACGGCAAACATAGCAAATGACATGAATGTTTACGCGGATACCTGGTCACAACCCAACATCTGCGACAGAAATGAGCCCGAGATCAGGCCTTGCTAAAAATACTTCCGTTGAATTTAACCAATACGGTAAAAAAGACATTATCCTGAACGATGAAACCTCGGGTCGTATTGCATACAGGTGGGCACTTCCAACGTCTATGCTAAGGAAAAGAGCCGAGTTCAAAGTGTCGTGTTTACGATCGGGATTGACAGGATTGCCGACAAAACGTCCGGGGGAGTAACTGAAGCTATTTACGCGGCGGCGTTTAGAGATGAGGGAGGCTGCTGTCCAACAACGTATGCATACGCGTGAATCTCAAGTGTAGTTCCATTCATTGTTTACCACCTGAGTTTTACGACTCAAACACGCGCCTCTAAGAAAAAACATCAAGACAGTTTGTCCAGATTCCTCTTTCAAGAATCCTAGCAACGCTGAGTCGAATTCAATTCCCCTGTTTTACGTACACTTAAAAAGCTATCGGAACGAAGTCTCTTAAAGAATCGTTGAATCAGGCCCCGATCCCAAGTCTATGCATAACCATCTGCATACCGTAGTTCGTCGATTCTTACAAAGTGATCGTTCAGAAACTTTTTATGTGCCCGTAGAACAGGGGTGTAGAAGGCGCATAACAAACTATTTTTCTTTTTGTCACAAACATAATCCTGAATTGGATATACGCTCAAAAACTGTTAATTACTTTTCGCTGAAGAAAACGAAGTTACTCTAAAGAAACAAGTAAAAACACACAAATTCACCTACTTTTTTTTTTGTCTGATCACCTGAAAGATTGCCTATATGACGTCTCAGTCACCTGATTGGTGTGGTCAGCCTTTTGTCCTCAACGAGCCCGAGGACACTAATGTCTTTACGAGTGTTCAACAAGATGCTCGACAAAAGTATTTAAGATAAGTTCCTAAATACCTGCTTCAAAAAGTATCTAAGGTACTACTCAAGTCGGTTTCCTTGCAAAATATTTTGAGCAGAGTACGAATAGTTAGTAATGTAATTTAATTACATTTTACGATACTACTGCATTGCGTAATATCGACTCAGTGCCACCAGAGTGCTATATTTGCAAGCTACAAAATAAAGAAAGCAAAATCGCAGTGCTTCTCTCTGAAGTTCCAGTGCAATGAGTGGTATCAATATGGTTAACGTTACAAAAGAATTAAAAAACATCAAAGCTCGTGGTGGCATTATGCGCACTTCGCACGCATTGCTTTACTAATCGCCGAAGTCGATATATATCCGCAGTTGACGTTAAACAAATACGCAAGTAGTTCACCCAAACGCTGTATTTGGTGATGACTGAACTTCAAAACGAAAGGCACGAGGGTACACGAAGAAGCCCACCTGTTTTTTCCGTAGTAGTCAACTTTATTATTTCGCCCCATACCAAGAAACCCATTCAGAAAGGTCTACAACTTTGGAAGAATTTTTCGTTAGCGTTTTTAGGGCTCATTATGCTCCTATCTTGTTTCCTGTTTTGCTGTTACAATACCTGTCTTTATGAAAGGGTGGGGCTGTTCCCGCGATAACAACGGTGTTCCCAAGAGTGCCAGACTGAGTAAAAAATCTGACATTCTTGCTGCAGCAGAATCAAACGAAAACAAATTATGTAAAAAGAATTATGTGTCTGTCTTTTTTTCTTTTTTTTTTGTCCTTTACTTGGCGTTTTGGGTCGGAATCTTTTTTTCTGTCTTGTTTCCTGTGCTTTGTTCGGTTGCTTCTGCTTCACGTTTGCAATCGCTCTCATGACCTCGACCAAGGAAGCAAGATCCTGCTGGGTCCATTTAGTTGCAGCGACCTAGATTGAGCATCCCCAAAGACTACTTTCCTGCTATTGTGGCCTATTCGCGTCTCCAGCTCGTTGATCGCCCTCCCGTGGCGGAAACGGGAAGCGCTCTAGTGAGGGTCCCCCGATTCTCCTGCTCAGTGGGCACGGCGGTACTGCGCGCGATCATGGCTCGCGAAATGTAATTTCCGAATGCAAGCAACACTCTTCACTGTCCCAACGTGGTGCTGCAGCCGATATGGCATTGCACTTTATTAGAGAGTTCTAGTATTGTGTACAGAAGCAAACACTGTGCGTTTGCGATAGAGTAGCGTGCTTCACTTTGCGCGTGCGCGTCGTTGCCATGCTCCCATGTAAGACCCCGATTTTGGGCTCCGCGCACGCGCAAAGCTAACGCAAACACACAGCGTTTGCTCGTATATGAAATACTGAATCTCACTACTGTTTTGCAGGTTTCCAACGCCAACGCAACGTGGTGCAGTGAGCAGACGTCCAAGCAGGTAGGCGTTCCTTCAAAATGGAATGGCTGAGATTGGCAAAACGACGGCGCGTAAATACGAAAATAAATAAATGTTAAAAAAGATTAATAATTTAAACAAAAATTCGTCTTTCTTTTTTTTTCGGGGGGGGGGGGGGGGGGAGGAGGGGGGGGGGGGATTTGGTCTGGAGAACATTGGTGGCGACTTTGGAAGTTTTGCCGATTGTCAGAAGTCAATACTTTTATAGCACCCTCAATTAATCTAACTTTACAAGAATTTCTCAGATTAGCTAAAATGTTTTCATTGGTTTTAGACTGTATTTATTTTATAACTTGATACTTGAAAATGCTGCAATTGGCGCCAGTTATGATAATTAGCACGCTTTAGTTTGTCATACTTGTTCGCCCGTTTAAAATTAGATCATAAGCAACTAATTATTTTAGGGCTTCAAAATTTGCGAAATGAGATATTTTAATGTTTATATTTATGTTATTATTAATACAAATCGCGGCGATGTATGCCCCCGATTAACGCCACGATCACAAAAATACGCCATTTAACCACAATAGTATTTCCAGAAAGGTATCATTACGTTTTCTTTTTAGCACATGAAAACCTCTGACATCTTGATCAACATAGACAAACAGTCAAAGACTGGATGCAATGTAAACTCGTATGCGTCACGCGTTGCTTTAATAAACATGCACACTTCGGCTGCCTGACTACGATTCCGTCTTTTAATTTTTCTAGTGAGAACAGCGTTTCTTAATTCATACGGTTTGTGATCATATCGTATAAATTGAATATATTTTGTTATTCTTGTGCTGGGTAAAATGTTAAAAAAATTAATCATCGAAATACCCGAAAACCTATTGAAAGGCCCGGAGTTCATTATTTCACATGACAATTATCCGAGCGAGAAGGGGCAGTAAGGACGCACAAATATCAGGGCTGAGTTTTTCAACAAATAATAATATGCTGTGTTACCTCTAAGGCGTATGAAAGACCCTCTATTTAAAGGAACAAAAGTTTCCGCGAACAACTTCTTTAAATAAATAATTACGGTGTGGGACACATCTGGAGTTATGAACTAATCTGAAATTAAGGCCTATACCGAGAAATTAACTCCCAGATAGAGGTTAGTTTCGGTTTCGCTCCATAATTAAAACGTGCCTCCTGGCGTAAATATTAAGCTAAATACCGTTTTTGTTTTCAGGATATAGAGGTGGCTTGGTTTCAACACCCTAGCATCCTCGTATTACCAGAAATAATTTGTGTCGCCCAGTGAAGCCCCCACACTAGACAGGCTCAGGAGCGGCACGCATCTCCGACCCTCATTAAACCCGCCATTTTGGAAAATGAGTGGCGCCACCTATAGTAAATTGGAGTCGCAAATACTCGAACTGATCTCTGTTACGTCATGGCGCGGTGGTGGTGCGTCGGGCGCACTTCCGGTTTGAGGCTGTCGGCAGAAGTCCCCAGACGTGTATTTCTGCGTTGTTTTGAAAGGAACCAAACAAACTCCTGCCTTCTCGTCCAAACGCCGCGACTGGGGCTGTATTAAAAGAGTTGAGAAAAGTTTTAAGCTCAGATTTTATGTGCTCGGTTCTTCCGAGAACGAGGATATATGCCGTGAAAAGGGAAAACCTGACGCCGTCGGACCACGATTGCTTGAGCGGGAAGCATTTTGGATTAAATTCACGGATACTTGTGGTCATCAAATTTATTTGTTTTGTTCCAACATGAACTCCAAAAGGCCGTCAAGTTTTACAAACGACCTGCGGACTACGTTCAGTGCGTCTTCAAGTTCAAACGGCCGCCTGATCGTTCGAACTGTCGGCTGCTATTTCAAACGTTTCTGCTTGTCGTCTGCTCTAATAGACGACACCGGCCCGTAGACCAAACGTTGGCCCGGTATTTTCAATAAGAAGTAAGTGCTTGCCTCAAAAGACTTAAGTTTGAAGGGTGGTAAGGAGGCTCGATGTAAGCAATTGATACAAGGAGATGTTGATCGTTGTCGCCAGTGGCCATCACCGACTGGTTATGCCTGAGACACTTGGTCCGATTCTGCTTGCGATTTTCAGTGTCGCCTTGGACCATTACAGCTACGGTTCACGCTTTCGCAGCCCGAGTGGCGTCGCGACTGAAAATTGCGAACGAAATCTCATCATGCGAATTAGCCTTTAGCGTACATTCTGCGGCGTCCACGCGGAATGAATCGCCGCATATGACAGTATTCACATGAAGTTTTGCGGTGTAACGAGCCTCGGTAATTTCGCTGAGGTGGCTCAAGTAGTGAAACGTTGCCAGGAAGACGTAGACTCAGCGATTCGAACGTGAAAAAGGGAAGCGGGACTCACACCAACGACGACAACATCGCATTTTAATGGCTTGTATACGGGCGACGGCGAGCTTCTTGCCCCCACTCCATCGCGCATGCGCGGCGCCGGTGGCATCCGCTCGGGGCGCTCTGTTTTGTTTGTAAACATGAGTTGGTGTATACCCCCCCCCACACACACACACACGCACACACCCTCCTTTCCCCAGATTCGTTTTAAGAGGCGTCTTCCTTTTCTGTCTTGATCCGCGATTTTTTTATCCTCAAAATTCTTTAGAAATTACTAGAGCCCTGTGGCGCCAGTTATCTCTAAAATTGTGAATTCCCGTGACAATTGTTTTGCAAACATGAAAAAACATTTTATTTGAGATAATGAGTATCAAATGCTGAGTAATGTACTTAATATAAAGTAGCAAACAAATTTGATCAAATATATTTGCAAGGTACCAAATTGCAACCACGAGTATTTGAAATGTAGTATTCTGAGTAGAGTATTTGAGATAGAAACATGTCTGGTCTTTACCAAGATGACACGTGCTGCACAAACGAACCTCACAAAGACAAGGGCGTAGTTACTTTCACTTTTGATGTTGTTTCATTGGTCCCATTAGCTCGTAGCGTCGGCTGCGTCTGGACTTAGGAGTAGAGCCAAATGATGCATGCACTGTCATTTTTTTAGAGCGCAGCTCTTGGACGCCCGTGTCCGGCTTCAGCGGCGTCGCCGTCGGCGTAACCGCGCGGTGCATTATGGGACACTTGACGTCACTGCTGACGTCATCGGCATCGGCATCGTCACTGATGACGTCATCAGTGACGTCACTGATGGCGTCATCGGCATCCGCATCGTCATCATCCCTGATGACGTCATCAGTGACGTTCCTGATGACGTCATCGGTATCCGCATTGTCATCGTCACTGATGGCGTCATCAATGACGTCACTGATGGCGTCATCGGCATCCGCATTGTCATCGTCACTGATGGCGTCATTGTCACGTGACCTCATAAGGTCACGTGACACCCGTGAGGTCACGTGACCCCCGTGAGGTCACGTGACCCCCGTGAGGTCACGTGACCCTCGTGAGGCGACGGCGACGCCGCTCGGAGGGAGGAGTAGCAGGATGGGGAGGTGAAAACGAGGTAGAAAGGATATACCTTCCCCTCGGTACCCTTTCCTCCTCCTCCTCAAGAGCTGCGCTGTAATTCGGCGTTACAGGGAGTTGTAAACGGCTTTCATTTTTTTGTTGGTCTGAACACACCAAGCATTATAGGACAGGTTAGTGCTCGGTGTCCGATGCAGGCAAACGATCAAGAGCAATACAAAAATGCACTAGTTTTGTTTGTCGGCTCTATAGTATGTTTAGAACACAGACATCGCTGTTTTGGGATATGTGTTATTACTAGGGGTACCTTTGTTTCGTGTTTACCTGCAAGACACGTGCCGATAAACGGACAAACAAAAAAATCGATCACTTGACTTGCGTTTCTACCACTTCGTCGCTGGATATTCCAATATGCGAGGTTAACAGAGGTGGTGTGAATCTGGAAACGATGGCTCTCCAAGGAGAAAGTCGGAGATAAAGGCTCAAGACGAAAAAAATCTATGTGGATTATATATTTTGTACTGCATTCGCTGACTGACTCATCACTGTTTTGTTTTTTATCAATATTTCACATACTTACTTAGATAATAAATACATCATAATATGGCATATATTTACTGAAATAAGTAAACGCCAACATAGCAACAAAAATATTGCCGGAAAGCGCCGTTGGATATTTATTTAATATTTCCTTTTGGTTCTTTCTGTTCTTTCCAGAACTCGACATATACAAATTAATTCTTTATTTATGTTGGGAATTCAAGTAAAAAATAAAAGCAGATAAAAGAAAAAAAGAAAATATTGGACAGCCTGTTCCAAAATTTTGTTTCTCAATGTGTACGCTTGGCTTTCCGAAGTTTCAAGAAGCGAGGGTTTATCGTCCCCGATCTCCACAGGAAAAATAGAATGCTGGATACTCTTTTATCCAAATCTGCAAAAGGTATGAAAAAAAAAATAAAATAAAGACGTTTACAATTATTTTGGTATGCCAAATTAAAGCGCTTAAAGCGCAGCTCTTGAAGAGAAGGAGGGGAGGGTACGGGAGGAGGAGCCATAAGCTCGTCGTAGACCTTCACGAGTGACTGTGACGTCACGCGTGACGTCCTTATAAAATAGTCCCAAGATGCAAAGCGCGGGTCATGAGTGACGTCACGTGTGACGTCAATATGGGAAACGTCCCATAATGCAACGCGCGGGTTACGAGTGAGACCTACGCGTTGCAATATGGGACGTTTCCCACAATGCACCGCGGTGTTACGCCGACGGCGACGGCGACGCCGTTCAAGCCGGAAACGAGCGCCTAAGAACTGCGCTCTAAAATCGGAAATGTAACTTTGTATCTTAATTTCTTTCTTTACTTTATCATAGTATTTTTAATGCTTAAAGAAAATTTTTTCGCGAAGAAAGTGAGGCCTTCTGCTGTGCTGCACTGAATTGTAAAGCAAAAAATTGGGCCACGCACCTCAAGACGTGCTTGTCACCGCCGCGCACTTCTGTAAAAATGCTCGACTTCCTCGATTGGTACCTCCGGCTGGAGGGGGGGGGGGCATGATATTTAGTAGCACTCGATAATTATCAATTGATGTTAAACGAGGTGAATCCTATGATAGCAGTTTTTTTACGCTTCGTAGATAGGCGAGTTTTTTTTTCTCATTTAGAACGGTGGACTGTTGACAAATTAACTTGCAAATAGGGGCTCTACCAAGTTTATTTTTAGGGCTACAAAAGGGGCAATAAGGAAAACACTATTAAGTATATAAGACAAGGTTTATTCATTCCTCCCACATTTCACGAGGAAATCAGACCGTCTATGAATCGACCTCTTCATTTGCTTCCTAGAAAATGAAGAGGAAACAAACACGGAAAATGACAAAAATGTAAGTTCATGTAATAATCAATAAATAACGAGAAACAAAACGCCGTGGAAGGAGGGCATGTGGGTCAAACTCACAAACGCACAAAACATACAATTAAGAAGAGCTAACGTTGTGCCGTCCTGCTTTGGACTTTTTATTTACTTTAATTTTTTTTATAAAGAAAAAAATCTTTTTCTGTCTTGTTTTGAGCTGAGCAAACGCTACGTTTGTTAGCTCTTGAACAAGAGTCATTAGTTTTCTAGACGGTGTTTTTTTTTTACTTTCGAAGTTTAGTTTTTACTGGTACCATTTGTGCTACTTCCGAACGAGCTAAAAAAAAAATGCATATATAAGAAAAAAGAAACAGAATATGTGTAAACTGCCTCCGTTGGTATGTATATATCTCTTTCTTTCTCGGAGACCCACACGAGCAGACACACACACAGACGCAAAGCGCACACACATACACGAGCACGCAGGCAGGCACGAGCTAACGCACTCTTTCATTTCATCTGAAAGGTTGACAAAGATAGACGGTACAGTTCGGTAAACTTGAGTATTTTTCAGTCTTGAAGCACGTTTCCTTTCCGCTTTTACAATTAACCCTAGCTATACACGTCTCTTGGCTTTTCAAAGTACGCTTTAATTTGGACTTGCGCGGATCTGGAGCATTGTGGCAAGCACGGCACACCACTATGCAGTTTGCGAGCATGCGGACTGGAAACTCCCATGAATTTTTTGTTTACAATTATCCGAAAAAAAAGGAGAATCAACAAGATTGCAACACACTGTCTAGTTACACAAACATACTGCTAAATTCGACCACTTCAGATAAACCCGTCGATCGTTTTCAGGTCTCAGACATGGTTAGAGCCCATGGTTAAAATTTCCGCAGACACCAGTTATATAAAAAAAGTCACGTTAGAGCATTTTCTTTTCTTCCGACATGTTTCTCATGATTCCTGGGTGCTTATAAGGTTGCACACGCTTAAAGCATGACTTTTCGGTTTAAGGTTCTTTTAAGACTACAGACAAACGTTTTGGATGTAACTTTATTGTATTTAGACTGGATACGTTATCTAAATTGAGCACTTTAAATGACGGAAGGTCTATGTGGGATGTAAAGGTTTTGCGTGGGTTAGTTCATAAATCAATAAACAGTCCTGCTGCTTTCGTTTTTCCACACTACCCTATCTATTTTAGCACACGCTCCAGAAATCGTAGACTATTTGACGCATATCCACTTCATAATGTGTGCCTGGTATCACGAATGGAACATGTTTTAAACACGAAGTTTGGCAAGCTTTCCTTTCTTTTAGTACAAATTGCCCTTTTCCAGCATATGCATAAATTTTCATTATGCGTACGATTTTAAGTATGTATACTTGTGGTAAATATGTAACTCATATTATGTGTTTTTCCGCGAAGACATTCGAGCTGTTGGTAAGCACGTAAAAAAAAAACACAAAAACATTAAATTGAATTGGATTGAACTGACAACTATACTTCGGCCCAAGGATCTCTTACGGCAAATGCATTGTCACGTTGGCTGACGGAGCCACGTGCTTTGAAAGCCTCAGCTTTCTGCTTGCCATGAAGGTGTTGTACGCGGCACATCACTGCCTCAACGTGAAATACCCTGCCAAGGTGATACACACTTGAATTTCTTCAAAGATGAATTTTGAAGCTACCAAATATTTGTGCGGTATACCTGGTCTTTCGAAAACATTTAAATTGCGTTTTATTAAAAAAACGAAATCATACAGTTTTTTTTTTTTATGTGCTTCCACTAGAAAAGGCTTCTTGCAAGAAATTATGCATTCCATGTGCCGTATATCACATCTTGGCAATGCTGTAAGGAGTTTACCATACCCTACAAAGGTGATGCAGCTTGAATTATTTAATGTTGGGAAAACCAATATGGTGTTTACTTGGCAGGTATTTTATTATGGCCATTTATACTTTGTCTCGACTTTAGATGAGTTATATTGGAAACGCGCGCCTATAAAGGGTCAATCACGTCGCACGGGATCGTATCTTTGACAAGGTTAGAAATGCAAAGTATTCTTTGACAGCGCTTTAAATAAAAAAAAAATATTATTCGGAAATGTTAACTGAAGAGTATGGATTAATTACTTGAAAAGTGTTCACAGTTTGGGGTTAGATACAGTGGAATGGAAGCTCGTTAATTCAAACCCTCTTAATTCAAACTTGCGGATAATTCAAACTAACATGCAGGTCCCATCCTATGCGTCTCTATGGGAGGAAACTCCCGGTAATTCAAACTTTGCTTTATTCAAACAAATTTTCGGTCCCCTTCGAGTTTGAATTAACGAGATTCGACTGTAACACTGAATTCATTTGTGCACAACCTCAGGCAGGTTTTTCTTTGGTAACTTTTATAGCGTATGATGCACTCTTTCATAAAGGCACAACAGTGAGTCATGTGAAGATGGGAAACTGGTCAGGTAATTGGTGAAAACTGATAGCGATTGGGCATGACTGACTTTTATGAAATCAAGACTTGTCTTGATTCAGCTAGAAATAATAAAATATATTTGAGGCTCACCTTTCTTTATATTAACACTAAGACCATTTCTAGTATACCCATTAAATGTTCCCCCATTTCAGATCAAATATTAACGTGTATTTTTTCGGGTCTTTTTTCTGAAATTTGTAGCATATGCTAGCTTTATTATGAACATTTTAATATGTTGCATTTGTTAAATAAAGCTTCTTAGAGGGGTCATAAAACGATATATGGTGGAAAGTTCATGACCTGGCAGAGGCGTAACGGTCCTAGTCTGGCCCAAGTATATTCGCAAACAGCGCCACTGATACAGAAGCTTCTTTGTCGCCTTGAAATTGCGAAGACAATAAGGGGCTAGTTCGTTCAGTCTTGCATAGGAAAAGCCTTATGACATATTTGTGGTATCGAGACCACCAACCTAACGACAGTCGAGCGCGGCCCATGTATTGGACACGAAAACCGAGTGAGCACTCGACTTTAACTTGTAACAATCAATGCCTCGGCGGACACTCGGGTAGTGAGTGGCTCGTGTTCCACCACTGCAGTGTCGAGAATAGCTGAACTCCAACAGTGCTTGGAGCTCAACACGCGTGTTACACTTGGCCAACTCCAGGGCGTCGGAATGATTAACGAGGACGGCATAGGTTAGGCACATAGCCACGTGGATCTGGCTCCGAGTTGATTGGACGAACGATGCTTATATTTTTCGAATATTTTGGTGACTGCCATTGCCCAGAAAGAAAAACTGAGGCAAGTTTATTTCGTTAAGCGTAAAGTATGGAGGCCACGCGACTCAGTACTTGACGCCTCTTCATCATCGCAACCGTCATCTTCGTACTGGACTACCACCGCCGAGAGCCTGACGATGACCCCTCGTCTCCAATTTGAGTGAGGCCTGTCCTTGGACCCCCATTTTCGAACTTTACGTGTCATTATATTTGTTCTTCCGTTTGTTGTTGGATTACTTTACTGTATTGTTAAATGTTCTATTTAGAAAGCTAGTAATGTTGTAGCGCGATGTCTGTTCGGACTTACTAATTACTGTGTAATGCTCCTTTGGAACATTGGCTTTGTTATTGTGAAATCATTGCTTATGTGACAATCCTCGATATTTCTTTCTCGTAAATATTGATACTTTTTGATCGAAACGATGTATGCCCGACTGAGCTCATTGCGTTTACCCCGACTTTGACCCAGTCGCCAACTTCACGGGCTAACTGGCCTTATAAAAAGAAAACTGCTGCTCTCAATCCTTGTAGAGGGCCGGTGGGCAAACCGTAAAGGGAGAAACAGCGGCTCTGACTTCTAGAGAGGTTGACTGTGACAATGTTTTAATCTTTGAAGTGCCTGCAGCGAACTGTTTAAAGATCGAGGAAGGTAGGCATCGATCGCCGGCAAACCTCCTATTTGCGACTCGCTAAAGTTTCGGGGCCATATCAGGTACGAGACCGCTCGCGCGGAGCCTACCTCAAAAAGCAAGTGCCAGTCATTTTTAATGTGGAATGGTTTAGTGCTTCTGACGCAGCTTTTCTGGAGGCTGCCATCATTTTGAATCTATTTTGTATTATTTCATGCCTACATCCGAAAGCTACTAGCATTAATTTTTAAAATGCAGTTAGTTTCTCTGTTTGTGCTCCAATTGTGCTGGTGGAGGCCATGTTTTAAATAATTTTTTCATTATGTCATGCCTACCCCACAACGTCAGTGGCAGTCTATGGCAGTCACTTTTAACCTGCAATGTTTTGCTGTGTCAGTGAATCGGTTGTGCTGGTCGGCTGCCATTTTAAAGTTATTTATTAAATATCATGCCTTCCTGAGAAAACTTGTGGCAATCTCTTTTAATATGCAATATTTTCCTGGGGTTGAGGGTCAGTTTTCTTGGTGAATGTCTGTCAACCATTTAAATAATATATTCATTACGTGATGCCTACCTTTGAAAGCCAGTGGCGGTCACTCTTATAACGCAATGTTGTCCTGGGTTTCTGGGCTAGTTCTGCTGGTGGATTAATTTGTGTTTAAATATCATTCTTAATACATGTCTCTATAACACCTCCACCTAAACTTGTTAAGTGGCTTGCATCTTTTTTTTAAAACTATACCTTGTGCTCTTCCTGTCCTCATGCACTTCTTTTACTTGGTACTAAAAGCTTTTATTTTATCTATACTTGCCCAGTTTTTTTATCACGCTTTTAAGCCGCTTACAGTGTTTCGAGAACTCCCATCACAGGCTACACTATGTTGTATTTCATCGGATATTTATTATTAATATTCTATGCATGAAATGGTAATAGTTTTTGTTCTGCAAATATTTCACTTTTAGCGACCTTGTGAAATAAAGACATGGAGCTTTCAGGTCTATATGAACTAACCGATTTAATGGTTACCGAATCCTCCAGCATCTGGTGAACATACACCACCCACTGTTCACAGGCTCCTTCCTGAGTGCCTTTTGGTGACGTCCGAAAGAAAAAAAAGGTAACTTCCTAAGTAAAATATCTTATGTCTATCAGAAATCTATTTGTCCAATAAACGCATATGATCAAATAAGATCACATGAAAGCGTGCAAGAACCTTATAGAAACATATGAGATCAATATAAGATTCTATTACAAGCTATAAGAAACTTTTATCAGTTTCTTATAACTTCTTGTAAATCGTACATTGATCTATGCTCTTATAAGGTTATTTTAACATCTTATATGTTCTTATTTGATCATATACGTTTATTGAACAAAAATCTTCTTATATATTTAAAATTTTCACTAGGGTTCCGGTGAGTTCTCGTGAATCTTTGCAAAATCGGTGACTTCTGGTAAATTCTAGCGACTTCCGGTAAATTCCGATTTACTGTCAATAAAAAATGTTCCATAATCCAGTAAAATAGATCTGTTACTGGCATAATTTTCCGCTAAAAAATTTTCTTCAATAGGATGTGCTTTACTAATTATAGCTTTTGTTTTATAAAAGCTCGCAATTAATATGTTGGCGTTTTCTTTAAGAGAGCATCTAGTCGTCTTCATGGAGGTTAGCGAATGCTTCAATGGAGGCGTGGTTTTAAATCTCACTCAAATAGATCTCATCTGCCTAGAGTTCAAAGGTTTTCCAACTGATCAATTGAGGTCACGTGATTTGTGGGCCGTGTTTGCAAAACAAGCTGCAAGGAGAAGGGATAAACGTCCATCGTCCGTAAGCGTCTCTAATTTTGGCATAGCCTCTTCGCCAGTTATCCTCCTCTTCACGCGCCAACTTAAGTAGGCGCGTGAAGAGGATTCCGCATGGGAATATTTTCCATTCGGATGCGTAATTACGCATGCGAATACAAAATAGATTTGCGTGGCAGGTGTACGCCATCACGATGCAGACACTCTCCATGGTTTGCGTTACGTTCCTTCTCTTTGCCCTCTCCCACTCTCTCTGTCTTTCTCTCTTTCTAAAATCTAAGCTTTCTAACTAGACACTATTACCCTGCAGGGTCAATCACGTGGCTAGTCAAACCAGAGATCGAACAGATCAAACGCTGGACACGGGTAGGTTCTCAAATGCCTAGGTAACCAGAAACTAGACCGAGTAAATTTTGGAATACGGCCGGAGGCATAAGAGTCAAGTACAAAGGGGCTTCCGACGACCTCTGATCTCACCGCTCGAAATTCTCGAACTGAAAGCGGAATTCCCGTTGTCACGAACGAAAACAAGCGCCTTCTACAAGTTACAAAACAGGTCGAAGCCATCGCCAAATCCACTCCATTGCTCTCAAGCCACTCTGAAGAACCGCAATCATTCCACCCTGTCAACCCTCTCAGCGATTCCCTTTGCAGACGGCAGTCATTTCACGAATGCCAAGTACCTCGTTCCTGCGGAGGGGGATTGAGCAGGCGGCGCCACATGAGCGGAGTGCTCAAGCGGCACGGAAGCTGGCGTGCTTCTCGTGCGCGAGATTGAAGAACGCGTCAGACCCACGTATTCCGTCTTCTGACCTTAGGGGATTCGAGTAGGCATACGTGGAACCGTTAAATCGCAGAAAGAGTGCGCAGCCGGGTCGCCTGTGAAAACCATCTGAGTACGCGTGCCTTTAAAGTTCTTGCGGGGATAAGATTTTTCCTTATGTGACTCAAACCAGTGTGCTTATTATGGCGTGTATAAACGTTCAAGTGCGACGCAGTTCCTACTGTCGGCATTAGGCGTAAGCAAACTATGATATAGTTATTTTTTTTTTAACCATGTTTTTTTTTTTTTTTTTAGAAATAAATACACGCGTGGGCCAGGCAAAGATTCCCGTGATCAATTTTAAAAGGTGTTCACGCAAAGAGCGCGATCTATGCTTTATTTCACCTTAAGTCCAGAGGCAGTTGTCGCTAGTAACTAATGGTACAGATTAAGCAGCATCAGATGCGCGTCAGTGGGTCCTTTCTGTTTATGATTGGTTCAGCGAGGAAGGAACACGTACCGAAACATGACAGACATCATGATGGTGCGCTTCCGACGATCTCTCATTGGTCCCATCAGCTCGTAACGTCGGCTGCGTCTGGGCCTAAAAGGAGACTAACACATCCTCAAAATAAAATTTTTTATTTTTGCCAGGCGATTTACTATGGTGTCAGAAAACAATCAATATTTTGCTACAGCGTCCCGTATATTTTTTTTAATAAAGGTAAAAAAACGCAGCTGCTCGAAACCAAAACCGAAGCATCAGCACGGAGATAATTTAATGGCCATCACATGTGGGCGGGGAATTTGCGAAAAATATAGAAGAGGAGAGAGGTGTCGGAAGTCACGTGGCTAGACCCGACCGCTTTCTTGTTCCCTTTGGTTTCTACGGTTGTGCGAAGAAGACGAAAAACGCTCACGTCGCACGAAACACGCAAACGCGAAGCACTTCGTACCTGACGTTTGCGCGTTTTTCAATGTCTTGCCAATTTTCGTTCGTAAGACAAGTCATGTCTTGAGCCAGGTGGAGGGACGACGACTCGGCGACGTCTTCGTGCAAATCAGCTTGGTGGTCGGGCGTGTCGTACGGAAGAAATCCTAATTGCTTTAATTGGTTAAAAATTTATCTTTTCAAGCCAGACAGATTCGCCGGTACGACGAAAAACAGTTCTGAAGTAGAAGTCCCACGTCCGTCGTTTGCCGCCATCGTTTACTCCGCTTCGTCCAGCATTACAACCCGCTACTCCCGCGATACGACGCTATGTTGAGAACTGGAGAGTGCATGTACTCTGTGCAACTTCTTTTCTTAAAATTAGTGTATTTGCAGCTTTTTAGAGGCCACAAAAATAAGTTTAATATTTCTTATATATATTTAATAATGTGCGTGCGGCCTTCGATGACCGACGACTTTGATTTTATTTTTGGGCGTGTGTCTGAACGGCACATGACGACGGAGAAGAGTGTGGGCGTAACTCAAACAGGCCAGTCCTCGATCGGCAGTTTTTGGGAGGGGAAAAAAACGGATTTTAATCCACAAATTATGTTTTGGGCCGCTGCGCTTTCATATGCTATGTACACATAAAAACCCTATATACCATAAATTCCCTGCCAGTGTTCGTTTAACCTGAAACGAACAATAGTTTAAATATAGGGTGTCTGAAATGCCGAGTAAAGAACTATAATTGGCCGTAAAAATCAGTGCTTGCACGTAGAAATCTAAACTTTCGGTCAAGGGTGCACTTCATGGGTGGGTTTTGCCGTCGTGAAATTAGAAGGCGTGGCTCCCTTTCTGCAAGAAAGAGGGCCAGAAAACTTGCCAGCGTCAACGGCGTACGGCAACGCAGACAACTGAGTTTAGTGGCGGGACGTGTTTGGCCCACGTATTATAGATGGCACTACGTCGTTCCCAGTATAAAGAGGCTTTAGTTTAAGCTTGCTTTTAAAAAAAAATATCGCGAATGCCCGCGACGACCGTGTTCTATTAAAATAAGCATAATCCTTTTTCTAATGTACCTTTGGTTCACAAATGAATACGGAAAATGTCAGCAAAACGTGAAGGAAGAAATATAAAAGAAAACGCGGTGGCATAATCACAGCGCTTTCGCTGCCGAAGGATTTCATCTGCGTGTCGTCTGCTTTTTTTCGCTGGTCGGTTAAACCTCCGACTGCGACGCTGCTCCTGACACCATCTCTCAATGCATGCGCCAAACGCGCCCCGCCACTCGACTCGCTCGTCTGCGTCGCCGTCCGCCGTTGACCCTGGCAAGTTTTTTGGCCCTGTTTTTTTTACAGAAAAGGAGCTACGCCTTGTAATTTTACGAGATAAAACCCACCTGGGAAGTACAGATTTGACGAAATATTTACGCTGTTACGTTCAGGCGCTGATTTTTATGGCCCACTATAGATCGAGCATCGGAATTTTAGTCACCTTATAAAAGGAATAAAATAAACTCTACACATGCACTATATTTACATTTTTTTTCTTTGTCCAGAGTCCTGCGTTTTTTAGCTTTGGCTTTTCACAACCGTCTGAAAGTGTAATACGCGTTTCTTTTTCGTTTTTTTTTACATTTCGATGTTAGTTTTAGCTTTGTTGCTACAGATATTGCAAGCTCGTGGCGTGTATTTGTATATTGAACAAAAAACAAGAAGTTTCTGTTGACGGACGCTTAAAGAAGAAAAAGGCGATGTCTCGTTCAGAACGAAACGGGCTTTTTGTATATTATCGGGGGGAGGGGGGGGGGGGGGGGTGGACATGCAGCGGAGTTCCGAATCTGAGCGAAGCCTTTAGAGTGACTGCATAAATCAACTTGGTGACGTATCGCGCTACGATCTACCACAGAGGTGCCTGAAGGTTCTGGAAGCACCGTTTCAAGATTTCGAAGGACGAGCTGACACGTCAAAATCATGTATATTTTTTTTTATTATCTGAAACGATTAAAAACCATTGCCTGCACATTACCTTCAAGATCGAAACTTGGGAATTCGGTATTTGTTAAGTAAAAAAACAATTTTCAAATGCCGAATTTGAAGTTCCCACGCGATCGGCACCCCGCGAGTCGTCACCCTTTCACGCCTCAAGTCCGAACGATGCCGCCGCGACCCGAAGCGAGGAGGTGAGGAGCGGGAGAGAATGGCACCGGGCGTACCTAGAAAAAACGGTTTCCTCCGTGCTTACCATGCCGCCTGCCTATCGCTGCGAGCAGACGAGGCTTGACGTACGTCTCGTCGCTTCTGCGTGAAAGGCTGCCCCGGCGGAATCACAACTAAACCACCATACACAGACACCAAACCTAGTTGCTTTCATCGTTTGAGGATTTGCTTTTTCAGAGTCAGAGAGGTCGTCGGGCACCTAAAAATGACCACTTCGTCCGATTCTCCGACTCATCGATCAGCCATGTTTTCCGAGGGAGGTGACATCCAACGAAGTTAAAAATTACAATTCGATTCCAACTGGAATTTCCCGTTGGTACGAGTCAGGTTTTCGGACAACCAATTGGTCACCGCCAACGAGGGCCAAAGGGAACCAACGAGATCTATTTGGAACCCATTCAGTTTCCAACTGGAAAAATTATTCCAATTGGTGAGACCCATTGGCCAGTGTGCCTCCGATTGGTGGCCGCTAAAACCAATTGGTTCCAATTAAAACCAGTTGGAATTTCAATAGGACCTAATGAGAATTTTTAGCTGGGAACGGACTCCGATTTTTGGTAATTCAAAAAAAAGGGCTGTAGCCCGTTCGCATTTCTGTTAAAAACACGTCTTACGATTTCGGTTATTAAATGTTATAGAAATGTCGTCTACAAAGCCTCTAATTTACTTGATATTCGGCGTCACCAATCAAAGGAAGCGAGGAGGTGAAGAGCAGGAGAGAAGAACGCCAAAAAATAAAAAGGCGCATGCGCGCGTGGGGAAATTTGTTTTCGTGATGCGGTATTTTTTTTTCTTGTCTATGACTACAACTTGGATCGTTTTAGACAATAAAGAAAACGACCTTTAGTGTGTCAGCGTCCCTTAAGTAAAAAACTAAAAAAAAAACGATGACCGATTATTTTCTTTTTAGCTGCGACGCCCTTTTGTTAATCGCGCACTCTCTGGCTTACAGGACAACCGTGGCGGCAGCGCCACCCCGCGGCTTACGGCGGCTCACCAGCTGCCCGGTCGCGCCAAAACCAGAAGACATGTAACTGAAATTACACGACAGACCATCGGGTTTATTTGTTCTGTGCCCCCTTGATCTGTTTTATTTGGAAACTAAAATGAAATTTCGCACAGAAAATTGGAGCACTGAAAAAGCGCGTGTCGTTTATGATTCGAAAATGTTGTCTGTTTTTGGCGCAACAGGGCGGCTGCTGAGCTGCGGCGAGCCGCCACTGCCGCCATCTGTCGGTTGACTCGCCAGTTAGAGGGTGTGGGGTTAGCAGACGGGTGCCGTAGGTAGAGAAAACCCGTTATCGTAATTTACTTTTACTGAGGTAAGTTCATTCTTGAAACTTTTTATGCGAAGTTCCCGCCACTTTCAGACACCTCTGTGGTGGATTGTAACGCGTCATGTTACCAGGTCGATTTATGCGGTAATTTTAAAGGCTTCACCCAGACTCAGGACCCAGTTGTAGATACCGCAAAATAAAACATAAAAAAACAAATGACGTAAAAATCCTAGAAAAAAAAATAAAGTGTACCGAATCTTTTCAGAATGTCTACTGGATTTCTTCCGTGGTCTTAAAAAAAATAAAATAAAAATATGCAGGCTGAAGCAATAAAGTAAACGTATCAAAGAAAAAAAAAGGTTTAGTGAAGACGAAAGACGTAAAATTCCGCGAGCAGTCTTAAGCGTTGTAAGAAAAGCGAAAGCTAGATAATATTAAGGAGTTTTTTCACATTTAAACTCAACGCTTTGTTCGGAAGTTGCATATCGTGGAAAGTAAATTTTGCTCTTGGGTTGCCGAAGTTACTGCCATTTAAAGACTCAATTACGAAAGAATATAAATTTATGACGGGGCGTACTTACTTTTTAATGTTCCCCTCCGCTTTCTTCAGTTGTCTGTGTTCTGTTCTGTTCTATTGTGAACAAATACGTGAGTTCTGTTATAATTATAATTTCGACGCCTTCGCCTCCTTTCCTGTTGGTTCCTGAAAATGAATTCATTAATTAATGAACGTCAGTGACCCCAAAGATAGTCTCTGGAAGTTGGTGGCAATCCCTTGCCTTCCTGCGACGCCTCTACTTTCCTGAACTTGCATAAATATTAGTTTTACTCCTATCATAACATCGCAGTGAACGAATAAAAAGAAAGCCAGCTTGCTCGCGCGTAATCGCCGGTTTATTTTATTGACGCTTATCTTCACAATCTTCTTGTTCGAAGCTCCCGCCTCGACGGGTGTGTCGATACATACCGGAAAATAATTGCGTTAAAGTCGGTTGTGACTTGAGTAGAATAAATGTTGAGTTGTTTGAGAGATGCTTTTGTCATTATAATTTTATATTATATATGGTTAAAACCAGATTGGTTAAAATCTGCTGTTTTACTGCCACGCACCCCATAAACCTACTGAAAGAACAAATAACATTCAGTTGTAGCGGTGAGCTTAGTTATCGGTTTTCTGGAATCCTGAATAAAATTGCAATCTCGACAAATTAACAAAACTAACCCTCACTGAAATTCCGCCTACGCCCGGTTACGAGAAGAAGCCTTCGGTAACCGATCACGAATGTGCGAGCGTTCCGGTCCTGCGGGAAAGTGAAAAACTCGTGGCTTTGTGTAAACGTAGCCTAAAGATATGGGGTTACGCAGGGCACTCAGATCCGGGCCTTTCCCCCCTTTAGCACAACCCAGCGAGGAGAGCACGCGGTTGCCCCGAATACTTTACTAGGGGAGCGCATTTCGCTTCCCGATAACCTAATGGCCTTGGTGAAGACAGGCTTCGCGTAGTTGGAACAGCTATTTGCGCCGCAGCCTCGAAGCTTTCCCATTAGAATCGGGATGTGGGAATTGCGCTATATATCGTAGTCTACATCTCAACTTCTCAAGCTCCTGTCCAAACAGCCGTCTCTGCGGCCTTGGCGAAATGGTATTTCGCCGGCGGCTGCTCTTTGTACCGGCGTCGCCCGACTGGGTGAAAGCGTGCACTACGCGAGGCGCGTCCCTTCTCTCGGATGCTAATTACGACAACCGCCAGGGGAGTATTTGGTGCTCTATGCACGCAGTCTAATGCAAATAAGCGGAGTGGAATCTATTCATACTTTGTAAAGCATTTGTTATCCCTATTCTAATTTGCTCTCACTTCCTTTCAGTAAGACGATTGAAAGCCGTGAAGTCAAATCTTTGCGAGAACAACTATACTGCTTTCGGCCTTACACGAGTTGTAGAGAGCATTGTCTACGTTTCGTACTGCCCACAGGACGCGCACAATTATTCTCTGGTCGTGTAAAAGCATGCATTACGTTGACTTCTTGTAGTGTACCCCGTTGGTAGACGACGAAACCTCGCTAACTAGCTTATCCTGAAACAGGGGAAGTCAGCTGCATACGGTAACCCCCATCACAAAGAAAAAGACCGAGCGTTCGCGCAAATAGACGCGAATTGCGCACCTAAAGCCGTTAGGAAACTTGAATCCTTCACATGATCGTTCGCGACGACAGGTTAAAGTTTTGAATGACGACCAAGTCAAAGTCAAAAGCTTTGTGAAAATGTGTTGTTTCGAAGATCGCACATTGGGTCTGATCTCATTCTCTCAAGACCCTGTTGTGGCGGTATCTATATTTTCTCTTCACTTAAGCCTGTGTGGACGAGGAAAATATCTGGTTTCGAGGGAGTTTTCATTCAAAGGAAAAACATTTTCAGTTGACCTTAGCGCTTTCGTATATTTATCGGTGCAGTCTATAGCCGACACTGAGTTTAAACACCGTTGAAACCTACATCCAGGTGCGTGATGTATGTTGGGATGGGCGGAAATATAAAAATAAATTAACGCATTTTTTATTTGTTTAAGCGGCTTACATCAGACATATTGGATAAATAATCTGTCAACACCTCATCCAATACTCATGTTTTAATCATTAAAAACTAGTGCGCATGAGCGGTTCATTATATTAAACAAAATGCTCGACGTGAAAGCTTTGCTGTGATTTGGATTTCAACAATTCAGCGCGAAGCCACAAAATTCAGCATGGCATCTACAAAACGAGGTAGGGTAAAAATATTGATCATGTTTTAAGCTCGGTTGGACAGGTAGCACCATCTAGAGTGTGGTTTTAGCGATGGAACCTTTATTAAGCTAGACTGTCCCGCCGAACAGTGACGCAGCGCTAGTCCCAAATGGACCTTTTCCACATACCGACGACACAAGGCGGTGGCTGCACAAATTGAAAATCGAGGAAGTGACCTACCTGCGCTAGCAATCGATAATGGGAGCTACGCTACCAGTTCCTTCGCTCTCTGAGCTGTGGCGCGTGCCCAACGCGACTTTAAAGAGGGGCGTTCGCGGCGTCCACCCAAACGTCGTTCTCTTTTTCCGTCCACTTTATTTCTTTTGTGTAACAATTATATATATGCTGCAATTACGTGTTCTATTGACTGATCCACAGCCTCCTTCCGAATTTCCTCGATTTCTCGTGCCGACTTCCGCCGCTTGGCATCGGGCGCTCGCGCGTGCGCAGTGCGCTTCTCGGAAAAGGTCAATTGGATCGTACCGAAAAGTTTCCGGATATTTTATGACCTTCATTAGCTGTTCTAACCGTTGCGTCTATTTTTTTTTCGCTGTCCATTGCTTGCCTGAAGAGCTCTTGTGATGGACGTTGTTCAAAGCGTACAGAAAAAATAACTTAAGACGGCAAAAAAGCAGCGGAGACCCAACGCCCCTCCCGATCCAAATCAAGGAACACGGCCAAAAGCCGCAAGGCATCTCAAACCAGATTTTCATCGGAACATAGACCCCAAGCGAAACAAGAAAGCAAGACCTCAAACAACAACAAGATGAGCTGGGCAAGTGCAGACTCCCAGCCTAAACCCACTACGACAGAAAACCCCACCCTCCCCTCATCTCACAACAGTGAGCTTACTAAAATAAAAAAAAATGCTCGAAACACTACTAGCAGAGAATAAGGCCCTGAAGGCCGAGATCGCTCAACTCAAGGCAACACCGCCTGAAACGGCTGCACCCGCCGATCCGGAAACGACCCCTATAGAAGTAGATGCACCCCCGGTAGTCGTAGAACCTACAGCGCAAGATGCGGAATCAGATTCATATATCGAACACCTACCCGCAAAACGCAGAGCGGTAGAACAATCCCCTCATTCCCAGGGGACAACCGCCCGCGCCGGCAACTTTAAGCGTAATATCAGGGAAGACATGATCATAGATTAAATCACCAGGGTCATTGATCTCAAATTCGAAGTAATTCATAAAAACTTCCACACCATGATCACACAATTTGCCGAGAATTGTAATGCCAGAATTACGGCCCTAGAAAACGCGCAACAGAGGCCCAGCGTAGGGCCCATTAAAGTAACTAAGCCTTACAGCCGCCCGACTGATGATGGCCAGGATTAGCGGTAAAACACTACGCACATCATATGGCAATGGAACTGCCGCGGATACCGCCGTAAGAGGGGAAATCTCCAGCAGTTCCTACAAAATAAAAATTCCGAAGTGCCAGACATAATTGCACTCCAAGAGACGGGGGGGCAGGCCAAATTATCAGGCTATACGTCCTTCTGTCCCGATGTATCGGGCACAGGCAACGCGACAATCTCTACGTTAATCAAACGAAACATACCGGCGCTCCTGCACGAGACCGGCATTACGTCGATAGAACACGTCCTAGTGGAAATTATTCCTACAGCAAAGCGAAGAACTGGCAGTCTGTTTGTGCTCAACATATACAGCAACCCTAAACAGCAACACCGATTTCTCAGTCTATTCAGGAAAGCAATACAAGTAGCAAACAAACAACCCCTAGTCATAGTAGGAGATTTCAATGCGCACTACTCTGCATGGGGTTACTCCACCGATCACCGCAAGGGCCGCCTATTATGGCTAGACGCACAGCAGGAGCAACTAACGTTGCTTACAGACCCGACATATCCCACTCGCATGGGAAACTGCATCAGCGTAGACACTACACCAAACTTAACCTTCACAAAAAACACGTCAGGTGCCACATGGTTCAACACGCAAGAAAACTTAGGAAGTGACCACTTCATAGATGCCACCAGAATCCAAACGGGTCCCGCCAAACCTAAAGGCAGACGAATCCACCTCACGGACTGGGACGCTTTTAGGCAATCACAAAGAAACAAAAACGAACCTAGCGTTTCTGAGATAATAGACATAAAGGCATGGGTCGACACCTTACAACCAAATGTTATGCAGGCAACCAAAACCATACCAGAAGAAGCTAATATCCAGGCGGCAGATGCCAAGCTACTTCACATGTGGGAAGCAACAGCTAGCTTACAAAGACGACTAAATCAACACAAACTGAATAGATCCCTGCGCAAACGCCTAAGAATCTTAAACAAACAAATTGAAGACTATGTGGACCAACTAACACGCCAAAACTGGCATAGTGCGTGTGATGGCATGGAAGCGCAAATAGGCATGGCCAAAACATGGCGCATACTCAGATGCCTACTCGATCCCGAGAACAGTAAGACTACTCAGAGGCACAACCTCAGCAAAATAATCCATGCTTACCCGGGATCAGACACAGACCTAATCAATGAACTCAAAAATCGATACCTCGGAAACCATACCAAAATGCCCTTGCCCTCATACACGGGAGACCCAAACCTAATAACGGACGAGCCTATTATGGCAGCAGAAGTACGCGAGGCCATGCATGGTCTACGAACGCACTCCGCTCCTGGTCTAAACAGAGTAACAAACAAAACCATAAGAAACCTGGACGATGATTCCATAGAAGCACTAACTAAGTATTTCAACAAATGCTGGGAAACTGGCCATATTCTTGAACAGTGGAAGGAAGCTAAAATCGTAATGATACCAAAGCCAGGCAAGAGGTTGCAGCTAGAGAACCTAAGACCCATCTCGCTCACCTCCTGCCTAGGCAAACTCCTGGAACACATCATCCTTACTCGCTTAAACAAACACGTGGAAGACCACGACCTGTACCCTCACACGATGATTGGATTCAGGCCCAAATTGTCCACGCAGGACATTATGCTTCAAATCAAACACCAGATAATAGACGGTGATCACACCTCAGAACTCGATACCCGAGCCATTCTTGGCCTTGATCTAACCAAAGTCTTTGATAATGTTCACCACGAAACCATCCTAACCCAGCTAAACAAACTAGGAATTGGCTTCAGAGCTTACAATTATATAAAAGACATTTTTACAGACAGGACAGCCACTATTACCGTCGGTGGGAAAACCTCGGAGAGCATTTCGCTCGGGAATAGAGGGACACCCCAGGGGTCGGTCCTATCTCCTTACCTCTTTAATATGGCCATGCTAGGATTGCCAAGCAAGCTAGACAAAATCCCTAAACTACATCATAGGTTATATGCTGACGACGTGACACTCTGGGTAACCGGAGGAAGTGACGGAGAAATACAGGAAACTTTACAAACCGCGATCGATGTAGTCAACGAATACGTAACACCTAAAGGACTCTCCTGTTCCCCACAAAAGTCAGAGTTATTACTGTATACACCTACGTGCAGAGGTAGAAAAACTTCCTCCATACCCCCTCAAATCACGCTCAGATCTAACGGATTGGACATTCTAATAGTATCGAGCATCAGGATCCTTGGACTTAGAATACAGACCAATGGACACAGCAATGAAGCGATAAAGGCGCTGGACTCACACGTGCATCAAACGAAAAGACTCGTTTCGCGCATCGCCAACAGACATCACGGCATGAAAGAAACTAATCTACTCAGACTGGTACAGGCTTCCGTTATAAGCAGAATAGTCTACGCTACCCCATTCCTGCAACTAAAGAATGATGAACGTTCCAAAATTAACCTCATGATCAAGAGAGCCTATAAGCAGGCTCTACACCTCCCAATTACCACCGCGAACGAAAAGTTTGAGGCTCTAGGAATACACAATACACTTGACGAGCTCATAGAAGCCCAAAGAATTGCCCAGCTGGGAAGACTCTCACAGTCCCCGACGGGGCAACATATTCTCCAATCAGTCGGGATTACATACAGCACCCAATTCGGACGAAAGCTGGACATTCCCATAGAGCTCAGAAAAGACATACACGTCCCACCATTACCCCAAAACACCCACCCTCTGTACAACCAAGAACGCAGAAAGGAAAGAGTCAGAGCCTTACAAAAGCGCTTTGCAAATTCTAAAGACGTGGCCTATGTAGACGCGGCCGAGTATCGTGATCGAGACGCCATGGTAGTGGCTGTACTTGATCAACAAAATCAAACCATCGCTGCAAGCTCAGTCATTACAACCTCGCCGGAGGTTGGGGAGGAAGTCGCAATCGCCTTGGCATACGCTTCATTTTCAGCCAAATTCATAGTCAGCGACTCAAAGTCAGCTATACGAAACTTCGCGAAAGGGCGCATTTCGCCCGAAGCCCTCAAAATTTTAGTCCAGGTACCCGAAACCCGGCGCAGATGGACACAACTCGTTTGGGCACCGGCGCACTCCGGTCTCCCGGGAAACGAAGCTGCTCACAGTACGGCCCGAGAATTAACCATCCGCGGCCGCAAGACAACCTCTCACGATGAGCAGCTCGAATCCCTTCGTCGTTCAGGTAGGGACCGGATGGTGTCCTATAAGGAGGTCCTGCAATACTACAGACAGGGCAGGGGGCATTACCCCGCCGCTCACAAAAATTTAGATAAAAAGCAATCAGTTACTTGGCGCATTTTACAAACGCACACATTCCCAAACCCAGTGACATATAGTCATCTGTATCCAGGGCTATATACAGCAGATTGTAAATTATGCGCAGGTAGGGCCGATCTTCACCACATCATGTGGGCGTGTCCCCTGATAAGCACCCAAAAACGCACCAGCTCATTACCTCCTCTTCCCATTACCACCTTAGAGCAGTGGGAGACTGCACTGCTTAGCTCAGACCCGTATCTCCAACTTCGGGTCGTCCAGATGGCCGAAGACGCCGCCAAAGCCCAAGGCCTGGCCGCCGCCTGAGGTAGAAGAGGACGGGCACTCCCACTCCCCTCCTCTCTAAACCCCATCTTGGAAAAAATAAAGTTTACTACAACTACTACAGATGGTTCAGCTAAAGAAATGTCGTACTATCGACGATATGAACAACGTTTCATCGCCTGATGGACGTGTAGGGGGCAGATTGTGAAGGTATGTCAAAGCCCACTTTCCATCAATATATTTTTGTTGATCGTCCTCCTGTCCAATCCATGACACATGCAGATGTCACATTCCCGATAATTAGGCAATTATATATATATATATATATATATATATATATATATTTCTTATTAAAACGACTTTTATAAAACACTTGGACAACAGTAAAAAAGTGGGCAGTTATATTTCTTTACGCTGTTTTAATTTCAGTTTTATAGAAGCTTTTTTCCTCGGTCTAACGAACGCTGACTTTTGCAGTTTCGCGTTTAAAGTACGAGATGAAATATTGCCTTGTTTTTTAACGAGTTTAGCAAAACGTACATTTTGTGAAAGCTATTTTTTTTTTCAGTATTCCGAACTCTGAAGAAAGAAACCGTTTTATATAATACTGCGTCAAAACAAAGCGAGAATTAATCATTAAAGTTGTGTTGTTCGAAAACAATATTTTTCATTTTATATATACACCTCCTGCTAATGGAGTAATTGCGCCTAATTTATAGCGTTCTGAGCGTGAAACGGCGTAGTTTAACGAAAGGTTTTTTAAAAGTTGACTTTCTGCATTCAACTTTAGAATCTTCTTTTGTCGTTTAATATTAGTTTATTCAGCTTTGGTATTAATAATGAGCTTAATAAATGGCGGTCAACGCTTTTCCAAAGGTGTAGGAAGCGTAAAAGTAAGCCGCCATTTTGATACTCCCTAAGCAATGGGGCGAGCAAGTGCTCCAAATTACGTCTTTCGCGCATCGGAACGCTAAGATGAGCCCGCCCAGCAAAGGACAACAATACGGCCAATTCGTCTGGGCAAGCATAGCACCGGCGCAGTGCGATTCGTGGTACAGGGAAGGCTAGAGGGGAGAGAGAAGCTTCGTTCTCTCCCCGCCAGCCTTCCGTGTACTAAACTGGAAAGAATAGACCGATATCACTAAGCGTTTGGCGCATGCGTGACGCCGCCATAACTTTAGTTCACAGGAGGCAGACGGCCGTGCACGCGAGGGCTCGTGCCATCTCATGCTCTACACGCGCAGAGCTCCAGCGAGGTTGTCGCACGTGCCTAAAGACTAAAGTTTCCTCGATGCATTGCGGCAGCGGTGGCGTAGTCCAACTGGCTGGTGAGATCGGTCTATTGAGTGGACGCGCGCGGTGTTACCCAGACGAATAGGCCAAGAGAAAATTAGTAGGAAACGCACGACGACTGGGCACCCAAGCGTACGCCGTCATTGGTTCGGATCGGGGCGAAAGAAAATTACAGGAGGACGCTTAAGCTTCGCCTTTAGGAGTGGAACACAATAGCTAAATATATAAATCCCAGCTCGTTCCCAAGCCGTGCAAACGTGTCTGTGTGGCCTCCCACTTCCGGCGCTCGAACGAGATGGACATGTGATGACGAGCTCCATATGAGCGGCGACAGCGGCCGTCGTAAACCGTGGCATTTCTGATGTGTCACCTCAGGATACCTACCGCATTGTTCTGCCGTCCCTGCCCTCGGACAACATGTTTTTAAACTCCGTTATTTTGGACGGCGAAATCACGGGGCGCCCGTATAAGATAGAAGATTTGAGGGACGAACTGCACCACTTGAGCGTCTTTTCCGCCCTGAAAGCGGGAGGGACGCATTAAATGAACCACGTCTGGTTGTTCACCTTCGAATTGCCGGAGGCTTAGCGAAAGCTGTTGGAGGCCAATGAGCTGTGGGTGAAGGTCAAGAAGTGCCTCGTGCTAGATCCCAATGACGGCGAGGTACGTGAAAGGTTGTACTGGTTGCCTTTCCATGTCAGCGACAAGGCAGTTCTGCGAGCGCTCGAGCCGTATGGGAAGGTAACCGAGGTCACCCGCAATACGTGGCGAACGGAAGGCTCCGCGGGTGTCCAGTCAGCCACGCGTCTGGTGTAGATGCCTTTGAGAGAGGGTGTCACGAAAGACCAACGTCCCCGTCCGCTGCGAATGCTTGAAGGCAACGTTCCCGCGTTGGTTTCTGGCAGGACACCAAGCTGCCTCTCCTGCAAGAGGACGGGCCACATCAGGAGGGACTGTCTAGTTCCCCGGTGTAAAAAGTGTAATCGCATCGGACACGAAAGCCAGGACTGCGCGCGCAGCGGTCACTGGAGTTGTCACGACGGACACCAATGACCACTGGATGCACGAGGAGGAGACTTACAGCCGAATTCATAAACGGGCCTTGACTCGAACTCGACTCAAACTCGACTCGAAACTCCACTCGAGGCCGGTTTTGCGCTTCATAAACCGACTTCCACTCCAAACGCTCCCCGACTCGAGGAAATACTCGACTCTTTCCTCGAGAATCTCAAGGTAGGTCCGGCGCTTCCTCGAGCCGCTCCTCGACTCGAGTTTGGGGTGTCATGGCGGCCGGCGAGTCGTTCGCGGAGTTCGTGCACTTAGTTTGAAGCGCAGAAGAGATCCTTTACGATGTCGGAGGCGACAGCGAATCGAGACGTGTGACGAGACGAAGTTTCAGAGAACGCCTGAACCCGCTGGAACACTTCAGTGACCGCGGATTTCCTGTGCGGTGCCGCTTCACGAAGGCGACCGGCGAGCACTCTGCTGTCTCTGCCAGGAGCGCGAGTACTCGTGGCCTACCGCCCTCAACGATGCTGCAGCTCCTCGTTGTTTTGAGCTTTTATGGTGCCAGGACGTTCCAAGTTGTTACGGGAACCATGTGAACACGCCGCAGCCGACTGTGTGCCGGATTGCGGGGCGAGTTTCGTGGCTCCTCGCACGAACCATTTTCACCCGCTCGGTGAAGCTCCCGCAGGGCGCAGCGAACTTTAATGCGTTCGTGCGGGGGTGCTGCGAAATGAAGTTTCCAGGGGCGACTGGGTGCATTGATAAGAGGACCCGGCGGTCCCGATGTGGAAGTGTTCTCGAAACAGAAATGGATACTTCTCCATCAACGTGCAGGTAAGTTCACCCCTGTTGTTTGCGTTAAGGGTCCCAAACTTAATTAATCAAACAGTACGCTGAGATGCGATATCGTAGGTCTAAACTCTGACGTAACGATATCAATCAAAACTTTAAAACAAATCTGTATCCGGCGACAGTTTGCACGACCGAGCGTGAACGTACTCCCATTCTTATGAAGAAAAAGAAAATATCATTAAATGGTAGCCGACTCTTGTGAGAGCACAGAAATACGTTAAAATAAAACAAACTCCCGATCGGGTTACCGAGCACAATGATAGTAGCGGCCCGAGCGCACCCTCCTTGCAAGAATGATCATGACCAAAGCACATTTCCAGTTAATGTGGGATGAGACGATGTGTGTTGCAACAGTCTCATCCCAGATGAACCTTTTTGATCGTCAGAGTCTCAGACATAAAAAAAATTAAAATAAAATAAAATTAAAATTAAAATGATGAGTGATTGTTTACTTTCTACATACACATGAAAGCATTCATTTGGTGGCATTCACTAAGTTGTCTGTGCAATTGCTAACTACAACAGTCCCATATGTAAACAGTTTTTGTGTCTGCATCTGCTTGTGTCGTGTAAACCAAACTGCACGGCGAACACCCACTGCTCAATAACATTTGTTGTTCATTGAGGTTGGTTGTTTGTTGGTTCTTGGCATTTGTTGCTTAAATGAGACCGCGGCTTACGAGTCCACAGAAATATACAATAATGTAGGAAACATACGCCGATACCACACCATTCGCAGGTTGACATCCTTCGGCAAGCAGCAGAGTGTACTGAAAATACAACTAGTACCAAAGTCCATATCGTACAACATACCACCCGAACCGGACTGATGCCTGCAGCCATCTAAGAGACTTTCTGAAGCTTAAGATGTGCGCGAAGGGACATTATCCACTCATGACAAAAAGCTGTGTGTGTACATCTGAAGAAGTGTGTTATCATACACAGCACTTTCTATCGAAAACTCTAGTCTGAGCATTAATCGGACATACACTACTCCACGAACCAGTCCCACATTTTCTATTCAAACAATAATTGTGCTGTATTGTTCTTCATTTTTGTCTTATGTAGGTACCAAAAGGCCCACTTCTGAACTAGGAACTCAGTGCAGCGGGCCTAGGCACTTTCCGTGCCTCGACATGTGCTAGCAGCACAAGCCTGAATGGTCAGCTGTGATGATCCCTGGTGGACTTGCACTGCAAAACTTGGCCCACCTGCAGAACGAGCCACTTCCCGCTCTACCAGTCCCACCCCCCTACTGACGATGCTGAAGGCAGTCTCATCTCCCATCGACTCCAGACCCCGTGGACACATTCAACGGGGCATGGGTGCGGGCTCAACTCGTTGCGTGGTGTTTCCAGTAGGAACTGAATGCAGAGCATGTCCGTTTTAGCTTAGGTCACTGAAGAATCAAGTCACTGGCCATGTTAAAGCTCAAAATGCAATCCGGCCAGAAACAAATCAACCTTATACTATGGCCTTACACTTTCTAATTTGAACCGGAACAAATCCGCCGGTTTCTCAGCTATAGTTGGTCACCACAGATTGTTGCAATGTCTTTGTTCTACTCAGGTTCCCGCTGGACGACAGTGTTTGAAACTATGCTGGTGGTTGCTGTTTTATCAATCTTCCAAAAGAAGCAAGACCAACTTGCCCTCTTTGTTGTGGAAACATTTTGCTCGAGAACAATTCAATATTTGTCATCACACAAAGCAGGGGGGTAGCAGGATACAAAGAAAGTGAGAAGCTTCAGGTAATTACATTAAAATAACTCAAAATTTTGCCGTGTTCAGACTCGAGACTTTTCAGCGAGTTGTTCAGTGCACATTTGTTTCAAATAAACTTATACATGAGAATGTCTGAAATTATGTCTTGCAGCTGTGGCCCCACATGAAGAGTTTTCGGTTATAATAAATATTATAATAGCGCAGCAATTCCTTGTGAGAACACCTTCGGATGTTAGGCAGTCAAGGGTGTCCTACCTAACAGTTACTTACACAAGCATTCAGGGCCCATGCACTCAAACTGATGGCATCACACTACATATTACTGAATGCGAGCATGAATGAGGTGAGCACCGTACCAGGGTTTAGCTGGAACCACTGCTCAATTACTGTATCACTGTGTGGTCAGCTGCAAACTTGGGCCCAATTGCTACGTCGGCACTGTACTAGTGTGCAGTGAAAAGGCAGTGAAGTCAAATTTGGGGGTTTTACATGCCAAACCAATGACAGGCATCTGGCACGCCCCAGCAAAGAACTGACAATTAATTTTGACCACCTGGGGATCTTTGGACAAGCAACCAAAAGCTCTGTGACACGACACCAACTCCGCAATGAAAAGGCAGTGGGCAAGCCTCGTCAATGTGGTGTCGACTTTACTCGGGTAGGCGGTGCAAGTTCATAGAGGATTGCGAGGCACAAACCCCTGGACAGGAAATGAGACGTCTTAACTCAATGAAAACTATGGCAAAACTCTGTGACAACAGCATTTAATGAGCGAGGCTGCACATGGACTACACAATAATAAGAGACATTACATAAATAACAGTGGCAATGTTTAGGAAACACCTGGCTGTACATTCAAACAGATTCCTAATTTCCATCAAGGGGATCGGTCGTCGACTGCATTAACGGATCACAGCTTGGAGCACGTGGAGTGAAAGCTCGCACAGCTGAACATAGGAATCTTGAGTTCAATCTCTGCCTCTGCCTGTATCGATGTGGATGAACATTGTAACAGCATGCAGTTGTGTATCATTACTGTGATTTAAGTTAAAGACCCCAATATAGCTGTGGTACGACACTGGCTGAATATCTCGTCTACAGTGGAGATAAGTTGCTCACTGGGGCTGACTAAGTTCCCGTTGTCTAAACATACAAACAATGTAATTAGTAAGAAAAAAAAATACTCGGTTACTTTTTAAGTTTTAAAAGAATAGATTTAAAGCTGACGTAACTGCCCTTTTGCATAAAATGTTCACTACAAATAGCGAATCGAGAAACAAGTTAAAAATAATGCTAGGCTTTAACGAACGAGATACGGTCAATGCTTGTAACAACTTCAGGTCAAGGATAAAACGAAGCAAGTTACAGACTTTAATAAAGCATTCTTAAACACAAAGGAGAATCTAAAACAATGTAATTACTAAAGAGGAAGATGAAACAAATCGAATAAATCAGCCTACTGTTGCGGCTGGGCCCCGAGAACAAGCAGTTGTTGCAGCGTGATTAGTTTGTTGAGCTGAAGCACCACAAGCTCGAACCAGCTTGTTACGCTGCTGCTGATGGAAAACCTGGGCCTGCGTCTGTTAATAGGCAACCTGACACTGACGTAGCTCCACCTGCAGCAGGTGCAGCTCCTCCAGTTGGTGCGGTCTTTAGTTGTCTTCACTCGGACAACCACACGTGGCGGCTGAGGAGGCAGAGGAGGTGGGGGCTTGGTTGGTGGCGCAGCAACCGCAACCTCCATGATGCCACCCCAGTCCAGCAGCGATGAGGCAGGTGAATCTAGGCAAGCACAACACATTGACACCGAGTGTTACAGGCACGGTGAAGACACCGGAGAACTGGTAGAAACTGTCACAACGACCTCATTACAGAAATGTTAAATGCCAACTGTTGGTAACATTAAAGATTTCCTTCCTTGTTCTGACCCTTTCCTTTCCGTGATACTGTCAGTAGCGGCAGGGCACACTCCAAATGGTGATACCGTCAAAAGAAACAGCGCTGTTATCTCGGACCTTGTTGGCCCTCGGGCACACGTTTGGTGTATTCATCAATAAACATGCCATTACCCAGACCCAAGGAATTTATTGTGTTCCTACGTGGCACCCCTAACAAGTCGCATTCATGAAAATGTGGCTCATTGTCACAGTTTTTAGCGTTCCTACGAGACAGTATGCCAAAATCGAAATAATACAACGGAAGGGCATAGACAGAATTTTTTATAAATAAACATTGGAAGCCGTGTGATCAAGTAACAACCAACCTCCATGGGTACGTAGTAAATGCAATCGAAAACTTTTACCAGGCATCATGCCAGTCATGCTCGTTCACTGTGGCTTCGGGAATGGCGGCTGGCAGCATTGAGAGCACCGGCCAACCAGCGCGGGCGCTGCCACTGTTGTATGGGCTTGGCAGCCGCATTGCCATGTGGCACACCAGTGCCCCCACAACATGGAGGGACGGGCTCATTGTTCAGCGGGTGCGACACCAGTGCCCCCTCCTGCAATGAAAGGCCGAAGAATATCCTGTGACAGCATCTATGAGTTGAAATGTACAGAGCACAACGCAGAAAAAAAAAACAAATCATACTACAACTTATGCGGTACAATTTGTTGTTCGACACTTAACTGCAAGAAATAAATGTGAAACAAGTGATGTCACACCTGTGCTGTTTCTTGATATGCATGGAAAATACTAGAGTAGCTTAATGTGATCACCGAAAACAGTCATATTGTAGACACACAACTTTTCAAATCAATAATGTATACATCTACCCATATTAAATTTGTGCCAGCTTAATCATGCCAGTACAATGCGCTGGTTAACCTCGCAAATAAATGACAATGGTTGCACACTAACATGGACACCTGAAAAAAGGCATCTGTCAACAACTGGACTCCAGCACGTCTCATGTTCACATAATGGCATTTCTTCGGAGGTTACAATTAAGAAATGAGAGCTGGTAGTCAATTAAACCTGCACAAGATTTTTTTTTCTTCAAAAGATTAGCACACAAGGAGATGAGGTGCTAGGTATAATTGACATAGTTTAAACTCCTACTTAGCGTAACTTCTACGTGCACTAGTGTCAGTTTCGTGCGTCGCGTTTTTCTTTATACGTCCAGGTTGCCTCTCTAATCTCAAGAAAGGGGCCGGAGGCTAGGGTAGTGTGGCGCAACCAGAATGTTCGCAGCGTAATTTTTGATTCGATATAGCACAACACGCAAAGTAAGTTGTCGATGTCGGCACAAGAATCACCAAAGATAGCGACAATTCACCGTCACTGCCCACCTACGGCCTCGACAGTAGCGTGCTTGACTAGCTGCAGGTGGCCACAGCAAAGCCCCTTGCAGAGTTATTTAGTACACACGTCCTGTCATGTGACTTTGCGAACCCGTTGCGTTATTCTGCCCGAATATAGAAATTGCTTACACACCTGTTGCGTGGATGCCCTGATTCTTCTCGGAGTCTGTTTTCTTCCACTTGGGTTTACCGTTGTCCCAGCACTCGTGGGTGGACATGCGGCTGGCGCTTCTACTTGGTGCGGACTCTTCCACGCGTCAATTTTAGCTTCTTTGGAGGAGTTGTTAGCAGAACGACGAAGAAGCTCCCCTCTTTCGTGGAACCACTCGCCCCTTCTTGTCACCTTCGTTGAACGACATCGTTGTAGGGCAAGGCACTCTAGTAGGACTCTGAAGAAAGAGGAAGGGTGAAAATGCTCGTTCTAGGCGGTGACAGCGAAGCAGATAAGCGGTGAGACGAGGTGAGTCGGCGAAGAACGGGCGAGACGCAGAGACGAACGACGGTAGCGAGCTACAGCTACCTCTACGACGCAAAAGCTGGAGAGCGGCCGCCACCGTTGCCAGACTGGAGAACGCTTGTGGCTGTTTGCCCGAAACCGGCCGCAACGCATAAAACTTGCGCGTTGCGAAGCAGAAATCTTGCAGACTCCCGATTCAATGTTATTATAATGTGTCCCTTCAAATAAAATGAACTAATATGTTCATAATTCACACCACAATATTGTTTTCAACTTCGTTTTTTACTACAACCTCGTGACCAGACGCCTTTCACGTCTTTTTCTCGAGTGGAGGAAGTGTTCCCGAGGAGCTCCTCAGCCGAGGAAACGCCGAGGCACGTCTGTGAAGCCCGATGGCTCCTCGAGTGGAGGCGAGCTGCTTTCCTCCATTCCAGTGAGTCGCGGTGGAGTGTCGAGTCGAGGCCCGTTTAAGAATACGGCCGTTAGGCGGCTGAGACGAGCGGCACGTCTAGAGCGCTTGTTCCTGTCCCTAAGACGCAGCCCAAAGAAGCAGCAGCAAATGAGGCACTGGCGGATGATCCCACCGGCTGCACGCGGGAAGGGCCCCGACCCAAAGAACCTCGCACCACCAGCGAGTCCACGGTGCTCAACAGTGATCCTCAGGGTCATGTTCTGCCCGAACCACCTGTCAAGGCTGTTTCCGAGGGGAGCGAGGATTTCTCGACTAAGGAGGCGAAGACGACCCCGGAAAACCCCGAGGGCACTAGCCATCCGCGGCGGTCTCCGATAGCGACGGCATCATGGACGCCAAAAGCGCAGCGGTGAGGCGACAACTGAAGGACCTAGCCTGGAGTGGAGCGGCAGCTGAGACACCTCGAACGTGAGTGGTGCTGCAAGGTGGTACGCTTTAAGGCCCTGTCTGCGTCGCTAACAAGGAGCAACGAGTTGCCGCAGTGAGTTTTCGCGTGTGATTATCATGCTCTTCAGCTGTCTTTTTCTAGTCGCACAAAAATCTTGAGAGGTCCTTGCGGGTTCACGTTAAATGTGCGAGGCTCAACCGTAAGGCGTAGGCAGTGTCAACTAAATCGCTCGCATATTGAAAAGGACCTCAATATATTTGCAGTACAGGAGTCAAAAATGAAGAGCCATGACCAGACGGAGAGCACGGTCCGACTGTTTGAATCGCGGTACGATATATATGTCGGCCACGCTCTCGGAACATTAGGGGGTGACTGCGACACAGGTTGTTGCTTAAAACACGGGATGATTTGTGCTGTTTGATTTTTCCTTTTGCAGTGCCAATTTTCGCATCATGTGGATTTATGCGCTTAATAGGTTGGAGGAAAGAGTAGTATTTTTTGGATAAGTATATATAAGCATGTACAAACTGATAGAGTTTTTTTTTTTTTTTTTTTGTAATGAGATTTTAATTTTGTTTGCGAGCCCCGTGATAGATCAAATAGCAAACGATATAAGACGCTTGTACCAAATAATTAGAAGATAACTAAAAAAAATTTTTTTTTAAACAGCCTAATAGAGACAAGCATGTCACAAAACAATTTTTCCGCGAAAAAAAAAAAAAACACCAATATTTATTGTGCGAGAGTGACTCTAGTTTGCGGGTATTTCATCCGTTTAAGTTGGTACCATACGTCACAGAGTTGCAAATATACGTCGCGGTGTGGCGTGCGATTGCAACTCTTATTGTCTAAGAGAGTGATTGACAGCTTAGATCTTGATGTTTACAGCCTCCTAATATGCTGTAATGTCTTTTTGAGCGGCATATATTTACGTTTAAAGAATAACCAACGTAATGAGAGTCATTATTGTTCTTTACGAAAGCTTTACAGGACGGTCATTTACGTTTGGATTAATAACGTAACAATCAAAAGCTTCGCCATTCTTTCAACGGCCGCCGCTGTTTCTGCTCCCGCCTGTCTCGCCTATCTCGGCTAGTCGTTTTGCCTAAATGATATATGTTTCCTGTTGACCCACGGGCTTGGATGAGACTTCCTGAAGTGAAGTATACCCGGTGACAACTCAAAAAGGTAGGGCGAGGTGAAGGAAGAAGAGAGAGAGGAGGAAATGAACGCAACGCTGGCGAGGCAAGGTGGAAACCCCCTACCCTCACTCGCCAGCGTTCCGTCCGCTTCCTCCTCTCCCGCCATCCTTTCCCTCGCCTACCTTCTTAACCTGCAAAATACTATAGGCTCCTTGCAGTGACGTCTCATTCGTATACTTTTGAACACCGTCTAAGAGGAGGAGAGAGAAGCTGCTCTTGGTAAGAATTTTGAGTGACAGGTTAATCTTCTGTAATCTTCTGGGAGGAGAATAGCGACGCCTGTGCAAATCCGGGAGGCACAAAGGAGGATCCCGATAAGAGGGGAGCTCCTTCTTTCCCTTTTCTCTGAAGGTCATCGGAAGTGACGTCATGTGTCGCAGGTGTTAGTGATAGGAAGCGATGCGGGGTTTTGGCTTTCATAGCGCGGTTTGTTACTTTCGCTTTCTTGCGGTGTTCTCTTGGCTTTCGTAGCACGTTTCCTTTGCTTTCTTAGCGTGTTTATTTTTTCTTACTTGCGCGTGCAAATGCCAATTTTTTGGAGATGTCAGCTCCTGTAAAGTGGCGCCATTGCTCTTTAAAGCGCTACCAGACTAGTGATGGCGACAGCGAGTCCTCCAGCACTGCAGCCATGTCCAAGCGCGTCGTCTTCGTTGCGCCGAAGGCTCAACAGGCTCGGGCGGTGCGCCGTCTTCATTGCTGGCAGCCGTCCTCCGCGGCGTATCTTCGTAGGGCGAAGACCCAGTTGCTCGCAGCGGCCAAGGAGCTGACGCTTCAATTCAGGGTCTATTTTGCGCGCAGTTCCCATAGAGCACAGAAGCGACAAAAGGCTGTGGTGCGCACCGGAAGTCGAGACGCTGAGTACGTCGTTCAACTCCGCAGCCAAGTCAATCCAAGAGCAAATCCTAGAGCGAGGGGCAGGGCGTACTTCTCCTCGCGGGGCGAAAGAGCGGGAGTTTCAAACGTGGAGAGGTTGTGACTCCGACTAAATTACGTCCTGTGGCGTAAATATCGCTAAAAACTATTTTCTTAAGGAAAATTTGTCTTGTTACATGCTCGTCCCAATTAGGCTTTTTAAACAAAAAAAGAAAATTTCTTTTTCGTTGCATTTACCCTCTGAAAAGACACTTACACCCTCCCCCCTTTTCCCCACCAAAAAATATTTTTGACTAGGCGGTTTAATATGGTGCCAGAAGACTACCCAAATAATATTTTGTTGCAGAGTCGCGTATATCTTTAATAAAGCCAAAAAACGCAACTGCTCGAAACCGAAACCGAAACCTGCGCACGGAGGTCGGGGAAATAGAGGATGAAAAAGTGCCAGAAGTCATATAGCTACACCCCACCGTGCGCTGCCCCCCCCCCCCCCCCCCCCCTTTTTTTTTTTTTTTTTTGGTTGCGCGCAACAGATGACATGCGTTGCGGGAACTGTTCGCCGTTCAATTGCTTTGAGGTTATGCTTCTTCCGCTCGCCGTCCTTCGCTTCAGGATGAGTTGTTTTGTACATTGAAGAGGTAGAAAATGAGTAGCGAGTGCCCGTGAATAATGCCCGTGTTCGGCTCCAAAAAGAATGTCCCCAAGATGTTGCGTGAAGAGCTGCCTGACATGTCCTGCAGCTGAAAGTGGCATTGTGCGGCAGGGTCTGCACCAGTTTCCGAAAGTGCAACGAGATCGGGAACAATGGCTGGCTGCAATTCCTATAAAACAGTTACGGGCACCTCAGAAAGAGGACACTACCCGATTTATACGCTCCTTGCATTTTATGGAAAGTTACTACATTGAGTTCGCAGGCGTGAAAAAGGGAATTCCATACCATTCCGCTCAGAAACGTTTCGTCCACAATTTTTTTTTTTTTCAGTTATAGTTGTAAAAATAAATGTGTAAATATGGTGAAATAATTGACAACAAAAAATAATACGTCCACGTTCTGGATCGAACCTGGGTCCGTTGCGCGTTAAGCGGACACTTTTTCAATGAGCTACTGGAGGAACTCTTCGTTCGTAGTAATGCAGCCGGTGACTGTAGGTCGTAAAGTTTGCTGCCGACTTCCCTCCAGTAAAGGCAGCCCCCGGCTCGAAGTCAGGCAGCACCACGCATTGGCCACATTCGCACCTGGTAAAGAACTCGTACGCGTGCATATTCAAGTCGAAGTACGCACTTCGTGTTTGCCGTCTGCGCGAGCTATTTCTTTAGCCACGAGAAGGGGCGACGGCTCGGCAACGTCTTCGTGCAAATCGCCTTAATGGTCGAGCGTGTCGTACGGAATGTATCCCAATTCTTTTGATCGGTCCAAAATTTCCCTTTCGAAGGAAGACTGATTCGCCAGTACTGCGAACGACACTGAAGTAGTGGTTTCACGCCCGTCGTCAGCTGACATCGCCGTCGAACTCGCAAGTTCCACGATACGGGATACGACGCCATGTTGAGAATTATGCACTGAATGCACAGAGTGTTTCCTGTTTTCTGTGCAACTTTTTTTTCAATCAATGTTTTGGCAGCTTTTTAAAGCCACAAAAAATAGGTTTCATATTTTTTTTTTCTATTTTTAATATTGAGTGTGTGCCTTCAATCACCCACGACTTTGATTAAAATTGGAGGTTGTTTCTAAACCTTAGGAAACGGCCCGCGACCACGGAATAAAGAGTGAGCGAGACTCGAACCGGCCAGTTTTCAATCGGCGGATTTCGGGGGTAAGAAACCGAATTTTGAGCCCCAAATTTTGTTCTGGGTGGTTGGACTCTCATATGTCATGTACAACTAAAAACCTCGGCGAGCATAGATACTCTGTCATTAACCGACATGGTCCAGCACTGTGAACTGGAAGACATTGGTCGGTGTATCTCGAAGGCATCGTGTTTGCCGTTTACACACCTCAAAAGTGCTATTCATGCACGCTCGGATAGAACATATATTTCCGTTGAACTCGTTCGGGCTTGTGAGAAGTACGCGGTGAACCACGTGGCTTTCAGTGATAATTGCCTTGTTTCTTTTAAGCTAAGCTCTTCTACGCAGACTGCCAATCAATTGACCTGGCATCTGTGGAAATTAAATACGAAGCTTTTAGAACATGAAGCATTTGTGGACGGATTGCGGGAGAAACTTGGTGAATCACAGAGCGTGAACGAGGAAGGGTTAAGATCGAAATGGGAATTGTTTAAACAAGTTATTAAGGTGAGTGCCATCGAACGATTTAGTTCAGGTCGCCGAAAGAAAAGAAGTAAAAGAGTTAAATAACGGACTATACAGCTTCTACTGCGGGAAGAATGTCCATTACACCGCGTGTGCTCGGATGCTATCAGCAGTTTGAAAACGCGCCTCGAAGCTCTTTATACCGAGCAGTATCAGGGGGCTGTGGTGCTGGCACGGTTAAATCGATTATCATTCGAAGCTGCCTGCGGAAAGAGCCGTGCCCATAGAAAAGAAGTATGGAACAAACAAAAAAAAATGAGCGCATGTCCGCGTGGTGAATGATGTTAATTGGGGCAAAGCTCTGGTTCGTTTTCATCCATGTCAGAAAGAAAATGTGTGGTATGGAACGTGGTTATATAGGGGACGCGGGAAAATCTTGCTGCCTCTTTCTGTGCCAATACTGTTTCACGTATTTCTGCTGTGCTTTCATCCATGTCGCACCGCGGAGGAGCGGAGCGCGCTGCTTGTAGTAATGCGCTGCATGTAGGAATGCTTACACGTAAGCAGTCTTAAGTGTCCTCCTATAATTTGGTTGATCAACTTCTGACACATTTGTGCTGCTCTGATGATCCCCATCTGACTTTTTTGTCGAACAAATGTTCTTGACCAAGCAGAGCATTAAGCAAACACTGTACACAGGCATTTCAATCCCACTTGGATAGTTATTTTTTGGGGGCTTTAACGTCAACAACTGTTCCCAAAAGGAGGTGCTTATGAGCGAGCGGTAAAGCCACCATTCCTCTGGTTTGCTGAAAACTCGATTTTGTCTTGTAAGGGCTCAACGATTAGTGTTCATTGCCTTTGGGGGTTATTACAAGAGGCCAGAGGCCTTTCGAAACCAGTTTTCTAGAGCCAAGTTCAAAGGCTATTATACGACCTCTATTCCCAGCAAGCGAAAACATCCTCTCTATTTCGTAGCTTCCCCAAATCTGTGCATGATTGATGGTGGACAAACAAAAAAATTGGCAGGTGAATACGATTTCGCCCATTGAATACGCGGCGACTTGCGCTACCAAGCTATCCTTTCCGCCACCTGCGAGGAAAGCCCATAGCAACATGCGTTGGGTGTTAGGTTTGCAAAGTAAAGAAAGTTAGGTTTGCAAAGTAAAAAAACGGGATAAAAAAGGAAGCAAATGTGACAAGATCATGTCCTTTGGGGAGGAAGAATTAAGGAGGGAGAGACGTGAAAGAGGAGGAGGCAAGGAAAAGTCACCACGACAAATGGGCGTTAGCCACCGACTTATAATTGGAGCATGAATAAATAGTGGGAAACGTGGCACCCCACAGGCTGGACGGAAATCCGAGGTGGGTGTCGACGGTCGAGAGCCTCCAAAGCGAGTTATGTCACCAGCCCATTTGCAAAGGGAGAACCAAGGGACGGGCTGTAGTTATACGAGCGCTGATCTGTCTGTGCAGGTTTCCCGGGTGGCGGGAGCGCACGCCATCTGCACACGCCTGCGCTCGGTCGCATGGCACCCACACGCAGTGTCTGATTCTCAGCTTATACAGACCGCAACTCCAAATAAATAATTGTTGCTTGGATGTGGAGCAAGTAAGTAGTACGCCTTGAAGGTGCTGTGCAACGATATTCATTTGGAATGTTTTTCACTCTACACGAGCTTACTGGCACTAGTGGGACTTAAAGATACTCGCACAAAACGACAACTGTGTAATTTTGAGGACAAAAGCGGGCGTTGCTCTCTCTTCAATCCATCCTTTGCGAAACTAGACGTAATTCGGGGATTGCAGTATCCTCCAGTGACAATATTTGAATGCGGCTCATAGATAGGACCCAAGCATTGCGCGGGCACTCGATTTGGGCTCGTGATAACCGATAGCTTCAAAAGCATTCGGGTAGTGGCCCGTGTCCAATCGTTGAAATGACAGCAGCCGAACCATAACAATCTCTGGAACTCAGCGCGTGTCCTGTGCCTTGCCAACCCCAGAGCGAGCTTATATGATTTATATTGGCGGCATATAATCGACTCCAGATCACCTGGCCGTTTGTTCTGGTTCCAAGTTGAGGGGGTGAACGCAGCTTGTTTTTCTTTAATTTTCTTCTGCTACTTCGACTGCGTGTGGTGAAAAATGAACGGGTGTTCCACAGGTAATTAACGTCAAGAAACCGTTCTAAGCCGTATTTGCGCAAACTACAAAAATCGTTTCATCGCACCTTTAAAGGATGTGTCTGGTGACCTTCGCTGTGGAAGAGCGCTTTAAAAAAAATCAAAAGCAAAAATGAGATTAGACCCGACTTAAAAAATGGTGTTTGAGAGGATGGTAGGATTGCCACGTGGCAAGGACGGAAAAGGAGCTTGGTTTTATCTATATGTTTTGTTTATTTTTTATTTCGCGGTATATGCATTACGCCTCCTCGAATTGTTCTGTGAATTTGTTTATGAAGGATGTACACGAGCACAGCAATGACTATTGTGTGCGTTCCTTATTGTATATTATTTTTCGTGAAAAAACAATTTAAGAAATCTGAGGCATTTATTTATTTATTTGATTGCCTCAGTGCACATAGGGCATTGCAGAGGGGCAGAGCATACAAAACCACACTTTACAATTTAACACAATAAGAATACAAAGTAAGCAATTTTGCTAGAAAATAGTTAATCTGGCGTGTTAGAAAAAGTGGTTAGTTAACGCCTTGTTAAATAGTTCAATTGATGATATGTTTACCAGCGGCGCTTTAAGGCGGTTACATCAGGTGACGTACTTGGAAAGAACGTGCCGATGTAGGCTCACATTTGACAATTAGATATGCTGAAGGAATGAACGTTATTTAGACGTTAGTTTCAGTAACGTCGCATCAAAACTAACGTGATCACCTACAACTTGGCAAAATTGTCTTCACCTCCAAACTTGTGTGCCATGTTTTGAATTAAAATTATAAAAATAAAGCGGAGCAAAAAAAGAAAGAAACGTGACGGGAGACAGAAATAAGATAGTTTACAAAGAAATCGCATAGAAGAAACTAAAAACTGCACATTTGTTTTATTACTTTACTGGGTAGGTTCACCATGGTGTGGAACAGACATCCATCAATGTGGTTTTGTTTGAGATAAATGAATTACAATTAATTAGGCACAATTCTGTCATATATGAGCACCATATATCAGGCATTCAATAGGTGACTACAAATTTCCTCGGAGGCCTTCTGAACGCATTTTAAAGCGTGCGAACCTTGATCGAGAATAATTGCAAGTTCCAGATCGTCTACGTTTATTTAATGCATCCAAGTAACAACTTTCTTACGGTTAAAAAAGATCCCTCGTCGAGGTGTAGGTATAAAGTGTGGGCATCTTCATCCACCCCTCCTCATGTACGTTGCCTTCAGACGCAGAAACAAAAATGCATATCGCAGGTTAAAAATGTGTTTATCTTTATTGTTACTGTTGTAAGAGAAGTCAAAGAGAACTCACTCTGCCTTTCAGACTTGCAGTAAGCAGTGCAAAATTAATGTGTTTTTTTCTTTGGCTTGCCGGAGCAAAATACTAAAAATTAAGTTTAACGAAAGATATAAAGAATGTGTAAGAAACGTTTTAAACTCATAAGCGGAAGTAAGCGATCAAAATTTTATTTTTGTTCATGTGTAAAAAATATATACAGACGAAGTTTATACTCCGGCATCAGTGTCAAATAAAATCGAGCACAGATATGGTTCCGGGTCGATTGTATTTTGTACTTCCTATTCGCTCTTAATATTTTAGAAAAACACGCGAAAACAAAACAAAAGTAAGAAGAAAAAAAAGTGAAAGCCGTTTACAACTCCCTGTAACGCCGAATTAGAGCGCAGTTCTTGAGGAGGAGTAGGGAAGGGCACTAAGGGAGGGAGGGGGGTCATGTGACCTCGGGGGTTCCCTGACCCCCCGGGTCACGGGATCCCCCAGAGAAATATTTCCGCTAGATTTAGCGGGGAAATTTATCCGCTAAATATTGCGGGGAAACTTTTCCGCTAGATTTAGTGGGGAAATTTTTCCGCTAGATTTAGCACACAAATTTTTGTGCTAGATTTAGCGGGGAAATTTACCCATAATGCACCGCGCGGTTACGCCGACGCCGACACAGACGGCGACGCCGACGCCGCTCAAGCCGGAAACGGGTGCCTAAGAGCTGCGCTCTAAAAACACGCTGTTTGAATGGCTGTTATGCTACGACGAACAATAGGTGCAAACATTGACCAGCAAAGAGGATGAGGCTAAAACGGACTTTGTTACTCATACATAGTACGGGTTCAATGGGTCACCTTGCGCCACCCGGCTTGCTAGGTCCGGATGAGGTGACAAACTTCGTTGTGTGCGACGCTGGGTGGTTCTTGGCGATGACAAAAAAATTCCCTTGGCTGTCGACGGCTAACTCGGCTTGACGCACTTGGGAGTTTTTTTCAATAAATAAAGTAATAATTTGAAAGCAAATATTTGGCAAAATAATACTGCAAGGGTTACTTGCCCTGTGCGATGCTTGGAAGCAGGTGCACGAATTTTAGCGTATATAAGCACGGGAGTTGGCTGGTTCGTGGGATTAAGTTCCGATTACTGGGACATTGTACCTCGGAGTTATTCTACCGGGCTCGGTTACGGGGTGTTAGCTTTCGAGCTCGTGCACAAACAAAGTTTACTCGTTGCGTTTCTCCTAAAAACTACTGTTTGGCCCATCCCCTTCTGGAGCAGCCGCGAATGCTCGACTCATCATCAGACGGGCGTGCCCCTTTGGCCGAAAAGCTAGAGCCTATCGGCTCACTTTCTCACCATGAGCAATTGCTCACATATCCGCCTGAGACCCCGTGATCTGCGAATATCCCACGATTAAAAGTCAGGCAGGTTCGGATGCAAGCACACACGGCCAAGAAAGACCACGCCGACGTGAACAGTACTAGCCAGAACCACCGCCCTCTCTCGTCCCGAAGTGCACGTCCTGAATCTCTCGGCTCAAAACGCGCGTTCTGAGCCTTGCGTCTTTAAGTACGCCTGTATCTCCAGTTCGGCTTAAGCAGGAAGTGTTTACGCCAAGGTTTTTCTAAAAAGTCACTCTGTCGCTAACCACCCACCCCCGCGGAGCTTTCGTCGATCCTCACGCTCACACGACACTGAAACAACGCAAAAAGCTGCGAAAGTGATTGTGCGGTCCGCTTGTCAGTGGAGAGCAGTCGTGTCACGACAGAAAAGTCGCGAATAAAACTCGGGCTCAGAACGGTTTATCACAACTGTCGAAGTTATTTTTCAGGCTTTCACTATACCTCGTTGTACGCCAAGTCCCACCGCAATCAACGCTAGAAACCAACGTTACTAGACTAGCTCAGTTACGGAACTGCTGATAGACGCTGCATGCACGAGCAGTACCCCCCTCACTCACCACGACTGGTCTCCCGTCGTTCGACGCGCCGGACGTCTGCTTTGGTAACTGCAGTGTCGCCAATGGGATACGTACAATTCGAAGCGCAGTTCTAGATGGCGTTCCACCGTACTTCATGGAACATATAGTTCGTAAACGAAAATCTAGATGGCGCTTCGAACGACGGGAGGCGGACTCAAGTGAGTAAGGAGAGGCACCCCCCTCCGCCAAAGTTCCACAACTGAGGTAATCTAGTAACGTTGGAACCGGCGGAGCCAGTTGAGCAGCAACAGAAGCATGAAGTCATGGCGCTCGTACGTCTGTGTACGTTTGCTATCACGGGCTAAACGCGCTCAAATTTGGCGTGACTGAGCGCTTTTTTGTTCCGTCCTTGAGTGATTATACCTAACACACAGTGCGAACGAGCGCTATGACGACACACCTCTGGTGTTGCTGGGTGGTCTCCATCGGATGATATGGACTTGGCTGAGGTCGAAAATAACGTGAAATTGAGTATAATTCATAAGCTAATATTTCCGGCCGTCGCCGTGGCTGGTTTAATTTGTTTATTGTACTCGTTTATCGTTGCCATTGCAATGGGCCGCTATAAAAAGGCGTTTATATTACTAAAATGATAGCGATATCTTCTGATATCTTTTTATTCTGAATCAAAATATCTCACCAAAAACAAAAAACAAAAAAAAAAACACGGGCTGCCTGTTGAATGTCACGCCATTTTGTGCACAGCGGTGTAGGCAGCCGGCAACGACCAGGCGGCGCCAGCAGGGTGAGAGCGCACGGTTACACCCTATCTCGTTGTAACTTGGCAAAGGGCGAACGATAATCCCCATATTGCGTGCCGAAGGCTTCGAAATGCGCGACGTATACGAGCGCAACGCACACATATTGGAACATGACGCAGCGAAAAGAGTGATACTTCTTCGAAGTTGAGGCGCGCTCCGGTGATAGGCAGTCACGTTCCGATTGGCCCGCCAGGGCCGTAGCTTCCGCTCTACTGGCACGTTACGCGATCTCGGCTTCCTGGGATACCCAGTATTTCTTGCTTCAGACACTAGGCTCAGCGGCGCCACCAGAGTAATAGCTCACGTTTGAACAATGCAGCCGCCACTCCCAGGGGCACCCAATATTTCTTGCTTTGGTCGCTAGATGGCGCCAAACCAAACAGCGTTGCAGGTTGCCTGTAGAAAGAGAAACGAGCCTGCGGCTGTATCTTAGACGTCATGTACAGGCTCTAGCAATATGAACGACCCACTCGGTGTTCGTGATTAAGAGGGTAATTGGTGGGAGCGCACCGCGCTTTTTGGATTGTTTTTATTGCTCCGATGGGGAGCGAAAGTTCAATACGCAGCCGAGCTGAATCGGCGCACACTGAAAAAGCGGCTTCCTTTCCTTCAGAGCCAGAACTGGGCCCGATATATCAATAAAGTATCTTTGAGACCAGTACCCGATACCCTCGAAAATTGTATTTCCGATACCGACAGAAGGTACAGAACCGAAACTGATTTCCGAAAAAGATACTCGGTACAGTATCGTCGATACTTCGTTAAATCACTGAAATCACAAATAAAGCTGGTAACATGATTAGCTGAGTTGCGAAATTTATCCGTGGTTTCTTGAATCTTTAGTGTGTTTGATATAGTTATGTTATTGAAAGTGCTTGAAGGAATCCGGCCACACGGATTTCTTTAGCCTCCCCTGAAAAAAGCTGGTTTCTTTAGAACTTTATCATTGAACTGAAGCCATGGTGTCGTTTAAACGATCACTTCCAATTTCCAAATCAGCGTAGCAAATTCTTTTTCCTAATGTTCTTCGTGAAAATTGGTCTCTGAGCACTTGACTAAACACACGACTAAACTTAGAGGTTTTCCAAATGCTTTTCGTTCGTTACTGCAGTATTTACTATTGTCACGGGTGGTGACCAAAAGAACAATAAATAAACAGGAAGAGATGAATGTTTAATGTGGCAAACTTGTGCCGAAAATAAACGGGTACAAAAGATAATAACAGAGTGTCGCGGGCGTCGAAGTCGCGTAACAGCAGAGTCGAACGCTGGGGCGAAACTGACTCTGGCTAGCTATGCGAAGCCCCTTATGTGCACGAGTGAGCTTCTGGAATAGTCGGCGTAGAATGTTCGACGCGTAGAACATTCGGACCTCGAACAAGCCCCCCCCCCCCCAACAGGTTTCTCGAATTTCCCTTACAGAAATGTCATATCTGGACTTATATTAAAAAAAATACAGATATGGATATATAGGGAATTGGGCAGATATGGCCAGATATGCATAGTCAGGCCGTATCTGAACTGATGAACCCATATCTGCTCAATTCCCTATATATCCATATCTGCCCAACTCCTTATATACCCATATCTGCCCTATTCCTTATATACGCAAATCTGCCCAATTCCTTATATGCAATATATGGACTGCTTCATATGATCCCGTGTTTGGGCCTGGCAAATAGGGTATCCACCCCGTATATAGCAATTTTCATGCGAAACTCCTTCTAAAATCACATGAAAATTATTTTCATGCGGCAGGTACCCTATTTTCCAGGTCCAGACTTGGGATCATATAATGCATTTCTATGAATATCCACATAATATACATTTTACTGCTATCCCACACTGCCAAACGTGTGTTTACGTAAAGATATATCTACAGAATAGGCCACTGACTAATCCTTATTGGTCTGGTTCGGAATCTGTCATTCCGACAAATATGTATGCTACAAATATAGAATGCAGGCGATCGCTAGCTCGGAAACATAGTAACATATCATTCGACGTCGGAAAGTAAGCAACCCTTCGGCGGGATTGGTTGTCGAGAGAGCAGACCGAAAATATGGTTTGCAAAAAAAGTTTTATTTATTAAAGCGCCAAAACTCTAAAGAAGCACTTCCCCCATTCAAAAAAATTGTTAAGAAACAAAACTGTAATATAGCACGGACAAACATTAAAATAGACTAAAAATGTAATAGCACAAAGACACCTATTAAAATAAAACAAACGGAAAACAACAATTAAGCAGTAAACTATACGAAAGCTTCAAAGTTGTTGATTCCTACTCACAGAGTCACAGTCTTAATTCAACTCTCCGGTCGAGCACAGCAGTTTTAACAAGGGCTTGCTTGCTAGCCTCGTCGTTGAAGTCCTTCCTTGCACCGTGTGATGTTCAAAGCCCCCAGTCGCTCCTCGCTGGCCTTGGTTTTCCGTTCGGTCGCCAAATCTTCCCGTGTGATTAACACGTCACACATGCACACAGACACCGTTGTTCGCCACGGAAGCAATACAAGATCGAAAAGGTCATCACTGCTTTTTGAACACGACGAGGTCATCATATCTTTAACTAAAACCTCATAAAAATAAAAAAAATAAAATTATGAACACATAACAAACAAAAACAAAACGACTAAATCATGAGAAAAAAATGAAATAATGAACATAGAAGTAAAAAGAATAAAAACACGAAGGACTTACACAGACAGCCACATTTGTCCAGTTAACAATGACGTTTAATTATGATAAAAAGTTATTCCTACTGCGCTAAAGATCGCCAATATGGTGTGTAAACTAGGCCACCTTGAGCAAAGCAGGAATATTTGTGATCATAATCAAATGTCATTGCGAAGTCAAAAAGTGTGGCTGCCTGCGTAAGTCCTTCGTATTACTATTCTTCTGAATTCCGTGTTCATTATTGTGGCTGTTTGGGACCAGGCGGAACTTGGTGGTGCTTTTTTCATTCTGACCTTACTTCGGACAGCTTCGTTCCCGTAAAAACCCCTCTAGCATCTCTACATAATCCCACTCCTCAAGAAGAAGAAAAAATTGTGCTTGTGTTTATGCAGTCGGAAGTCAGCTTGGCTCAGTGGGCGTCTGCTGTCTCAGCTGTAGAGTAATTTAGCCAGCGCGGTACCCCCAATCCGTCTCTTAAAGAGTTCCGCCACAACTTATCGACCTTAAAGGGGCACTGACACCCCAAAGGTCGTATTTATTTTTATTGTATAAAACGATGCAAGTTGCAGCCATAGACACGCAAAAAAAACCGCATCGCGAAAAAAATTTTTCCCGCGCGCTCGCGCGCCTTTTTATTTTTGGCGTTTGATTTTCCCGCCTCTCGCCTCCTCACTTCTTTTGATCGGTGACGTCAAAAATCAGGAAATTTAGAAGCTTTGTAGCTTCTAAATTTAGAAGCTTTGTAGGCGGCATCTTTATAACATTTAATGGCGGCAATCCTAAAACATGTTTTTTAACGCAATTGCGAAGGCACTACGGCCCTTCTTTTTGAAATACCAAAAATCGGGAGTTCGTTGTGGTGCCGTCTCCTGGATTTGTATCTTCCAACGGAAAACAGGCGACACCGCTCAAAACCGGTCCGCCGCAACGCCGGCGCTAGCCGGCGCTCGCTCCTTTCCTCCTCGCTTTGGGTCGCCATGGCAACAGCAGGGAGTGGTGACAGGAAAGGGGACTCTCAGGTCTCCGCAATTTTTGACGTCAAGGCACCGGCGCCGATCGCGCGGGAACTTCGAATTCGGCATTTGGAAATTGTTTTTTTACTTCACGAATACTGAATTCCCAAATTTCAAATTTTGAGGGTAATGTCCCGGCATCGTCTTCGACCGTTTCGGATAATAATAAAAAATATGATTTTGATGTGTCAGTGCCCCTTTAAGCGAGTAGACAGCCTCTGCATCGGGGAAAAACGAAAAACACCCTCGCTTAACACCATTCGCGCGCAATTAGTAATACTGGTAAAAGCAAGCGATCTACAGACAATAACAAGCCTGTTGAACGCAGGAAATAATCTAGCCCAAACGAACAAAACACGAACTTACTTCGATCCCGTGCCATGATCTTGGCTGTTGAGCAGATTTGACATAGATCCACGTCCCACAGTCGCTTCCGTCCTTGTCGGAGACATTTGAAACTAAGGCAAACTCCACGCATCGCCACTAATCGGGTAATTGAACCGTTAGCCGCGGCCGTGAACGCAGGCATTGAAACGCACACGGCCGACAAAACGTGCGAAACATAGGCCGTTGCTTCGATGAGATTGTATTCGCATCTTCAACACGTTTGAAATAAAACGATCAGCAAACCGCATTACAAAACTCATAAAAGAAACAGCAATAATAAATTATTGCGCATGTCAATTTCGCCACAATATTATGAATAAGTCCTGAACATGTTGCAAAATAATAAATACGAAACTAAGCCTGAAATGGTGAAAAAGAAATTAAGCAGACATGCAACCTTCTCGGAAGGGAGCGGAGGTCATTCGGGCGGCGGTAGCGCAGTGTGTTACCTCTCTGGTTTGCTGAGCTTGCGGTCGTTGGTTCCAATCGTGGTAAACGCCATTTGTTTTCATTCACTTTTTTTTTCAATTTAAATGTTTTTCTCACCTTTTTGTATTCGTTCTTATTATTTGAAATATTTTATCTCACCTGTTTGTATTCGTTATTTTTAAATTCTTTTTTTTTCTCACCTTTTTGTATTATTTTGTATTTTGTATTATTTTAAATATTTTTTCTCGCCTCTTTGTATTAGTTTTTATTTTAAATATTTTTTTCTCATCTTTTAGAATTACTTTTTATTATTTTAAATATTTTTCTCTCACCATTTTAATTCGTTTTTATTATCTTAAACTTTTTCTCACCTCTGTGTATTAGTTTTTATTATTTTAAATATTTTCTATATTTACGCTGTCGTCGGCACCGTTCTTCCTCAGGGCATTGTTTTTTTTTGTTTTTTTTTCGCGATTAAACACGTCAGCCTTGCCATGGTGGGATCAAATACGCCATCGTCGGCAGTCATTTACGAAGGATTGATCAACGCAAACATTTCCACTCGCTACATATGAATCGCCGCAGTTCCTCGGAATGTCAATGACGTGACTGGATAGTGAAAAAGGCAAAAAAAAAATAGAACGATGCCGATCAGTAAACAGAAGTTCCCGGGGATCACCAGCCTGCGAACAGCAAAGCGCCGATGCCGACCAGTCACTGAACGTCCATGTAAATACTGCCCATCAAAGACAGCAAAATACCGATGCCGGCCAGTTACTGAACTTCTATCTAAATACTGGCCATCAAAGACAGCAAAATACCGGTGCCGCCCAGTTACTGAACTTCCGTAAATACCGGCCATCAAAGACACAAAATACCGATGCCGGCCAGTTACTGGAACCTCCGTGGAAAGACTAGCCAGCAAAGACAGCAAAAACCCGATGCCGGCCAGTCACTGTAACTTCTACGGCTGGACTGGCCAATGAGCAAGACGAAACCCCGACGCCGGCCGGGGCCGGTAGCTCCCCGGCGCCCATGGCCAGGCGCTGCCATCCTGTTACCATGGGCGGGCCGGCGTAGTCCCGATACCGGCCGACGCGGAGTGCTACCTGCATCTACACGTTGACTGGCTCCATATAGTGCCATATACAGGAGTATCAGGCATCCTATACTGTCATATATGGCAGCCACTGGCACCATATATGACTTTATCTGGCAATATATATCGTCATATATGTTGTCACCTTACCATATATGCCCTGATTTCAGCCCTTGTATGGCAATATATGACCGTATATGTCTACTTATATGCCAATATACGGCCCTATATCAAATATATCTGGGTCATATACGACATTTCTGTAACGGCTTCCAGGTAAATACTGGCCATCAAAGACAGCAAAATACCGGTGCCGGCCAGTTACTGAACTTCCGTAAATACCGGCCATCAAAGACAGCAAAATACCGATGCCGGCCAGTTACTGGAACCTCCATGGAAAGACTAGCCAGCAAAGACAGCAAAAACCCGATGCCGGCCAGTCACTGTAACTTCTACGGCTGGACTGACGAATGAGCAAGACGAAACCCCGACGCCGGCCGGGGCCGGTAGCTCCCCGCTGCCCATGGCCATTCGCTGCCATCCTGTTACCATGGGTGGGCCGGCGTAGGCCCGATACCGGCCGAAGCGGAGTGCTACCTGCATCTACATGTTGACTGGCACCATATAGTGCCGTATACAGGAGTATCAGGCATCCTATACTGTGATATATGGCAGCCACTGCCACCATATATGACTTTATCTGGCAATATATGTCGTCATACATGGTGCCACCTTACCATATCTGCCCTAATTACAGCCCTTGTATGGCAATATATGACCGTATATCTCAACTCATATGCCCATATACGGCCCTATGTCAAATATATGTGGGTCATATATGACATTTCTGTAAGGGTTACTAGAAAACTGAATTGCAGGAATAACAAAAGATGCGTCTCTCGCAGGAATCGAACCCTGGCTTTTCGCGCGGGAGGCAAGCGCGATAACCGTTAGGCCGCGCGCGCTCTGCCTACTTGGCCAGTTGCGCGCGCGGCATTACTCCCCCCCCTTTAAAAAGCGCATCGTCCCGATGGAACACAAAACAAAACAAAGCAAATAAAAATAACGGTAGGCTAAAGCGTCATCTGGAACACATAAGGTCTACAGTCCTATCGAGCGTAGTACGGCTTCAGGCGCACAACGTGGACGACTTCAGGTCGTGGTGGGCGGCGTGATGTTGCTCCTGTTTCGTGGGGCATCACGTCGTAGTTCAGATCTCCAAGTCGACGAAGTAACTTGTAGGGTCCGAAATACCGCTTCAGGAGTTTCTCGCTGAGACCACGCCGGCGAAGCGGTGTCCAGACCCTTTCTCTGTCTCCGGGCTGGAAGTGGACGTCCCGACGACGAAGATTGTAGCAGCCCGTGTCGACACATTGCTGGGCATTAATCCGGTGTTTGGCGAGCTTACGGACTTCTTCTGCCTGTTGGGCAACCACCTGGGCGTCGTCGCTTCCGTCGACAGCCGATTCGCGGGGTAACATCGCGTCCAGCATTGTCGTCACTTTGCGATCATGAACCAATTGAAAGGGTGTAACCCCGGTGGTCTCTTGCACGGCCGTGTTGTAGGCAAAGGTAACGTACGGCAACACCTCGTCTCATGTCTTGTGCTCCACGTCGACGTACATAGAAATCATGTCGGCGATTGTCTTGATGAGTCTTCGCGTCAGCCCGTTGGTCTGCGGGTGGTACGCCGTGGTGCGACGATGGCTGGTGTGGCTGAGACGAAGGATTTCTTGGGTCAGCTGTGCCATGAACGTTGATCCGCGATCTGTAATCAGAACTTCGGGAGCGCCGTGCCGGAGGACGATGGATTCGATGAAAACCTTGGCGACTTCAACAGCAGTACCTGAAGGAAGGACTTTCGTTTCTGCGTACAGCATGAGATAATCTGTGGCGACGATTATCTACCGGTTTCCCAGGGTCGACGGCGAAAAAAGGACCAGGTAGATCCATTCCGATATGCTGGAACGGTGCAGCTGGCGGAGGAATGGGCTGCAGTAGACCTGCCGGCTTCGTTGGCGGTTTCTTGCGTCTCTGGCACTCGTGGCAGGATCTGGTGTAGAGGTAGACGGTTTTGGGGGAGATTGGGCGAGTAATACTTTTCGCAAATACGGGCCAGTGTCCGGCTGTAACCAAGGTGTCCGGACGTGGGGTCGTCGTGACATGCTTGAAAGACCTCCTCTCGAAGGTCGGCCGGGATTACCAGCAGCCACGGCGAGTTACTGTCCCCAAAGTTCTCTTTGCAGAGTATACCTTGTCGAATGACGAAGGTCGGCAGGGTTCGTGAGAAAACACGGGGCACGGTACTCCCGCGCCCTTCCAGGTGCTGAATTAATGCGCGCAGCTCAGGATCGTTTCGTTGACGTCGTGCCAGGTCGTCGTTGGTCACTGCTCCTATGAAGCACTCGTCGTCATTGTCGTCACTGCTGCCAGAAGGTGTTTCGACAGGGGCCCTGGACAAGCAGTGGCGACGCTGTGGTTGCGGCCTGACTTGTAGACTACAGTCATGTTGAACTCTTTTAGTCGGAGACTCCATCGAGCGAGGCGTCCTGAAGGGTCCTTGAGGTTCGCAAGCCAGCAAAGCGAGTGGTGGTCTGTGACTACGCTGAACGGACTCCCGAACAAGTACGGGCGGAACTTCGTGATTGCCCAGACGACCGCAAGACACTCATTTTCAGTCGTGGAGTAATTTCTCTCAGATTTGGACAGCGTCCGACTTGCGTAGGTGATGACTCGCTCGGTGCCTTCTTGCACTTCAACCAGTACCGCTCCAAGTCCTGCATTACTAGTGTCCGTGTGAATCTCGGTTTCCGCATTCTGATCAAAGTGTCCTAGGACAGGAGAAGTTTTGAGTATTCGCTTCAGCTCGTCGAATGCCTGCGGCTGCTCCTCGGCCAATTTGAACTTCTCGGCGTCCTTCGTGAGGTTTGTGAGCGGTGTAAAAATCCTTGCGAAATCTCGAACGAAGCGTCGATAGTAGGCACAGTCCAAGGAATCTTCGCACGGCCTTCTTGTCTTTCGGCGCTGGGAATGCCGCGACGGCGCGAGTCTTCTCGGGGTCTCGGCGGACGCCTTCGTTACTAACCACGTGGCCTAGGAACTTCAGTTTGTCATAGGCAAACCGACACCTTGACGGCTTCAGGGTGACTCCGGCGGTCCGTATGGCTTGGAGAACTGCTCGGAGTCATCGCAAGTGCTCGTCGAAGTCGCTGAAAAACCCAACGACGTCGTCAAGGTAGACGAGACAGCTCTGCCACTTCAGTCCTTCCAGCACGGTGTCCATGACACGCTGGAAAACTGCTGGCACCATGCACAGTCCCAAGGGCATCACTTTGAACTCGAACAGTCCATCCGGCGTGACGAAGGCTGTCTTTTCTCGGTCCGTTCGTCGACTTCGATCTTCCAGTAGCCGCTCTTCAGGTCCATCGATGAGAAATATCGAAAGTGGCGCAGCCGGTCTAGAGTGTCGCCGATGCGGGGGAGTGGCTAGACGTCTTTCTTCGTCACCGCGTTAAGCTGCCGGTAGTCCACGCAGCACCTAAGCGTTCCGTCCTTCTTCTTAAGCAGCACGACTGGAGATGCCCACAGACTATTTGAAGGTTGGATTATGTCGTCTATCAGCATCTCTTGAACTTGATCCTGGATTACCTCCCTTTCTTTAACGGAGACTCGGTACGGCGATTGATGCACAGGGCGCGCGTCGTCCTCGGTAACGATGCGGTGCTTCGCAACGGCGGTTTGGCGTACCTTCGACGACGTCGCAAAGCAGTCGCGGTATTCGACGAGGAGGTTAAGCAGCTGTTGTCGTTTCGGGCCAGGAAGCTTAGTGTCAATGTCAAGCTGCGCTGGCGACGTACTGTCTTGCTGAGGTGCCAAGGTTTCGTCAGTAATCACGGCGATCTCGGCGGTGTTTTGGACTTCCTCGACGTGGCCCACGGCTGCATCTTTCGTGAGGTGTTGAGTTTCATTTCGGAAGTTCGTCACGAGGATCACAGTGCGCCCATCCTGAAGTTCAGCTACTCCTCTTGCGACGCCTATTCCTCTTCCCAGGAGCAATTGAAGGTTGCCTTCCAGGACAACTTCACCGCAGGTAGCTGTATCGGCCGCGACGGGTACGACAACACTTGATCGCGGAGGCAGGTTCACGTGGTCGGCGGCGACTCGGACGGTGGGTGACGCTGGTCGGTGTTTCTCTGAAGGCGGAACAGGCTTCCGCAGCGTCAATCTATTCTCACCCAGGTCGATGTCGGCGCCGTATTCGCACAGAAAGTCCATGCCGAGAATGACATCTCTAGAACAGTCTTGTAGAATGACGAATTTCACAGGGCACGTTTCGCCGTGAATTTCGACGCGAGCAGTGCAACTTCCGACAGGCGTGATAAGGTGTCCTCCGGCGGTTCGAATTTGTGGTCCTCCCAGGGCGTCGTAACTTTTCGCAGGTGGCGAGAGAGCCTCCCACTTATAACTGAGTAGTCTGCTCCGGTGTCCACGAGTGCCGATGCATCGTACACTCTTAGAAAAAAAGGAGTCCAAAGGGAGTCACTGCTTCCATGACTCTCTTTGACACTTCACGACTCTCTGAGAGAGTCAATTTTTCGTGTGACTCTGTTTTGACTCTTCCCCTTCTCAACGGGAGTCACAGGTCATCAGCATTTGCCCTACCGAAAAAAAAATGTATGAATGCTGCTTCGCGGCGTCCAGCCGACAACCCAAGCCCCGCCGTTTCCCTATGCACCTCTAGAAAGGGAGTCCGACACCATTTAGTTCAAAGCTTTGTCGACATTTTATTTTCAATAATTGTGCAAAAAAAATTAAAAAGGAAAGGAAAAAAAATTAATGTACAAAGTTTCGTCGACATTCATTTTTCTCAAAAATAATTGTAAAAAAAACAAAAAAAAAAACCGTATGTTTATTTTTTGCATCGAACCTGGGTTCGCTCCGTAAGAAGCGGGCACCTTTCCACATAGCTACACCTGCGAGTACTCGATTTGAGAATTCGTTTTATACGAGATTCAACAAGTTTCGCGTCGTGCACTATTCGAAACCGAATCCTGCGTCTGCATTTTACATATTTCTAGAACTGTTGTGGGGCGCGTCTCTGGGAGCGAGTGAAGGTGCAGCAGCTTATTCAAGACTATATTCCGTTTCATACGTAGCATGCAACGCAGTCAAAGCTAGCGCACCGGTTTGCATCGCCGACTGTGTCCACGTTCACCCTATAAAATAGTGCGTCCCCTGCGAAAACACTTATAAAAAAGTCGAAAAAGGTGCCTCTCTGGATCTAGAAACTGATAGTGGTGTTATGATTTCGACGGAGCACAAATGTTTTTCAATAAAAAGGAAAAGATAACGTAAACTACTTTAAATTGTTTTCGTTTTCGTCCGTGCGGCAGCAGCTGCGGGTTTTCGGGTTGTGTGGCACTGGCTGGTTTTGAGAAGATGGCGTCTTACGCAACAAGCTCAAGTACCTCTCCTGCTCGGATATTTTCAAAGATTCGTTGTGCGCAGACCTTGAAAGAGTGCAAGCAGGTGATCGCCAACGTGTACGCGAGTACAAGAGCGCGTTTCCAGGAGAAGTCGGTCGTGAAGTCCTGGAGACGGTCAGTAACAACACCGGAGTTTGCGCCCGTACTGTCGCGAAGTACAAGGCGCAGTGTTTATCTGGCAAGCTGGCGTCCCCGAAGCGAAGACCTCGCCATGTAGAAGTTTCGAGCACGGGGACTGTCAAGCATGCCGAATTCACACACAACGCCATTCGCCTCAAGGTGCATCGCAAGTACCCCGAGAGGGGGGATTCCTACCCTTGACACCTAGTTCAAAATAAGCTGTTCAGGCCACAACTATTGTCGATTAACGTCCTATTATAAATTTTGGGGCAAGGCTGCTATCAGTGAGATTCCTCATTCCACGCTGCACGAAAAAAAATATAACTCGGTGCTGCAGGCAAATAACACTTGCAAAGCGGCAGAGCAGATGGTAGAAATGTGGCCTCTCGGCGACTTACAAATAAATAGCAAGAAGAAAGGAGGAATCGAAATATGCAGTTCGGCAATCCGCACAATCTTGCACAAAAAATGACAAAAAAAAAAAAAAAAAAACTGCGCGTCTAGTGGGTTTGAACCACTGCCGCCGAGACGTCGGTATCGCCAGAGCAGCCCTGCCACTCGTCCAAAAAACGCGCCCAGGAACACATTTTTTTCTTCTGTATTTTCATGCGCACCACTCAGTACCTTTGACAGCTATGCACGCTATGTATGAAAATGAGTATAAGTGCCCATTTTGAGAACCACACCTCCACACTGCGAGTTAAAGCAACGCCGAAGGCTCGCGTCTCGCAGCGCCGCCTGTTGAATAACCATTCGAAGAGTTTGCACACTGTGAAGGTAAGAGCGCTCACACCGAAGAGCTCTCTTTACAACGCCTACACACACACACAGAGCTCACAATTGAAGGGGGGCCACTGACGTTTTAAGAGCCACTGATCGTAGCAATCGCATTGCAAAGACGCCGCGTTGTCGTTGATTTTTTTCACCAGCTAGGTCCTATCGGGATGAGGCCAAGGCCAAGGCTGGGGGATTCATCGCCGGAAACGTAAAGGAACCAAGCAAACGACGTGAGGCTCGCGGAAGCGGTTCGTGGGAGCCGACGACGTTCAAGCCACGATCCAAGCAGCCCTTGTAGCAGCCTTGCTTCCGAGAAGACTGTATATTCTTTCCGGCGGGCACACAATACTCCGACAGCATGCTTACGGCTGATGTGGATTGCAGGAGGTGGCTAACAGGACGACGAATGCACAGAAAATAGGTTGAGCACAACACAACACGCAACGATTGTCGCCGCCATGTTGAAATAAAACCAAGCTGATACAGGCCAAGCTACAGTTTAGTATACGACGAAGCTGAGACAGGCCAAGGTTCAGTTTAGTACACAACCAACATAATTCATTACAAAGAATTAGATAAATGTTTAAACAATTTTTTTTACGTTTAAAAGTTCTAATGTATGTCGATTAAAACAGAAACATTCACGTTGCGTCAAATGAGTTTCGTCGTAACCAGCGAACGTCGCCGCGTCGGCCGCGACGCCATCGCCAGCGTAACCAAAATCAAAAACAAAGCAAGCTGCAGACTTTCGGGCAGTTTCAGGCCTTCAGTGCCTTCGAAGAACGTTCTCCGAAAAACAAAAAGTGTCTCAGATGTCGCCGTGCCCATCGACCAAGCTGTGGGTTTTGTGTCTACCTAGTGAGTACTCGTCTATTCGCTTGACTTTTTCAGTGCTTTCTTTTCGGAGCGTTTGTGAAGTGTCCTTGTGTGTGTGTGCAGGAAGCGTGAAGGCGAACGCGGCGAACGTGTGGGGCTCCCTGTCGCACACGTGCTTTGCGCATGGGATGACCTTCGAGCTTTTCCCGAGGAAGTCCCGCAACCGACCTGTCACCACGGCCTGCCACTGAGCGAGCAGTCAGATTGCGGGAACGCACACAGAGGCGAAGGTCCCACCGAAGCCGGAGGGTGGGACGGGACTTCGTAAGTGTATCGGGAGCTTCATCTCGTGGATCGGTGGACAAGGCGAGTTCTACAAATCGGGTGGCGCCTTTGTACGGCTGTGGCACCACCTAACTAGGCGGTGTGTTTCGTGGAACCCACGACTGCTATGGTACCCATTATGTGCTGGCGCTCGTATTTGCACCCCGTTTGCTTTCACTGCGGGTGTTCGAAATCAGGTTCGTTTCTCTGCATTGTTGATGTTCCTTTCGAAGAGGTCTTTTTTGACTAGTGCACAAACTTTTTATACAAAATGCTGTATATGTTGCAGTTATTTGGTAGCCCTCTGGCTGTAGTGTATTGTGAAGGTTGTGGGAAAAAACGCGCATTGAGTAATTACAAAAAGATATACCGGGTGTTTTTGCGAAGACTTTCAAAAATCCTAAAAATTAGGGCGATTGAAAAAAGAAGGAACTCTCTTCGGGAACAAACTACGAGCCACGGCGGACGGCAGGAATTGCCAAAAACCTACTAATTAGCCAGTTAATTAATTAAAACTTGTTAATTAACTTTTTAATTAGTGGAAATAGACATATGATTCCAATTAGAAAGTGGCTGAACGTTATCGAAAACCACTAAATCAGTCATTTTCAGAAAGACTTTAATCGCTTGAGAAGAGTAGTAGCGCACTAAAATTATCACTCGTGGAGCAGGTACAAGGCTGGGGCTAGATAAGAGGCGGAAAAATCGCGCGGGCGCCTTACCGCAACCGCTAGCCTTGTACCTGCTCCACGAGTGGCAACTTCAGTGCGCTACTACTCGTCTCACGCGCTCAAATTCTTTCTGAAAATGACTGATTTAGGGGTTTTTGATAACGCTCAGCAACTTTCTAATTGGAACCATATGTCTATTTCCCCAAATTAAAAAGTTAATTAACAAGATTTAATTAATTATCTGGCTAATTAGTAGGTTTTTGGCAATTCCTGATGTCCGCCGTGGCTGGTAGTTTGTTCCTGAAGAGAGTTTCTTCTTTTTGCAATCGCCCTAATTTTTTAGATTTTTGAAAGTCTTCGCAAAAACACCCGGTATATATATAATGTAGTGTCGAGTACCGTCCGACGGCACTCTTGCAGAACGTTCACGTGCCTTGCAGTGGCAGTCCACTCACGTCTTCAAGTGCCGTCCGAATGTCTTATGTAAAGCGAATTGTCAAAACGAGTTTTTCGAAGTTGTAGCTTAGCTTATTGGAAATTGTAGCATAGCTCGCCTCATAGGCAGCGGACCCGGATTCAATCCACAGTGTGGGCTTACGTTTTAAAATCTTTTTCTCGAACATTTTGTTTTGTCGAGGCATTTGGCGATATTTACGTCGTTTCTTTTTTACCATTAACACTGGGAAAAAAAAGGATGTTGTCGACGAAACTTTGCTTAACCCTACTGAAAAAAAAACATTTGAAATTCAAACGGGTGGCAAACTGGTAGATCAAACGGGTGCAAACTTGTCGACCCGTTTGGATCAAACGTGATTATGGGATACGGGTAGCCGTTTGAAACGGTACCCGCTCGAAACGGTACCCATTTGATACAGGTGCCCGTTTGATACCGGTGCCCGTTTGATACAGGTGCCCGTTCGACCTTGCACGTGACCACACGTTTGAACGTGCCATTCGAATCGGGAAATTATGCGCTAGCCGAGCCCTAAACGGTGATCGTCTGGTAGGTTGGTTATCTTAAACTTACTTAAGACGTTTCGAAACTCTTAAAACTATTTATAACATGGAGGAAACACGTAGAACAAATGTGCTCACGTAGGTGCTTGCAAATGGACAGGAAAACAGACACAAAAGATTGTTTTCAATTCTCCTCAAAGTTTATTACGTCTTCTGTAGACAAGTACAAACGTGCAAGCGATCTGTGAAATGTGAGAGGAACTCTAAGCTTTTATGCAACTGAGAAGATAGCAAACCAAACAAGAACCGAGTTGATTCTAGACTATGAAGGTAGGCTTTCGGGAAATTATTCGCCCGGCTGCCGCGAGAATAGTGGCTGCATAATTATATAGATAATCTGGAAGAGTACGAGTAGAAGAACGGTCAATCGTTGCCAAGAAGTAGGTTGCAGTGCACTTACCATAAAAATAGCGGACTTGACAGATGTAATCCGTGATATTTGTCGACACGGTCAAAGCAGGACAACCACACAAACACAAATGAGAAGGAACGGCTTCTTGGAAGTTCCAACACGATGTGGCGCACAAGCTGTCAGTTGCCGAACCCAACCAAACCGCAAGAATTCCTGACTTCGAAGAATCGCTTGTTGCCGATATAGACGTAGGACTTTTCGAACACTGATAGCCTTGGTGCACATCCAATACGTTGTCGAGAGACATCCTAATAAGACCGCAGGGTTAGGCGACAGATCGAAGCAGGTGGACGCGCTAAGTTCGAGCTGGAACTGACAACAAGCAGACAAAGAAAAAAGCGGCTGCTAGGCGCACCCTTCCGGATCTTATCAGCGTGTAGCTCGCGCGCGGCTGTGGGTCACGTGACGGGTGACAAGAGAGGAGGGAGGGGGCGAGGACCACAGGACAGCCCCTCTCCCTTTCCCCAGGCATTCCAGTGAGATGTGTTTTTGTAACCTCGAAAAAAAAAAAAAAAACGCGCGCGTCTCTGCGCGCGCATTTTGGCACGCTCGAACCTTGGAAATAGCGGCGGGGCGGCCAGAAGCTCGGCTTGCGCCCGAGCGAACAAAGTACTCAGCGCGAACGTGTAGTTTGACTGCTGCAACGGCGGGCGTGCTCTCGCAATGCTCGATGTTCTTGCAGCCGCGTGTACGCGTGCTACCTTCGCTGCGTCTTGAATTAAAGTGAAACGGAGTCTAGACGTACATTCTTTCACGCGGTCGCGTCTTCTGCGAGAGAGATTCGAGCTGAATAAGTAAATTGAGGCAACAAAGATGGGCAAAGTTTTAAAGTTCTGTCAAAAATATCGGCTCACCAACGCCGCGCGTTTACGTAAAACAACAACATAAAAAAATGTGTTAGTTTTAGTTGCAGTATAAGCGAACATCAGCGCAATTGAAATATAAATATAATTACTTGCATTACGCGGACGATCTGAAGTCGATGAACCGGAGCTCCCATGCCTTCCGGAAACATTGGCTGCCACGGCTGAAACGCCTGGTGCGCCCACGCCGCCGATCTGTACGTTCAGTATCAAACGGGCTCCGGAGAGCCGTTTGAATAAACCGGTACAGTTTGCAACATGGTCAGCGGTTTGAGCAAACGTGCGACCACTTTGCCCAAACGAGTCGCCCATTTGCCCAGACGAGCTACACATTTGCCCAGTCGAGCGACCCGTTTGCCAAAGGAGTGACCTGTTTGTCCAAAATAAGTGACCGTTATGGCTCATACGGGGGACCCCTTTGAGCCATACGGGCGACCCTTTTGACAAACTGGTGACCGGTATGGTTAAACTGTTACCGGTATGGACCCGTTTATTTTCATATAGGCGCCAAATGGTTTTTTTCAGTAGGGAAGGGGGCCCTGCAACAACTTTTTGACTGGTTTTTAATTTGCACCGAACTTGAGCGCACTGAACGTAGTAACTTAATCTTTTCTCAAATTTCGCTTTATTTTAAAAGTTATAGGCAATTTAGAAATACAAAAACACACGAAAGATAACCTCTTTCATGACGTCGTAGGTCCTGGCTTCAGTGGCCGTGAACTAGAGTGAGCTCATCGAGCGCTCACGGCTGCTGCACTCCGTGTCGACGGCTCGAGAGGGCGCCACTAAAGCATATTCTGGGTAGGCTGTATGAGGCGGGTGGCCAGGGCGGCTTGCATTGCATTTGCTGCGCGATTAAGGACTAATTTGGCATAACACTTCATTGGCCACAAACTACAGCAAACACGGTGTAAAGATCAGTTCAGAACGGGAGCCACTTCGCGCTGCCATACCGCCAAACGGCCAAATCGCCAGCCAAGCCCGTGCTGAAAGCCTTCGGAACGCTCGGAACCGGTCGAATCCTCGATCCGGTATACGACCGCAGCGCCGCCGCGTACATCCGGGACCTTTCTACGCTCGCTGTTCGTCGGAGCCTCATACCACAAGCCTTTTCTAGTATGCGCCGTTTTTTCCGCCGCTTGGTGGCGGGTTTGTCGACGAGTCTTTTCTTGTTTCCATAGTTTATAAACTGCATTTGTTTCTTTTCTGATCTAAATTACCAAACAAAAACTTCTTTCATACATAACTGAAACGGTTCGCGACACTTATATTTTGTATTTCGACTAAAAAAAAGCTTTTAGCGGCTCTGACCAGTGGTAAGCCCAGCAACGAGGGCAACCGGCGATGCCGGTTGCCCTCGTAAATAAAGGAGGTTTCCGCATCTTCCGGTTAAAGTATGACTCACTGATATTTAGTTACTCTCTCCGTGCCCGCTGGCTTGCCCGAACCCCAAGAGACGTGGAAACCGCAAAAGAGGTAGGCGCTTAAATATGATTGCAGGGCCCCTTTAACAAAATGGTATGGGCGTCCCTTTCCGGAGGTACATGGGGGACAGCGGGGCTCGGTATGGGACAGAGGGGCTGGACGCTGCGAGGCGTCATGTGCAACGGGGCCAAGTAGGTTAATAGTTTTGTAGTTAGCAGCCGCATACTGTTGCCGCGACGCGGCATGAATGTATGTGGGGGGTTGGTTAACGAGCTCCCCAGGGATACATGTGCTGTTCGACTTTCTTTCGGACGGCACTTGTAGGCACGGGTGGAGTGCCGTCGGACGGCACTGTAGACAGCCAAAAAAACAACAGAAAATGAGGTGTTTCAAACAACTTTCTTGAAGAGATCATGAACTGATTTTTCAACTACTTCCTCGTCAGCTTTCCTCCTCAGTACATAAGCAGAGTGAGAAACCATGTGGTCGTATTTCACTGAAACCCAAAGTTCTGCCAGAAGTCTGAGAGCCGGCATGGACAAAGCCCCACATAAATTTCACACTTCACATTTTTGCAAGTGCTGACAACCATGAAGGGAGCGACGGGACAAGCGATGGCGACCCTTTTTGCTATCGCTCAGCCGCATGATGAGGCACACTGCATGAAAGCAACTGGAGCAAGCGACCAATGTGATGAGCGAGGTTTTCAGTAATTCAAGGACCGAGCAGCGTTACAAGCGACAGTGAGAAATGTCCGTCGCTGTTGCCGATGCTCGTCTCGTTGCTCACTAAATCGCTTACATGCGGTCCAGCCTTAATTGTCTGAAAGCGAGAGACACGTGCCACGAGTGAGTACCGTGCTGCCACTCACTTCCAAGTGCCTCTCATTTCAGGGCTACACTGCCATTTGCTTCCAAGTCCTGCACGGGCCTCCTGCTCAGGCGCTTTGATGCCACTTACGAAACTAGCACAAACTCGTCAAGGGGGTTTAGGTGGGGTTAGTCATCCGGTGTGTTTGCCGCACCATTCTTTACGGTGCCTCGACAGTCCACAGTCACTTCACAGTAACAAGTTGGGACGCCATGATGACAGCGGCACTTGTGCCTGCTTGTCTTATTCACTAGAGATTTGAAGACCAACTGCAGACTTTCGGCAGCATGACACTTTCGGTTTTGTAACATCATTGTTGCTTCCTTGGGACAACTCTTAATACATGGGAGGAACAAGATGGCAATTGCACCAGTGGAGAATACGTCCAGGCACTATACCTGTACTAAAACTTGCTTGATCACCTATTTATTTATGATTATCTTTACACTTGCAGCGTTACCTCCGAGGCGGGGTTTCCCGACCAGAAGAAAAATTTGACAGGGCCATAGGCAAGGCCAAGTTCGACTCGCGCTGCTGATCCTGTTGTCCCGGTGCCTCTACAAGGGCGAGGACCTGGTCAATAGGAGTGTGACTGGCCAACCATCCAGGCGTGACAAAGTATGGCGCCGTGGGAGGGAAGCCCATTACACCTGTCAAAGTGGATGGAACTGCAGGTGCGTGCCTTGCTGCATGTCCGCCTTCCCGGCTATAAACTATGTAGAATTTGGAAGGTTCAGCATCGTGCATTATATAGGTTTTATAGACCATACGCGAAATAGCTCTTGGGTATCATCATCATGCCGCTCGGAGCGACATGTGATGGGTTTTGATATTTTGAATGTGCAAATGCCACTATACCTCGTCTCGCCTCAGCATGAACTAACTGCAAAAGCTGTGCAAGCGCTAGCGGGTAGCCTTGGCTGGAGGATGGAACCGCAGTATGTGTGCGTCCACAGGTTTCCAATGTCAACGGGAGAAGCTTCCGAGGGTGTCCCAAGCATGCACCAGCAACTTTGGGAGGATACCTGGGCACTGCTATCTTGGAAGCACTTTCCAAGATTAAAGAAAATGAACACAGTTGGCAAAAACTTGAGTCTTAAGGCCCGTTCACAGTCTTGCAACCGAGTACGACCGAGAGAGACGAGATCTGTTAAAACTTCTGAAAAGTTCTTAGGACGGGGGTACATACTGGGGGCATTCTGGCACCATCTATGCGTTGACCCTGGAACTGCATATTACAAGAGCGAAGGTTTCGCGGAATTTTCGAGGTCAAATGTGTGTAATACCTGTAGGAAAGGCTTGTTTATAACGTTGACAAAAGTTTTTCGAGCCAAGAAAGAAAGGATAATGCGCAAGAGAAATAGTAAATATGCCCGACCGCCGAGTTTACACTGCTACCCAATAGATGGTGCCAGTGTGTCCTCTCGTTGTAAGAGGTTTTAAGGAACCCAATTTTAAGAGGTCGCAAGAGTGTGAACGGGCCTTTAGAGAACCATGCAGTGAACGGAAAACTTAACAGCTCATGCGTTCTTGGCATTTCATCAGGTTGTCGGCAGGCCTCTTCACGATGTATAATATGCGCATTACTTTGGTATTTGTTGATTTTTCTGGAAACGGGTGCAGCAGGTACGGGCATAGACAATCGTAATTATATTCATGCATCTGTACAACTTTTTTGTTATTTTATTTTAAAGCTTGCTATTTAGTTCGAAAGAGCTTCGTGGTTCCCATGGCGAAGTTGTAAACATTATATTGGTATGCTCAAAACCAGTCCAAGGTCAGAACTAATGCCAAGGCATCTAAAAAAATATTGTGACCAGAAACAATGTCATTTCTTATTTTGTCAAGCTAGGCCTCGCAAATATAAGCCAAATTGGGTCCACTAGTACCCACCCATGTAGGAGGGTGTCTTTAGTGCCCATGCTTGTTGTTTAATTAGACCTTGAACATGGTTCCTTACTATGTAGGACTTCCATTACGAATGAGTTTTCTAGTTAACGGTGGTGTTCCTGTTAAAAACCATTGTATTAGGTAGGTAGAAAATAAGAGTGAAGTGAACTTTATTCTTTAATGGCAAGTAGGTTCATATGGAATCATTTTTGCTTCAGTGGAGGCTCAAGTATGCACGACACTGAAGGGACTTTCCTTTCAGTCGACGCAGACAAGGGTACCACAAGAGCCAGCGAGGGAAAGAGAACGGGACCTCTTGGTGTCAACGCATTGCCGCCTGCGTGGCTGTGTCCCGAACCGTGCAGTTTTTGCCGAGGTAAACAATTGGGCCATTTGAAAGTTTTGCGTTTTTGCGGATAAAAAAAACATGACTTACTTGCATGCCTTGCTGTAAACAATCCATTGCAGCACTGAAATTTGTGAGTTGCAGATAATGTCACAGGTAGTATAGATAACCTCTACATTCTCGGAGTTCTGTAGACAAAGGGGCTGCCCAAAGAATACACAGCAGGATGGTGCCCCGCTACAGAGCACCAGTATATGTCCTACCATAGCCTCCTTTATACTGACAAAACCTGGCAGATTGCCACGAGAAGCGGTCGCCGAAATGGACAAGGTGAAGTGGCATACAACGGAGAAGAGTCTCGCCATAGCGGACGGGAAACACAAAAAAAGTATGTTTTGGGTCCTCGCCACTGCAAAAGCTGCTGACGTCCAGGTTCTGCGAGGAATGGCTCTTTAATGCTCTGTGCTACCAAATCCTCACGCTCCAAAATCTGTGACCAGGCACTCTATGACTCCGTCGTCGAACTGGCAGGCTTTGTGAGTTTTGAGGTGCTGTAATCATACTCTAATCCACTTTACTCCTTTTTCTTTTTTTTTCAGGGGGAGGGCATCTTTTTGTTTGCATTCTTAAAAAAGAGGGTTAGACTGTTATGATTAAATTGGTGTGGACAACCACTAACAAGCTCTGTTTGCCGTTGTCAGGGCCTACGCTATTCTTATCAATTCCAATCTTCGCAAAAGAAAAGATAGGGGAAGGGACAAAACCGGAGGAAAGTTGTGCCGTTTGCGTGGTCGATGTAACTACTCATGCTAAAGATAAATCACATGTAACTATGGTTGTTTGAGAAAAATCTGTTTGAAAGGGTGTCTTCGCTATGCCAATATGTAAACATATCTCTTTTTTTTTAAAGCTGGAGACCAAGTGACACAAGTATCATCGCTGTCTTCTCAACTGGTTATTTCAATATTTTATTAGGAGTACTTGGCCATGACTTAAAACAAACCAAAGACCAGATTCGGGCTCATGTTGGCCTTAAGCTGAATTTTGGCAGAGAAGTAAATGCTGAAACTAGACAACATAATTCAAAGCAAACTTTCTGCAGCGACAAAGAGTTGGAAATAGTTACTGAAAGAATAGAGGAAGCAGTTTCGGGGCAACGGTATACAGATTGGACCTATGAGAGCCTTACCAGGCTTTTTGCTCTGGAACTAGTAAACGAAAGGGGAAGCAAGGACATAGACCAAAAAGCTGGTGGGACAAAGAAGTGAAGCAAGCGACACAAAAACGTCAAGAGACCTCTAGAGAACACAGGTATTCTAAGCGCAGTGGGGATTCAGAAACGGAAGTAAAGAGAAAATGGGACACTTTTATAACTTGTCGCCGAGAGGCATCCAGTTTGATCAATGCGAAAATTCAGAGAAAGGGTGAGGAATGGGTGAGTAATGTAAGCAAGAAAGATAGAAAGGCAGCTAAGAAGTTTTGGGAGCACTTGAACTCACTCGGTGAAACGACGCAAGCTAGACAGATGTTCATACTCTCGCATCAGGGAGATTAATTAGAGGGAGATGATGCGGTACGATATATAGGAGCAGTGATAGAGGAGAAATTTCGGGAATGGGTACATGTGGAAGATAGGAGAACCGAAGGAAGTAGCAGTCCAGCTTGTGATATCGCGGATTTTGGACAAAAAGAATGGGAAAAGGCAGAACGAAGAGTCCCTAGTGGCACGTCGACAGGCACAGATGGGATCCCAATCAAGCAGGTGAAGAATTTGGGTCCTAAATCTAAGGCAAAACTAAGGGATGTAGTGAGCACTATGATAACAAAAGGAAATATTCCAGATGAATGGAGGTTTAGTAGGATGGGTATGATATATAAGGGAAAGGGAGGCTTAGTAGGATGAGTATGATATATAAGGGAAAGGGAGATAATTCTTATATTAGGAATTATCGCCCCATAACCGTGACACCAGTTATTTACTGGTTGGTAATGCAGATTATAAAGAACAGACTGGAGGAATGGGTAGATTGCGAGGGCATACTGGGCGAGTTACAGAACGGGTTTCGGAAAGAAAGAAGGTTGGAGGACAATATATTTTCTCTAACACAGTGTATAGAAATAGTTCAAAAACAAAACAGACAGCTCTGGCTGGCATTTCTGGATATCAAGGGTGCCTATGACAATGTGAACCAAAGGAACCTGTGGGACATACAGGAGAGCTTAAACCTAGATCACGGACCAACAGCCCTATTAAGGAACATTTACAAAGATAATAAGGTGATTATAACATGGGAAGGAAAGGCGACGGGGGAAATAGAGGTAAGACGAGGCCTTAGGCAGGGGTGCCCATTATCGCCTTTGCTGTTTATGTTGTATCCGAGAGGATTGGAGGATAGACTAGAGAAGAGTGGGCTTGGATTCGACCTTTTGTACAGTAAACTAGGCCAAAAAATTCAGATCCTTACCGGGATTGATGTATGCGGATGATATTGTACTAATGGCTAACAACAGGACAGAGTTGCAGGAATTAATGAGCATCTGTGGTAAGGAAGAAGAGGAATTAGGTTTAGAATTCAGCAGTGAAAAATCAGCAGTCATGATTTTTAACTGTGATGAAGTTGAGAGGCTGAAAATACCGAATATTACAGTTAAAAGAGCTAGTAAATACAAGTATCTAGGAGTATGGACATGTGATGGTGCAGAATATCTCAGTGAGCATGAAAAGTATATAATAGGTAAGGGCAACAGAAATGCAGCTGTAATGAAAAATAGAGCACTTTGGAATTACAACAGGTATGAGGTGGTGAGAGAGATTTGAAAAGGGGTCATGGTGCCTGGCTTGACTTTTGGAAACGCAGTGCTATGCATGAAATCCGAAGTGGATGCAAGACTAGAAATAAAACAGCGCGGAGTAGGTCGGCTGGCTTTGGGGGCACATTACAAAACGCCAAACCAGGGAGTACAAGGAGACATGGATGGGCGTCTTTTGAGAGCAGGGAAGTGGTGAGCAAGATAGAATTTGGGGATCGGTCGAGGCAAATGGATAGGGACCAATGGGCACGAAAGGTTTTCAGCTATTTATGCTTGAGTAGTATAGACACAAGGTGGAGACAGCCCACTAGGAAATTAAGAGGAAAGTTTTTAGGCTATAGTGGAGATACGGAAGAGCAGGTCTCCGTTAAGAAGAAAGTTAAGGCCAGAGAAAGAGATCGGTGGCTAGACGGAATGCAGACAAAGATGGCTCTGGAAAGCTATAGATTAAACAAAACAGTTATTGCCAAAGAAAGCATTTATGACAACTCTACGGGAAGCTCGTTGTTTGAGGCGAGGACGGGTGTTCTGCGAACCAGAACATACAGAGCGAGGTACCAGGAAATGGATACAGTGTGCACTGCTTATAAAGAGGAGGACGAGACGGCTGAGCACTTGATAATATACTGTAAAGGGCTTCACCCTATGCCTACTGAAGACAACATGAATTTAATAAAGTCATTGGGTTTTAGAGACAGCGAAGGGAGAGTGGATTTCAAGACTGTAGAGATTACCAAGCAAAGATTAAGTGAATGGTGGCAGAAAGCGAGAGAAAACTAGGTATTTTCTTATTAACTGATGGCAAGGGGTTTCATAGCCCCACTTTCTTTGCGGTGCGGAGTGAATATAGATTTCACATATAAATATTCTAAGCTTAAATGGTGAAACAAAATGGCTAGGTGGCATAAGCTACCATCCGATCCCAAGGGCTCAGCCGGATTCATCCGTCTATCCATCCGTTGTAAGAGGTTTTACAGAACCCAGTTTTAAGAGGTCGCAAGAGTGTGAACGGGCCTTTGAAGAACCATGCAGTGAACGGAAAACTTAATAGTTCATGCGTTCTTGGCATTTCATTAGGTTCTCGGCAGGCCTCTTCACGATGTATATTATGTGCATTACTTTTGGTATTTCTGGATTTTTCTGGCAACAGGTGCCAGCAGGTATGGCATAGACAATGGTAATTATATTCGTGCATCTGTACAATTTTTTTTAAATTTTATTTTAAAGCTTGCTATTTAGTTTTGAAAGAACTTCGTGGTTCCCATGGCAAAGTTGCAAACATGATATTGGTGCGCTCAAAACCAGTCCAAGGTCAGAACTAATGCCAAGGCATCTAAAAAAAATAATGTGACCAGAAACAATGTCATTTATTATGTTGTCAAGCTAGGCCTCGCAAATGTTAGCCAAATCGAAACCACTAATGCCCACCCATGTAAGAGGGTGTCTTTATAGTGACCATGCTTGTTGTTTAATTAGACCTTGAACGTGATTCCTTAATACGTAGGACTTGCATTACGAATGAGTTTTCTAGTTAACGGCGGTGTTCCTGTTAACAAACCATTGTATTAGGTCGGTGGAAAATAAGAGTGAAGAAGTGAACTTTGGTCTTTAATGGCAAGTAGGTTCATATGGAATCATTTTTGCTTCAGTGGAGGCTCAAGTGTGCACGACACTGAAGGGACTTTCCTTTCAGTCGACAGAGACAAGGGTACCACAAGAGCCAGCGAGGGAAAGAGAATGGGACCTCTTGGTATCAACGCCTTGCCGCCTGCATGGCTGCTCCCCGAACCGTGCAGTTTTTGCCGAGGTAAACAATTCGGCCTTTTGAAAGTTTTGCGGATAAACAAAAAACATGACTCACTTGCATGCCTTGCTGTAAACAATCCAATGCAGCACTGAAATTTGTGAGTTGCAGATAATGTCACAGGTAGGATAGATAATCTCTACATTCTCAGAGTTCTGTGGACAAAGGGGCTGCCCAAAGATTACACAGCAGGATGGCGCCCCGCTACAGAGCACCAGTTTATGTCATATCATAGCCTTCTTTATACTGACGAAACCTGGCAGATTGCCAGGAGGAGCGGTCGACGAAATGGAAGAGGTGGAGTGGCATACAACGGAGAAGAGTCTCGCTGCAGAGGATGCGAAACACGAAAAAAGTATGTTTTGGGTCCTCGCTACTGCAAAAGCTCTGTGCCGACGTCCAGGTTCCCCGAGGAATGGCTCTTTAATGCTCTGTGCTACCAAATCCTCACGTTCCAAATCGGTGACCAGGCACTCTATGACTCTGTCGTCGAACTGGCAGGCTTTGTGAGTATAGAGGTGCTATGGTCATACTCTAATCCACTTTACTCCTTTTTTTTCAGTGGGAGAGCATCGTTTTGTTTGCATTCTTAAAAAAGAGGGTTAGACTGTTATGATTAAATTGGTGCGGACAACCACTAACAAGCTCAGTTTGCTGTCGTCAGAGCCTACGCAATTCTTATCAATGCCGATCTTCGCAAAAGAAAACAAGATGGGGGAAGGGACAAGAGCAGAGGAAAGCCGTGCCGTTTGCGTGGTAGATGTAACTACTAATGCTGGAGATAAATCACATGTAACTATGGTTGTTTAAGATAAATGTGTGTGAAAGGGTGTCTTCGCTATGCCAATCTGTAAACATATTTTTTTTAAAGCTGGAGACCAAGTGAGATAAGTATCATCTGCTGTCTTCTCAACTGGTTATTTAAATATTTTATTACGAGTACTTGGCCATGACTTCAAAACAAACCAAAGACCAGATTCGGGCTCATGTTGGAAGGCGGGTCTTTCCTGTTAAACTTCAGAAACATTTATCTAAACAAAGATAATAAACAAATTACTGTTAGTTTTAGTGTCCCGCCATTTCTGCATGCAAAAGATGCCTATATAGGTACAGCACATGAAAAGTTAGAGACTTTGTAGTGCAGAGATGCATTATGTACTCTTTTTTTTATTTTTGATGAGTGATGATGGAAATTGTAATGATTACTACCTTGTAGTAGGCGTTGTACATGAAGCATTCCCTCACATGCACACAGATGTTAAAGCAAGCTTTAAGCCCTCTCTAAATTCCATCGTGGCTTGCTTTCGTTACAACTCAAAAGGGAGCACAGTAAGACGGGGACGAGAAAGGAAGAAACAAGCGCTCACTACCAACTAGTTTATTCAAACAAAAAGTCTAACCTTCCTTTCTTGTCCCTGCCTTAATGTACTCTTTTCTTTTATAGCAGCCACGAAGCACCTTGCCAGCAAAGAATTTTATAATGCTTTCTTTGACTGTACTAGACACTCTCAGTAGATAAGCCCCAGTCTTGCCTAGCAACTAGATTATGCAGGGTGCTGCAGAACAGGTTGAGCTAAACTTGGTATTCTCCCCTCTTTCCTCAGTAGGGACCGTGCCCCTTGTGCTTCAAGTGCTCTCAGTGCACTTACTGATTTATTATTTACGTTCCCTTTGAGCCTTAAATTGATATTCTTTTAAAAGTAAACGCAGACAATAGCAGCAGCAGCCTCCCCCGCCCCTCCACTCTCTGTCTCTCTCCATGGGAATATCTTAGGTTCCTCCTGGTGGCTAAAATAATTTTGAATGCAATAGTCTCCATTTTTATGGTGTCCATCTCTAACCTGATACATCAACAATGTGTCTACCAACCTGAAATTCTCAGGGAAATCGTCAAAAAGTTGGCTTCATCAGGGAAAATGACCACTGAGAGTTGAACGGCGATACGAAACAAAACTTGATGGTTGCACATGGGTACGACTATGCTGAATAATGTTTCCGAATTATGATCCTTTGACCCAGAAGTGGTCAGGAATTTTTTATCAAATAGTCAAGGGAAATTTTAGAAAAGTCAAGTTAAGTTAAGTTAAGATTAAGATTTTAATGGCGCAGCGGCAACGGTGGCCATAATGCGCCAAACAAAATGTTTTAAAGATCGAATGAAACAGATGCTAGGCTAGAGAAACTTTTTATAACTGGTGTAGATATCCAGTTTTGTTAATAAAATCAAAAACTCGTCAGAGTGGTACTAAGGCATTGTCTCCAAGTAAAAACATAGGATGAAAGGGAAGATAGTTTCTAAAGAGTTCAGGAAAACATGATACGCGCAGTTGATGATAAAACCTACATTCCCATATAATGTGTAAAACTGTAAGTAATTCCCCACAATGGGCACAAACTGCAACATCTTCGCCACTTAGAAGGTATGTATGTGTCAAACGTGAATGGCCGATTCTCAGGCGGCAAAGCAGAACCTCAAGGTGGCGGTTCTTGTGGAATGAACTTTCCCAGATGCCTATCATGGGTTTTATCACGTGGAGCTTATTATTGGTTTCAGTGTCCCATTCTAGCTGCCAAGTCTTTAAAAGAGATATCTTTAGGAGTGGTTTAAAGTCCTGGTAGGGCAGGCCAAAAGATACTATTGAGTGTGTGGCAGATGCAGCCAGGCGATCTGCATTCTCATTTCCTGCGATTCCTACGTGACTCGGTACCCAGCAAAATTTGATAGTGCATCCAAGGCGAAGAGCTCTGTTTACTTTAATACGAACATGTTGTGTAAGTATATTCTTTGTAGAAACTCTGGAAGAAATAGCAGATAGGACACTTTGCGAATCGACAAAAATGACTGCGTTCAATACATTGTTGTCCAGAATATGTTCAATGGCTAATAAAATACCATAGAGCTCTGCGGTGAAGATGCTTGCCATTGAGTCAAGCTGCACAGCTCTTCCAAAGTTACTAGAATAAACTGCACAACCAACGTGACTTGAAGATTTCGACCCGTCGGTATAGTACTCGTTGCAACCTCTAGATATCCTTTCTTGCAAAGAGAGAAATTCTTTCTGAAGAAACTGTGGAGCAACGGTCTTCTTACTGTATTTGGTGAAAGACCAGTCACAACATACGGGTAGCTCGTTCAAAGGGGCAATTCTCTCTATAGATTTTAGCAAGTTAACACCACTTGTGGAAGTGACAGGGAGGTTGAGAGAGCTGCAGATACTTTGAACTCGAAAGCCTAGGGGGCGCACAATTGTTGGCTTGTTTTCAAACAAATTACATAACTGAGGGGTGTGTAAAATACTATAAGCAGGATTTTTGGGATCCGAGAGGACTTTGTAATAATAACACAGGCTCAAGTACTGTCGCCGTTTTCCAAGAGACATTTGATGTGTGTCCACATACAAGCTCAATACGGGTGATGTGCGAAATGCCCCAGTGGCAAGCCGGAGCCCAAGGTGATGAACCGGATCCAACATCCTTAGTGTGGAAGGTCGTGCTGAACCATAAACGATCGCTCCATAATCCAGGCGTGACCGAACTAAAGCATTGTACAACCGTAGGAGGCATCGCCTGTCAGACCCCCAAGATACATGTGACAGCACCTTAAGGATGTTAGAGGATTGCAAGCACTTCTGCTTTATTTCCTTTAAATGAGACTTAAATGTAAGCTTTTTATCAAAGATCATGCCCAAAAATTTATGTTCGTGCTTCACCGATATTTCTGTGTTATCTCATTGTAGGATTGGATCCAAAGATAGACCTCGTCGCAGGGAGAAGGGCACACACACAGTTTTTTCTGGGGAAAATTTAAAAACCATTTTCATTTGCCCACTTGCTCATCCTATTTATCGTGAGCTGCAATTGCCGTTCACAACTAGAGAGATTGCAAGACGAAAAAGATATTTGCACATCGTCCACGTAAAGAGGGTAGGAAACGGATGACGGTATAACTTGAGCCAGACTGTTTATCTCAACAGCAAATAAGGTGGCACTTAAGACTCCGCCCTGGGGGACACCATTTTCTTGTAAGAAGACACTGGATAAAGTAGAGCCTAATCGAACTTGAAATGTACGTTCACTTAAATAGTTCTGTAAGCAACGGAGCATGCGGCCACGCACTCCAGAGTTGTACAGATCTCGAAGGATACCATACCTCCATGTAGTGTCTTATGCCTTCTCTAAATCAAAAAATACGGACACACAATGCTGCCGGTGAACAAAGGCCTCGCGTATGACGGTCTCAAGTCGGACCAGATGGTCCATAGTCGACCGTCCAGCCCGAAATCCACGCTGGTTAGTATCAAAAAAGTTTTTCTCCTCTAAAAAAACATAAGGCGGCGATTTATAAGCCTTTCATAAGTTTTCCCTAAGCAGCTTGTAAGTGCTATGGGGCGGTAGCTTGTAGCCAGAGAGGGATCTTTTCCAGGCTTCAGCAAAGGTATAACGTGGGCACATCTCCAAGTATGCGGAAAAGCAGCAGCTTCCCAAAGGTAATTGAAAAAAGATAGCAGGTGGTACAAGGATTCATAAGAGAGGTGTTTGAGCATCTCGTAGTGAACTCTGTCTGGCCCAGGTGCAGACTGCTTTTTTAAGCTGAGAGCAACTTCGAGTTCACACATTGTGAATGGTTTGTTGTATGCAACAGAGTTAAAGCCTGACATAGTGAATTTCTGTTTTTCAGCGGTAGACTGGAACTTTACAAACTCCGTACTGTAATTGGAAGAGCTACAAACACGCTGAAAATGTTCTGCGAGGAAGTCTGCTTGCCCCGTTAGACATGCCGAGATCGAAGGAAAAAGTGGAATCCTGAAAGCATGGTACTGCCCGCGAACTTTTTTGAGACGATCCCATACTTCTTTAGCCGTGACAAAACTATTTAAGGATGAAACATACTTTGTCCAAGAAGCCCACTTTGCCCGTTTTCGCGTCCACCGAGCTTGTGCTCTTTTTTTCCTAAACTCGATCAAGTTACGGAAAGTCGGATACCGCCGAAAAGTTCCCCACGGCTTGTTCTGGCTTTTCCGAGTGGAAGTACATTCCTCATTCCACCAGGGCTTGCACCTCCGGGGAAGATTTCCTGAAATCTGTGGAATTGAAGTGGAAGCAGCATTTATAATGCATTCTGTAACGTAAAGCGTCGCATCTTTGGGAGTCATATGAAGAAACAAAGAGGGATCAAGTGCTGCTTCTAAACCAAAAATAGACCAGTCGGCCTTTTCCAACTTCCATCGCGGGAGTCGAGTTGGTATCGATGAAACTGGTAAAACGCTCTCTAAAATTATGGGTAGATGGCCACTGCCAAAAGGGTTGTCTAAAACATTCCATGAAAAGCATGGAAGCAGAGATGATGATGATAGTGATAGGTCGATTGATGTAAAAGTGTTGTGGGCAGCACTAAAAAATGTAGGTTTTTTCTTATTTAGTAAGCAGATTCCAGTTGATAATAAAAGTCGTTCAACAACTCGACCTCGGAAGTCCTGACGGGAGCTTCCCCACAAAGGATGGTGGGCGTTAAAATCACCAAGGATTAAAAAAGGTTTGGGGAGTTGGTTGATGAGCGCCTGGAGTTCATGAAGATGAAGTGGAACATTAGGTGGCAAGTAGAGTGACACTAGAGTGATGAGGCGGTCAAGAAGGATGCGAACTGCAACTGCCTCAAGTGAAGTTTGTAATGGAACTTTGGCACATGCCACACCACTCTGAACCACCACTGCTACACCACCCGAAGGGCTTGAGGAATGGCGGTCCTTTCTAAAAACTTGATGATGACGCAAAACCTGCGTGTGCGAGTCAGTTAGGTAAGTCTCCTGTAGGCAAATAGCAACAGGGCTGAGCTTATCAAAAAATGAATTGATGTCATCTATGTTACGTAGAAGGCCGCGACAGTTCCACTGCATAATACCTATATGCTTAGCCAGTGCGAAGTGAATATAAAAACCGGTAAAAAGTTAAATGAGATGACTATGGGATAAAATCTATCTTTTTGCGCAGTGCATTTTTCTTCTTTACAGCCTCTTTCTGCTGGCCAGTGGAGTCACTGGTGGCAGAAAGAGAGGAGTCAGATCCCGCGAGGAGACTTTCCTCGCCGGACTTGGGTCCACCCTCGTCCATAGGCTCCTCAGGGGGAGCCGGGGGGAGACCCGCTGGGGTCGGCAGCCTTAACGGCTCACTAGCTCTCTGCTGGCTCAAGACACGGGGTTGCCCCCGGCCTTTCGGAGGCAGGGAGGTAGGGGCGGCGGGGGGTGCCGTCCCCCGCTTCAGGGTGGACGTTGAAGGAACAGCGTCCACCGTGTGGTTGGGGCGCAGTGCAGCTGGCACCGCTCCCGTGGGTTTTAGATGGGACACTGGCGGGAGACACACTCCTTCTGGAGGAGTCTGTGTTCCCGCCGAAGCCATCATAGGCCGTGCGGGTCCCCTGCGCACGACCTCGGCATACCCTCCTTTCGATAGGAAGGAGAAACGTCTTTTCGCCTCATGGTAGGAGATGTTTTCTGTGGTTTTCAAGGTAAGTATTTCTTTTTCTTCTTTCCATTTTGGACAAGAGCGCGAGTATGCTGGGTGACGGCCATCACAGTTGACACATTTCGGTTCACTCTCGCAACTGTCAGCAACATGCTCCTTACTGGAGCACTTCGCGCAAGTGTCGCTTCCCCGGCAGCTCCGTGACCCATGGCCGAACCTTTGGCACTTAAAGCACCGCTGAGGGTTCGGCACATAAGGGCGAACACGGCACTGGATGTAGCCTGCCATTATGGTCTCTGGAAGTGTAGTGGCGTCAAAAGTCAGTATAACATGTCTTCTTTTTCGCTCCACGCCCTCACGACGAAGGGTGATGCGTCGAGCAGCTACTACTCCTTGGTCTGAAAGGCCTTCAACAAGTTCCTCGTCAGATGAGTCCATTAGGTCGTCCTCTGAAATAACTCCTTGCACTGTATTAAGTTTACGATGTGGAGTAACATTTACTTTATAGTCAGACACAGCATTGAGAGAAAGAAGGGCCTCACTTTGCTTTTTGGTGTTGATCTCAACTAGAAGGTCACCGGACGCCATCTTTTTTGCAGAGTAATCCTTTCCAACGATTCCTTTCAGTACCTTGGCGACCAGGAAAGGGGACAGTTTAGAAAGTGGTTTTTCCTCTTCGGAATGTAAGACAAAAAATTTTGGAAATTTTTCAGGTACAATGGATGTTTCGAGAGTGACTTGAGCTTCGGTGCGACCTCTTTTCAGAGGCCGATCAAGAAAGTTTTTGTTGTGCAGACCCATATGAGATGGGAGGAAACTTTAGTGCCCGGGTGCACCGCCCACCACGGAGCCCAACAAGGGGGTAGGTAATTTGCCATAGCAAGAAGGGCTTGGCTGACACAATTACTCTACCAGTGCTGCCCGGGCACTATACCCTAGTGTGGTTGCAGGGACAGGACCTGTTTCCACTCAAGGTTGGTCCTTGCCGCCTAAGAAGGTGAAAAAGGAAGGGAGTGTAGAAGAAAAGAGAAAGAGGTGGGAGGAAAAGTGAAAGAAGGAAGAAGAGGGTAGAAGAGGCGACTGACTGAATCATCCTGGTCGGGCCAAGCTAGGATACCCGTCTACGAGAAGCAGAGGTCGAAGCGGTGTATTGCCTCGCCCGGGGGGCCCCGAAGTGTCCTAACATACCCCGGGCTCAGCTCAACCACCAGGGTCCCCTTTTCCCCGGACACGGGTTAAGCCACGCACAGCCAGGCGTGGGTGGGTAAACCCACATGGCTCGGGGTTCGCGGTGGCGCCACTGACCAAGCACCTACCAAGGCAGGTGCCCCCTGCGTGCGGGTATGGTGGCCCGCGTGGCTGGGGTCCGTGGTGACGCTACTCACCAAGCACCTAGCACCTAAGGTGCAGGCGCCCCCTGCGGAGCTCGGGGTCCGTGGAGACGCCACTCTCCAAACACCTGCTTTCACAGGTGCCCCCTGCGGGGTAGAAAAGTCAAGGAATTTGAAATCAGTAATTTGGTAGACACCCTGATGCACTAGTTCCACCGTACGAAATGTTTCACAATGAAGTGATAATTGGGGAAAGCGAAATATAGAAAGGCAGCAATGGGCGTCTGCCTCACTTGCCTTCACCCTGTTGCATGGACTTTCCATCTATGACACTGCGGGCACTTAACATGTCCTCGACAATTTTACTTTGCTCACCTACAACTTCGTCTGACTTCCAGAACTTATTTCTTATCATTGGCTTTTTTTTTCCCAGGACCCACCCAGTAAAGACTTTCGGGAACCCGGCATTACTTTTCACTGGAAAGCACCCATGGACATCTGGCAGCATGTGCGTTGTCTGCGAGGACCTATCAATCGAGATCCTGGACTTTTCAGCAGGAATCTCTCGGGTATTAGCCATGTACTGAGCATAGAAAGGTCAGTATGTGGGGGGAATCAACGAAGCACACTTTTTGTGTTTGAGCACCCTCATGGGTAAAAAAAATACAAAGATTTCGGTAAGAGCTGTGAAAGTTGTGACAGCACTTGGAGGACATTCCTAGAACAGGGAAAACGAATTACCAATATCGGTTACTCTTTTAATGTTTTCCATATGTATTTGGTGAATATTCCAGCTATAATACAAAGGTTTGTGTGTTCCATTGTGTATCTAAACTTCTGTTAGATTTTTTTGTGCATGTGTTGATATGAGGATTCAAACCATAGAAGAAGAAACTGCAAAAAGAAAAAAAACAGAGCTTTGAAAAAACAGCAAGTAGGCAAACAAAGCTTTTAGGAAACTTGTTGTAATTTTTTTTTAATTCTAATTTAATCCTCAACATCAAGCAGGCAAAGCAAGCCTTCACAAAACTTGTCATTGTAATTTATTTTCGTTCTTGTCTAATAGTTATACCAGTTTTGTGCATTAGTATTATTTCTTATGATGTTATTTGTTTAGTGTTTGTGATAAAACCCCTGTGATAAGCCGAAGCAGGCTTTTGAACCAATATGTATCACATAAATTTCTAATAAAGTAATTGTTTTAAATTCTTGTGGCTTGTTTTGCAGTGCCTGCATGGTAGGACTCATTAAGTTGCATTTCCACAAATGGCAGTGATATGAGCTGAGAGAAAACAGCTATCTTTATTGTTAAATTTGAAGATTCCTGCAATTTATTGCCACCCACCTGCCCACTCAAAGCAGGCATAAAGCAACAGAACATGCACGTTCACACCAGCTCTTGCCAATAGTATAGACATGTGACAAAAAAGATATACAACCTATTGTAAATGATAAGTATAACCAAACTAATAGAGAGTTAAGCTGCCGACTAAAAAAAACTTTTACTTTTTCTTTGTTGTGTGCAAATTCCAATGTAACAAAACAATGCTGTCCTGAAAGCTTCTGTTGTGTTTCATGATAAATTTTAGAGCAGCATTCAGTTCAGCATCGTTAAGACCATCATCGTTCATTTTTCGATGTTTCATTACAGGAAATTGTAAGATATCAGTTCTGCATTTCGACGTTTACACTTGCATACAATTGATGTTATCGCTTCTTTTAGATGAAATCGAAATTCCCATTTCAACTTTTATATTTTCACACAGTTGATGTTACTACCCTTGTTTTAGAGTAATTCAAGTTGAACCTCGCAGGCGACAAGAAGTCTCCTAGCGATCACAATGCCTCCCTTTGTTCAACAAACTGATACTTGACTAGGGCTGCTATACTCCAGACAAAGTGAGAGTCAGCATTGACTATCTTTCGGAGAGTCGCTCATGCACTCCCATGACTCTTTTGCGATAGGAGTCGGGGGACTCTTCATAAAAGGAGGGTCCTCACAACTCTTGTTACAGAGTCACGGGGATTACTAGGAAGGAGTCGTGTGACTCTTTTTCTCCGTTGGATAAGAGTCGTTAAAGAGTCGCAGTTGACTACGTCACCTGGAGTCGCCCATACACTACCATGACTCTAGTGTGATCAGAGTCGCAGTACTCTTCTTTAAATAAGAGTCAAGTGACTCTACAAACTGGAGTCGTGGAGGAGTCAAATCTGTAGCGCGCAAAGGAGTTATGGCGACTCTCTTTAAAAAAAGAGTCCAGCGATTCTACAAACTGGAGTCGTGGAGGAGTCAAATCTGTAGCGCGCAAAGGAGTCATGGCGACTCTCTTTAAAAAGAGTCCAGCGACTCTACAAACTGGAGTCGATTCTGCGGCGCGCCAATACCCCCAAAGAGGGTCATAGCGACTCTTTTTTTTAGGAGTGTAGCCGTCGATAACAACATTTAGGTTGTTGGACACCGTTGCAGGAGCTTCTTTGCGATGCGTGGCGTCGGGAGAGTGGGAGTGCTCCGGCTTTCTTGGTGGCTCTTTACTTTGGTCGTCTTCGGCAACGTCACCTCCAGGCGTTGCCGCACTTAGTTTTCCCGACGAGAGAGCGCACTTCGAGGCGAAGGCGAACGGGAACCTCTGGGTGGAGTCGGCACCGGGGACAGGGGTCGTCGGAGGTACTCCTCGATGTCTCTTGGTCGCTCCCCAAGGCGAGGTCGCGGGTCTCTCGGCGCGATGCCTCGCAGGCCCATTTGTCGGTACGGGCACGTTCGGTAGACGTGATCGGCTTCGCCGCAATGATAACACAGCGGTCGTCGATTGGCCGTGCGCCAGACATCTGTCTTCCTAGGCGCCGGTTGTTCTGTGCGGACGATCTGGGGTGGCCCTTCCCGAAGTCGGAAGGTCTGCGGCTCTGGTAGGTCAGGTCGAGGTGGCGCGGTATACGGGTGAGCAGGGGGCGGTGGTCGTCGGGTAGCTGCGGCGTATAGCTCAGCTTCTGTGGTTTAGGAGCAGCGCTGGTGAGAACTTCTGGCTGCAGCGCCTGCTGAAGTTCTTCCCGGGCGATCTCGGTGACTGAGGGCGTAACCGGGCGTGTGGCAGCAGGTAGCAGCTTCCTGATTTCCTCCCGCACGACGTCCCGGATAATCTCGCGGAGGTCCGGGCTGTAGCAGCTGGAAGTCGAGATTGCAGCGACGCCGGGAATTCGCTGGTAATGGGAGGCCCGTGCTTGAAGGGCACGCTTGATGTTTGTTGCCTCTGTGATGAAGACTTGGACGGTGATAGGCGGGTTCCGCACAAGGCCTCCGAAGATGGTCTTTTTCACCCTTCGCATCAGGAACCGCAGCTTCTTCTCGTCAGGAGCGTTTAGGTCGGCGCGGTTCATGAGGCGGAGAACGTCCTCGACGAAACTTGCGACGCTCTCGTTTGGCCCTTGGCTTCTTGCTTTGACGAAGTTCTTCGGCTCACGGACGTCGCTGCTGGCTGGCAAAAGTCTTGCCACGACGAAATTGACGCTTCGTGGTTCTCGAACCAGGTGCGTGCAGTGCCTTCCAGATCGAGGTAGACATTTTGCAGGCTCTGCTCAGGACCCCATCCGTTGAACCGTGCGACGCGTTCGTACTGGCCCAACTAGTCGTCCACATCTTCATGAAAATTGCCACTGAAATTCGGCGGTGTCCTTGGTCGGGCCTGCACGTAGACAATGGACGTCGGTGGCGGTCCGTCTGGCTGCGACGTGGTATCGTCGGCTTCGGTAGCTTCTTTGTCCTGTGCGGTAGTGGTCCAAGTTCCGGGGGTAGGCCGAGCTTGCGGCGACTTGATCGGGTCGGTCCTCTCTTCGTTGGGTCCTCGGGGGCTCGCGATCGGACTTGCATTGCGGGCCCTCGTAGGGGTGCGCTGAACAGACATGCGTACCCCGCACCTCTCGCAATGCCGCGCGCGCAGCTGGCCAAGTAGGCAGCGCGCGCGTGGCCTAACGGCTATCGCGCCTGCCTCCCGCGCGAAAAGCCAGGGTTCGATTCCTGGGGGCGACGCATCCTTTGTTATTCCTGCAATTTAGTTTTCTGGTAAATTCGAGAACCCTGTTGGGCTTGTTCGAGGTCCGAATGTTCTGTCGAACATTCTACGCCGACTATTCCTGAAGCTCACTCGTGTACATAACGGGCTTCGCATAGCGAGCCAGAATCAGTTTCGCCCCAGCGTTCGACTCTGCTGTTACGCCGACTTCGACGCCGACGACGCTCTGTTGTTATCTTTTTTACCCGTTTATTTTTGGCCACATTTTCGTTCGCCACATTAAACGTTTATTTCTTTCTGTTTATTTATTGTTCTTTTGGTCACCACGCGTGAAATTTTGACTAAATTGCAGGAATAACAAAATACACGTCGCTCCTAGGAATCGAACCCTGGCTTTTCGCGCGGGAGGCAGGCGCGATAACCATCAGGCCACGCGCGCGCTGCCTACTTGGCCAGTTGCGCGCGCGGCACTATGATGCCTCTGCCTTTGCGCTGTGCTGAAAGGTGCAAGCTCCGTGCGCTTAAGAAAGTCGAACAGTTATTTCCCCAACATGTTACAAGTTGAACAGTATACGTGAAAAGCTGGAAGGAAAAAACAAAGATCAAAGGGCTGAAAGCCTACAACAGGGAGATGTACAATGCCGTATTTCCCTTGTTTTTTATTTGTTTTTTTTTTGCTTGTTTGTGTGTGTGTGTGTGTGTGCGTTTGTGCATGTCTGCGTGTGTTTGTGTGCGTGCGTGTGTGTTTGTTTTTACAAAAGAAGGCAAGCTAGCAGGCGCATGCGGTATAACGCCGGGCCGCCGCGACAACCTCCCGCCCCCTCATATTATCCATTTTTTCAGTGTTCTGCCGCCGGAGCGAGAACCGCGGGCTTGCTGTGAGTCCCACCTGAAGTGGGACTCACAAAAAACTTCAAAATTTGCGGCACTTCATTTCTTTTCTTTTTTTTAGTTTGTGTGACTATCGAGTGCCATGAAAATACACGATACACTAAAAATGTATCCTCGATACCTATACACCTATACTTTAACTTCTGGCAAAAGATATGCTTAATACCGATATACCAAATGTATCAAAAGAGTATCGAAAATAAATGTGTCCTCGGTACTGCCGCCTGCTCGGAGCGACATTAAATTGCCCAAAGCGTGAGCGGGCCCCGACCATCCACCATGTCGGACACGCGCTCCGAATCAGTGTTTCGTTTTGGTGGTGACTGTACCTCTCTTTAGCCGGTTACTCTAGCCGTTTTGACTGGGCGTAAAGGAAGAAAAGCAGCATTATGTGCCCTATTTTAAACATTATATTTACGACTTTACTAATATGATGTATCCCGAGCTCTAATTTGCCGAGCTCTAATTTGCTCTGATTGAAAATTACTGGGTAGAGCTCAAGACAGGTTGCCTTGAGGTGTACCCACTATCCTTCCATTGAGCCAATTAGAGCTCGGCGTTTTGACGTCACCACAACCCCTTCACAAGAAGCAGACGAACTTTAGTTGCATATAGTCATGTGCCGGCCATGCACCCGAATAGGGCCTGAAGTAGCAACCAGTTACAGTATTTAAGGTAGAGCACTGCACGGGCGCGAGCCAGCCTGAACGCCCGAGCCCATTTTCTCGCATTTTCTTAGGCCCGGGCTGGCTCGGGCTTGAGCAAAACATTTTTCTGGCCGTGCAGGCCAGGGTCAGCCCGGGCCCTGTCTGGGCGTTCGTATGCCACAAATTCGAAATTGTTGATGACAAAAAGTGTGCTCATTGATCTTTTGGGTTCAATGACAACAAGCAAGCCAAGTGCAAAATCAATACGACACCAGTCAAAAAAAAAAAGGACTATATTTTGCATTTGGAAAGCCTACAAGTGGTAAACGAAAACGTATGAACTGACTCTGCCAGGAGAGTGGAAGAGTGCGTGCTTTATGCTTAGACAGTTTTTAGGTTAAAGCCTGCAAACATTTTCGCGCTCATGTTTATAAACTGCCGGGCTCGGGCCAAGCTCAAACTCATATATAAAAAAAGAAAAAATTAGGTATCGGGCCGGGACCGGGCCGTGTCTCTAGTAGACCAGTTCGGGCCGGGACTAGAAATTAAATATTTTATCGGGCTCATTCCGGACCCACACACTGTATCTACCGGGCCGGGTCGGGCCAGGCCTAAGAATTCTGACCCCTGCAGTGCTTTATTATAAGGCAACGGTTCATTTAGTAGCATGTCGCGGTTTTAGCAGGTTATGTTTTAAAAGGGCTGGCAATTATGGTGAACGGACACGAGGTTCACTGTCGCGGCGGCTTCGCAATTCATAACTGCTGTTTTTTTCGTCACCAGGGTCCGATTTTGATCACCGGAAGAGCGAGAGTGAGGTCTGATTCGCCTCTCGCAGGACGAACAAAGATAACATTCGCAAACGGTTCGTCTGCTAACGCTAGCGAGTATTTGTATTTCCAAATACATTTTTGAGTATTCCTGCCCAACGCTGGCTTTGATCGACGTTGACCCACAAACAAATCTCGTGTTGCTTTTTTTTTATATCTGTTGAACCAGATTCATAAGCTTTCCGAATCGATCATTGCCGCTAGCGTCAAATTCTCAAGAGGTTTCAGCTTTCTGCGTTCCCAAATCTGCCAACATATCAAAAACAAGACTGAATTTTCTTGGTAAGGCCCTGTACGTAGTCCCCCTCCCCCCCCCCCCCCTTCTTTTCAAAAAGGAAAAGGTTGCATGTTTTTTATATTGCAAAAATAAAAAAAAAGAATACGCAAAACAGACCTAAAAGCAAAAAAGAAGCGCCTGCGCGCCGCACTAAAATGTCAACATAAAATATGCGAATAGCAATTCACGCATCGCTACGATCCATCGAGCTGCCATTTTTTCTCGAGTAACTTGGCGTTCTACTTATGACCAAAGGTTGCACCTCTACGTGCCTGCGGGTCATGCGGGTAGCCAATCATGGGGATCCACAGATAGAGTTACGGGGTGGAAATAAAGCCCTCAGGCGAGAATGCAGAAAGCTATCTGCACGAGTCACAGTTTTGTTGGGATTCGTTTTCTGTTTTTCGTTTTGGGGTACTCCTTACAGGTGCCGGGCAATGTGTGCCTTGTAACCATAATTATCACCATTATCATCACCATCAGCATCATCATCGTGATCATTATCATGTTGGTTGTCATCATTATCATACCACCATCATCGTCATGGTCCTCATCACCGTCGTCGTCGTCGACGTAATAATTTTTTTTATTTAATGTTTGTTGCGTCATCTTTGAGAGCACTAAACTACTTCGTAAAGAAACTTGTAGGTAGAGCAGTTTGTTTAGAAATAAGCGAACTTCATAGCGCGCCCAACAGACAAGCATATGCGATCGCCCAAACCACAAGCCGGGACTGACGCGAATGTTTTATTTTAATTTAATAACATATTTTATAGAAACTGACAGATAAAACAACTCAGGGCATGGTGAGTACGAGAATGTTATTATCGCGCTCCAGTGTCGAGGAGTTTGCGTCATTAGCCGACAAAAACACCGAACGACTGTACTTCGTTTTCTCTTAATTCCAGACACAGCCGACGCCACGAGCTGATGGCATCAATCAGACAGCCTCAAAAGCGCATCATCAAGGCGACCGTCACGTTTCTGTACGTTTTTAACATCGCTGAACCAATCATCAACAGAAAAGATCTCGTGGCTCGCGCTTTTGGCACTACTTGATTAGTCCCATGACCTCGTAGCGTCGTAGGTTGCGTCTGGACATAAGGTGAAACGAAGCATAATTACAAATCAAAAAGAACAAACAGATTAAGCAATTGACGCGATATGTTTATTTAGATGTCACTGTGACTATTTACTTGGAAGACACTCGTTCTGTTTCTTTAACTTTGTCTTTGGCTTTAGATAACTTTTTTTTTCCTTTAAAATGTGATCTTTCTGGCGCGGTCACGGTTCTATATATGCGTTTCCAATAATCACGTTTTTGGCTCCAGTAAAAATGTATGCCTTAATGCTGCACCATCCGTAAAAGTAGTTTGATTTTACAAAAACTCGGGAGTTTGAACCTGTATAGATAATAAGGTAGAGGGCGTAGCAACAGTGTAGAGGCAAGTGGTGGTCTGTTTCTTGGCGTAGCAGAGTCCCATGTAAGGCCGGTACAAAGGTGCATATAATTACCTCGAGCTATGATATCGCTGTTTGTTCTTGCACTTTTTAGATTTCTCAGAGCAAAATGGTTGTCCCGGAAACTTAGTTGTGACTATAAGTAAGGCAACCAAGCAAGACCACCAAAACGGCCAACACAATGCAGGAAGTAGGCGTTTTTTGCGATGTTTTGGCTCACGAGTCACAGAATCAGGGAAGCAGCAATGCGAGTTAGTTCTGCCAGTTTCAACCCAACCGACAAAATTGATGATTTGATCGTGAACTTTCAATAGGTAAATAATTAGGTAAAGCGCAGCCAGTTCAGGATAAAGGAAAACATTTTTACCAACTGGGCTCCACCTTCTGATTTCCCATCTATTACAACTCTACACAATCTGTAGTTCACAGCACACGCACGAAGCCATTACGAAGCACCAAGCTACAAATTCTTAAAGTTAACTTAGTTGCGTGCTTACGAACACATTCCGTCGTACCATCGACAACAAAAAAAAAATTCGGGCAAGCCGAGTATCTTTATTTGTACAAGAAACCGCCTAAAAAGCACTCTAACGTATTTAGAACCAAGAATTTATATTGCGATGATAAACGCGCGATAGAACTATGAGTATTCTAAGAACGGTACTTTATTTCTCCTCGAAGTGGAATCACTAAAACAGCACAAAAATATAATGATAATGGACGTCAGCTGGTACAGTCTCCCAGCCTCCGAAAACAGTCTACCCATTCATTTTCTCGAACTTGTATTTTGCTGCGTTTTAATGACGAACGCAATGATTGTCTTTATATGTTTCCTGCGGGGAAACAGACGCACGGGCGTTGTTTATAAACAGTCCGTCGGTTACGTGAGCCCGTTGCATATATTTATGCAGTACAAAGTAAACAAAGAATCCCACCAAGTTTTCCTTTTTCTTTCTTTTCTAACGTAACAATTGTTTTTTCAACTTTTCGAATGTTTTCTTTTTTTTTAACTTATAGAGGGGAATTCAAGCGAACGTAAAAAATCTACGAACCGTTATTTCCGCTGTGAACCTGAAACCTCTGATTGGACAGTCATTCTTATTTTACTACGTTGCTTGTTAAATTCCGCGAAGCATTTTTTTTATTGTTATTATTCATAAAGTGATGAAGTGTGTGGTTTTGCTCGCTCCGATTCGACGCATGATGACTGAAGATTTTTGTCTAACGCGCAATGTATACCGTCCTCATCCCTGGTTTAAGCACGAGCCCATCACAACAATTGAACAGCTCTGCGCTCGGCCGGACGGTTGACGAAAGCCGAACACGGCACTTGGTGCGTGATGCTCTTGTCTAAATAAATTACTCGGTACACGCAAAGGGAACGTGCCGAAGAATGTCGTGATTGAGGGTTCCGACGAAGGCTCCCAGCCCGGCGACACTACCTTGTGCCGGGTAGGAGACGGGATCGAGGAGCCAGGAGGCGACGAGCTCAGCAAAACAGAACACACTATATTTACATTAATTACAACATCGTTTCAGTGTTCGTACCACCACAACTTCACGGGTGTCCTTTCTTTATATATCCGCCTCGCCATCTCGCCGTCCGCTGGCTTGTCCAATCGCAGGGGCCTACGTGGTCCTCGGCAGCCAATGCGGAAGCAGTTCGTGTGCCAGCGGCCAGCCAATGCCGTAGAAGTTCGTGTGCCAACGGCCAGCCAATGCCGAAGAAGTTCGTGTGCCAACGGCCAGCCAATGCCAAAGAAGTTCGTGGCGGGTCTCTCGGCGTGGTGGCTCGGTCGCTGAGGAGTCATCCACACGCACACGCAGACACCCAGCTTGTACAAAGGTTGCCTCGAGTTCTCCAAAGCTCCCGCACGAGCCGTCGGTCGGTGCGAGAGCGTGCTTTGGTCGACGTGAGCCAGGGGCACGCGCCGCTCTCGTAAACGTGGTAGGGGTTTGTCGTAGCCTTCCACAATAAGAAGAATAACGAAAACAATTCCTATATTAGCCCCGTGCGCGACCGAAAGCGTCGCTGTGGTCGGCCTTCCACGATTGGCCCAAAAGCTGACTATGACGTCGGAAAGGGTATACCATCGACGGAAATAAGAGGAATGAAAGAACTTTAATTTCGACGGTGTTGGCAGTGTTGCTTTGAGAGCGCAATGATTTCAGGCTTCCACCATGCAATTTACAAACACCATCGAACTTGTTGTTCGCAAGGTAATGACGTCACAAGGGGGAACCATAGGAGGGCGCCACCAAAACATCTCGCCGCTAATTCTGCAATGACAGTAAACGGAGCTGTGTCGGCGCCTCAAAATTATCCAAAAGTACCTAAATAGATTGAATAAGACTATTGAAAAATAAGGATATGTTGTCGCCGTTGGCAGTAGCGTTTGCACGCAGCCTTGGGGATGTCGTTTTGCGCACAACCGATTACCGAATATCAATATAACTTCCGTACCCGTTTCTATATCTTTTATTTGTACTTACCTGCTTAAACAGATGCATCTGCCAGTATATGTGAAGTCTCGGAACCAGCGTTTCGAGGAGTTAACAGCAAATATATGCCTGCGACATTTAAGCCACAGGCACGGTGAAGAGGGACACTCGTTTTTTTACGTATCTCCCTTACAGAAATACTGACGCGGTGTTTATTCGATAAAAAGCACAACTTGTCTTCATTTTCCCCCGAATCATGAACATCGAAATTATGCTTCAGAAAGATATGCCAAGTAACCACGGAGCACTTCCAAAATATAGTTGAAGCAATACGACCAAAAAGACAAGCCCTGCACTCTTCCTCCTCTAAACGTCATCACTAGTAGATCCCCTCAGCGCCCCTTAGGTTTTCCAGATGAGCACCATCGTCTGCTCCATTGTCTGCTACATCGTCTGCGACATCGTCTGCTCCATTGCCTGCTCCAGTGGTTCGGGTAGCAGATAATAAAACAGATGCTCGCGCCCAGTGTTTGTTGTTATAGCACGCGATGAAATTAGACGTTCACATGGAGCGTCAAACGCATCAGCGTAAATGCCTTACTGCTGTACAAAAGACTGCCAAGCCCTTCGCTGGACGGTGGACGGTGCCACTGCACGCCATTTTTGAGGGCGCTGTTATAGTCCGTTAACTCTTATCCAGAGAATGCAGCCAACGCCACAAGCATGAGAGCTCGAGGTCGCTGCTTTGAAACGTTCTTCGGCAGAACAAGCGCGCGCGCTATAAATGCAGGTCTCAAAGCCAGGAGCGCATGCTAGCTTGCGCTCCCATATTGGAGAGATTGTTGGCAAGCACATGTCAAATGAACTGGAAGCTCACTATCACCTCGCGCTCAGCAGTCCCGCGCAGAGCTGTGGCCGCCAGCGGATGCTACGTAGTTATGACGCGGCCCATACTCTTATCAAGCAATGTTTGCCGCTTGGGGCTAGTCGGGGATCTACAAACCAAACGTCTTGCGCACGTCTTTTCTTCGAGGTGGTGTTGGTTGAAGCCCCTCCTTCTCGGCGCCAACGGTGGGGGGAGGAAATCATGGCGTATTTACAGAGATCTCAACATCTCCGCGCCTTTCGCAAGGCTTACAAGAGCCATCAAAAACACTGCACGCGTTTTCCCACTACCGGCACGCGCAATGCGGTTGACACCTCCAGGTATGACGTGATAGTCGAGATCACATAACAAAAATACGCTAAATATTTCTGTACTCTTTTTTTTACGCATCTTTATAGTTTTTTATTATAATTGTAATATCAAAAACGAAACGTACGACAAGCCCTTTTTAATATTAAACAACTCGGACGCTCGCTAATTAAGGAAAGAGTGCAGTTGAAAAGAAGGAAAATGTCTGGAGTATTTTTTGTCAGCGGAAGAGTTTCTTGTAAGTCTCCATTTAAAGTTACATCCGTGGAACGGAATTTTCGACATTTAAACGTCCTAACTCGCACGCATAAATCTGTATTTCTATAACGTTGATATAGCAAGTTCGGAATAGTTGGGTGTTGTAACCAAACTCGACGTGCCGGTGCTTCTTCCCAAACTAGAAAGGAAAGAAAGTCAACCATTTCCTTACAAATGAATTCTCGATTTATTAAACTTCAACGGACAGTGTAATTCGTATCCTGAAGAATGAGGTTTAGCTAAAATATAAGCCAATGGTATAGATACGTCGATGCTAAAACAGGTTTGACGACCAAGCGTGGCAATTCGAAAGTGAAATTGTAGAGAGCATTTTACGTGTTCGTAGTATGCCGTCTTCATTCGATATTTCTCTAGTCTTTTTTTTTAATTATTATTTAATTTGTCGTGAAAGTGGAAAACTGTAAGCGACGCGATAAAAAACCCTACTAATGGAGTCCCAATGTTAAACCTAAAAGTCATAAAAAAAACGTATGCACCGTTAATACGTCTGAGTTATTCTAAGGCAATCATTTTTTTATCTCACATCAAACTCAACTCATTCTACGTACGAGAACGCCTGGGGAGTGCCATGAACGTTGTTCAGTAAAGATAGTTCATGCTGTGAAGACGTTTTATCAAGCTCTGAAACTTACGTTTCGCAAGATTTCCAATGTGAAGAAGAGCTTACCAAGAGTTTCCCGTAAATCTTTGAAATCCCAGCCAGCCTGCCAACTCTGGGCAGGGGTGGAAGCCTAGGCTAACTGGCAGCCGGCCGCATGTGAGAGCTGTTTTACGCATCCACCGAACTGTTGCTTCATCGATTATTGTGCTTGCAAAATTGAGAAAAGATAAAAATAATGAGATGCTTGTAGATCTTCTACTACTTGAATGTGTTAGTGACCTTTAAACAACTAGGAAGAGGAGAGACATAGGGGACGACACAGACGGGACAATCTTTGAGATACTCGATGGCAAAAGGATAAATAAGTAAGCCGATTATAGTATAAAAAAAAATAGCTTTCGTCGTTAACCTGACCATTTACTTGTGGAAAGCACCGCGGTCCTCACTTAAAAGAGGGGTAGCGGTTAAAATTGCAGCTTGAACATAAATTATCAAAAGTTATTACAGATTGATTTACACTGGCGCGTCAGTTTGCCTCTGAATTGTGCTTTGCATCAATTAAAGGCTCAATGAGGGGAAGCCAAATTCTTTAAAATTGTCGCGCTTTCCCTACGTTGTCACGGCTGTTCCAAGTTGACTAAAAGAGCTTGACTGGTTTTGCCTGCTCCGGAAAATACTTCGATCTACAATGAAATCTAAACTTAAAGGCAAAAATGAATATTTGTATTGCTCTTCCGCTGCATGCTTTTACTCATAGACGCAATCATAACCATAGTATATGCAGCGTCTACGTGCTTTTCAGCCAAAGGTTTGAAAAACAATAGTATTCGGAACTTTAATACATTTAGTAGTAAACTGCCTTGTCTGTTGGTAGATCTGCAAAACAAATATTCTCTATTCTTCCATAAAATCGTTAGCAGACATACATTAGTTAAGTTCGATCATCTTCATCGTCCCATCTAACACAACGAGCACGAAAGGTCGTGGTCATCTGCTGGCTCCGAAAGGGCGCGACGTTCATGCAGGCCAATGAGAGACCCGAATCAATACGACGTCTGCCGACTCCTACACAGGGTGTCGAACCGGAACCGAACCGAACCGAAAACCGGAACAGAACCGTTATTTTTAGCCGAACCGGAACGGAACCGAACCGAAATCTTCGCTGCCATCTTGGAATTGAACCGGAACTGAACTGGTAAAAAATATAACGGTAACCGGTTCAAAACGGTTCGCGGTATTTTTTTTTGTTAGTATTACAAATTTATTATTTGGGAATAAAAAAAGTGGCAGCTGTATTTCTATATTGATCAAATCGTCATATAAAGAATTGCAATGTATATTAAATCCTGGTTTTCTGCGGCGCTTTCTTATTGGCACTATGATTAGCCATGTGTCACATCGTCACGTGACGTCATGATGTCAAGACATGCTGTCAAGTAATGTCACATCACGTGACCCCGTCACGTCACTTAACTCACCGCGTAGATTCAAATTAAGGACGTCGCTAGATCTATTAACGTTGTTGATACCGTGACGTCACATGACGTCACAACTTCGCACTGAGAGGCACGTGACACCATGATGTACCCGATTGTCATGATCCCGAGTTGAATGCTCTGGTTCATGACAACCAGCATCGTCAAACATTCGGGTGACGGCTCGTGTTCAACTCAAAGATTATGATGGGCCCGAGTCCCACTAGAACTAGAAACAGAAACAAACGACAGCGACAAGCCTTAGACACATGCAGCATGTTCGCGATGGTACCTTTATACGGCTTTGAGTTGTTCGGTGCTCGCGAAGTTAGCACGAGCGTTTACAAGCCTGCAAATGGTACCATCGTGTGCATGATACTCGCGTTTGAGCATAGCCTTCTTTATTTTACGAAGCCTGTCAAATCGCAAAATACTCTGGTTGAAGGCTAGCCGCTGTCGTTTGTTTCTGTTTGTCGCTTTAGTGGGGCTCGGGCATTGTAGCCCAACTAAAACTATATCTGAAGATCAGCCCATGCTCTCTGCTTTGCCAACCCTGCGTATGACTATGATAAACACTGACGGTGTGTATATTAGGGTCAGATCACGTGGCTGATAGTTCTAATTGCGAGTTGAAGAGGGGAAAGCAATTTCGTTTCTTTCTTTCGACTGTCTGCCATTTCGCGGAGGGGCAAACTAATGGATGCTTTTGTAAGTTATCAACGTCAGGGATTACATCTTAGCGGTATTCATTGAACTTAAGGTAAAAAAAAAAATGCTGCACGACCCATTTTACATGTATGCACACCCTTCAGGCTCCCAAACATGTTTTCGTTATTGCTGAACTGCCTCAAAAAGTTGTCCCGAGAATAGAAGTGTTAAAGGGTCTAAATGTGACGTATTAGTCCGACGTTACATGGAACTATTAGTGTGTACGGGAGGGATACCTGAAACGAAAGATCCTAGTGGCCTCAGGGGGATAGCAGCCGCTCTAAGTCTCACAGGAGTGTCGTTCTCAAGTTCTCCAAGTTTCGACCGCCCTGTATTTTATTTAAACTTCACAGTGTGGTGCAAAGTAAAAGCAAAGAAGGATTACTGTTAACAAGTGACACAAATATAGTTGTCGAGTGAACACCACTCAATACGGAGCAGGCAATCCCTGAGGAACAAAAAGTATCTTGAGGAGCAACTAATAAAAAAAGGGGAGTGGGGAGGGGGGTAGTTTTATAGCATACTGTGTCGTAAAGATTCCTCTGCCCCGCATTTTCGGCGCAGACTACAAAGCGGGGCCTGGAAACGGTAGTGACAGATGGGTAGTTGGTAAAACTTTTATTTGTAAAAACACTCTTGCCAGAAAGCACGTTTTCGTCGTGCGAGTTACTCGTGCCGTGCCTAACGACGATGCACCAACAAGAAAAATGTGTGCCTCTCAAATACACAGCTTGCACTGAGCGCGAAACTTTTGCAGCGTGCATTTTGCCCCACCGGATTTGATATTCTCAGCAAGAACAACTCGCAATGACAACCACTATCTAGTGCGATTACGTCACGTGCAAACCATGTTAAATACTTCAGCTTTCTGGTGAAGAGCGACGTTCGCAACACCAGCAGTAGACGTCCAAGGTGTAAAGTTGTCTAGTATTTATAGCAGTCTCGCGATGATATACGGCAGCCTAATGAGATGTTGGAGCACATGACTGATAAAGAACAGAGTCGTGAAGTAAGGTCCCAAAACAAGTGCACGTAAAACCTAAGATAACATTAGCCTCCCGAGGTGGTATCTCGCGACATTTCGAGCTGAGGCAAGCTGATGCCCAAAAGTGATTTATATTAGGATTTATGAAATCTTCGTTTGCCCTGCGCGGAATCTATGTTTAATTAGGAATATCATTTTATGCATTTCTATGCATCTCTTTTTGCAGTAAAGCGTTGTGTAAGGGATTATTTAGAAAAAAGTGCGTGTCATCTTCTTATTTCTGTTCATTTCGTGTATTTGCCTTCCGATATATCATGTGACCACAGTGTTTTTTGGCATACCCTGCAACCCAGTATTTTACACTGCAAAACAGCTAACAAAAGCACTTTGCCGAAGACTCAACAGCTGGCGTATTTTTGAGTATCGTCCTTCCGTGTCGGTCTCAGGCGGTTATGTGAATTTCATAAAGTCAAATTTACCGATGATAATAAAAATATACTTAATTCCTGTCTGAATATTTTGCAGCATAAATAGAAGATCCTCACCTCAAAGATGTATAAGTAAATGTACCTTTAAATTATCTGAGAGATGTTCTGCAAATCTTTTTCGGCGCTTTCATCCTCTATAGACACGTTATAGGTGATTTGAAAAAGCTTTAAATATTTTTATTTTTTTATTTTGAAGCTAATTTAAATAACTATGTGTTCCTCACGCATATATAACTTCTCAAATATATAGAAGTTTATTATCGCATTTTTTATGTGTTTTTATTATCGCGTTTTTTTACTGGAACGAATGGTGGAACTATGACGATTGCACACTTAAACTCTCAGAAAGTGTCCGATTAAGTAGCTTCCGAATTGAGTAGAGCACGAAATACCGCTTTGTTCTATTTAACAAAAATCATCAATTAGCGAGGGTGATGCTCATTTGCAAATTAAATTGACCGGCATTTTGTCAAGAGCAAACCTCAACATCCAGGCTATGCCAGTTTATCCAATATAAGAAAATGTACACATGGGTAACCACTGCTTTAGGTCAGATTCGATCTCAGTAAGAAGGTGCTCATAGATTAGAGTGAACAATTTCAGCCACTCCTTTTCGCATGATTCGTCACCCGCATCATGGTGCTGAGAGCAAACAATCCTAGTTAGAAAAACAAGCATTGCGATTGTCGCTTAGTGTTTCTATAAAATATAGACTGGAAGGACTTATCCCGTGACTTTCGTGACATTTTGAAAATTATATTGCCTTAAGCTCAGTCGTCTCGTCATCATATATATATATTGTGAAACGTATTCCGTAAAACACATTTTATGGTATATATGGCAACGAGGGGCCCATTTCATGATTTTATTCACTGTAATTAATTCCTTAGTTCAAGGGCAAAACCACGATTCAACATCTGATACTGCGATACAAAGTTGTACCAATCACGGGTATTTTAGGCAACCTACTTCACTTCGCGAAAACATTTCGATTCAGGTAATGTGTACGTGACTCTGGTAAACGAAGGGATGTTGAGTCGTATAAACTCGACGTTTTGTATGTTAATGTAGATTTTCTTTTTTTGTTGTGTAGGAATAAATAACAGAATCTTGTAATTTTGGTACCTGAAAATAAAAAGGATTGAACAAACGATAAAAAATAAAAGAAAACTATATACTGTAAACGACTTATTTTTCGTGGGCTCAATATTTCGCGATTTAGGTCAAAGCTTAAGTTTTGGAATAATTCGCGGGTTGTAATTTTCTCGACCGCTGTGGAATCTCAATATAAATTTCAATGTGTTTACATTTTACCGAAATTGTTCGCGGGACCCATTTTTCGCGAATTGTAGGCGATTCGCGAAATTCTCAAGAATAGGTCCTCGCAAAAATCAGATCGTTTACAGCAGTTAGTTTCACGGCCTAAATAGTGCCTATTGAAAGAACAACGCGGAAAATATATTCTCAATTTAGCGGTTCAAACCGGTTCGAACCGGTTTGAACCGTTATTTTTTGCGCCCCGGAACTGAACCGGAACTGAACCGAAAGCCGTGAACCCGAACCCGAACCGAACCGATAAAAATATCGGTTCGACACTCTGCTCCTACACGTTAAAAATTTACGACACCTGCTGGTCTGTTAAGAAGTGTTGCTTTCTCTTTTTGGAACTCCTCCGATGTAGCTTGCCGCCTATAATAAAATTTAAATAATCAATAAATATATCAGGGTGGAAATACTGTATTTCATTTTTATGTGGGAACGTTGAAAAAAAGAAAAAACTATTTCCAATCTTGTGAAGACGCGCAATTCGGAAGTCCATTTCGAGCTGTAAAAACACGTTTTTGTACGATATTGATGCTTAAATGTAGAACATACAAACAAAATATACACTTTCTAGGCTTGAATTTTGTGTAGACAACTATCATACCTACATTTGAACAAAAAATAAAAATAAATAAATAAAAAATGGGCTTTTTGAGAAAATCAATTTAAAAAATGGTACTTTTTGGTTTTTGCATAATATTAACGCAAACGTACCGCAAAGAATGTTTTATACAGCCAAGGCATTTTATATTAAATATAAAGAGCGTGTTTTGGGCTTCCTGTGGACATAAAAAATATCGGTGTAACCCAAGTAGATTGCCTAGTAATTAATTGTCAAAGTTCGTCAACAATTGACCGAGGAGTCGTTTTTGACATTTTTACAGAAAAAAAGCAAAAGGCCTAAAATTATTTCGTTGTATTGGAGCCTTTTAAATGTGTCCGCAGAGTGCTTCAAAAAAGATAGCATAATGTGGACTGAAAATCTATGGCGGGAGATCAAGCGAAACATCCGACCCACGACGGGTGTGAAAAACATAGCTTTTCGCCGCGGCCTCTTTAAACATTCATAAGTCGAGAACAAAAAATCCAACGAACTTGCGGTTTGTGTCGACTGCGGCTTTAGAAACGGCGCCATAACATATATTTTTTTCATCGAAATTAAAAATTCGACCCTTTTGCCTGCACGATTTGAGATGAAACCACCCATATATATATTTTTATTTCTAGCTTGAGAATAATAGTTTACCGGTTAAGATTGGGAAGGTAAATAAACCTAGTAAAATATATGTACAGCGTAAATACTCATATAAAGTTAATGAAAAAAAAAATCCAATCGTTATAACTGTGATATATCGCTTGGTAAAACCCACTAGCAGCCGTCAGTCGCTCAACCCTTTTAATTATGACATCCCGAGTCCCCAAGTCCCCTGCACTTTTTAACAGCGCGCTCTCACCATGCCCCGCCATCTGCTAGCGTAAGCAGATTCATCACATCTTCCTCTCACTTGGATGCGGTCCCGTAAAGCATTTACATGTTTTATCTTCCATTCTATCCACATCCCCACTTTCGATAGATGTAAAGTTTCAGAAGAATTTTTAGAATAACTGTTTCTTGGCATACCGATATTTCATAGAGCACAAAAAATCCTATTTTTTTTAAGATCAGAAAAATACTCTCTTGTATTAAGCAGTCATTTTATTAAAGGAATGAGTTTCTAATCCCGCGACTGCTTCATTTAAGAAAGAAGGGGGGGGGGGGGGCTGCTCTACGCATACAATCTTTGTGCAGCACGTTCTGTACGAATGCGTTATAGACGTCAAAGCTCCAATAATATAAATATGGTGTCGATATATTTAAAACATTTTATCAAAATATGACTTGCGTCCGTTTGAGACCGTGCATATTTTTTTTTTTTTTTATCTCTTTCGTTTTCGCAAAAGTTCGGTCACTGGTGCGTATGCTGCGAGGAAGAGTAACGGTTGCGGCATTAGAGTTGTGAATAAAACTATTGATGAGTCAGATAACCTTACGAAGATGACGATGGACAGCTTGGTGAAAAACGAAACACGAGCGCCCGCCGTTCTTGCTTGAGCGATTCCGCTATTCTGGTAGTATGAAAATCTCTACTGTTATTTCTAAAATCGCAATCATATGCATATACAACAAAAACGGGCACAATAGGAACGCTGCGCAGGCTGAGGCAAACACTTTACTCTCACAAATTCTGTCCGTGCTTTACACCCCTAATCACACTTAGCTGCAAAAAGCAGTTCGTGGTTTTCCTGTCCTCCAAGCGGTCACATAGAAAGTGCACCCCAAAACGTTGCGCAGTTTGGAAGAACCAGTTCACTGCACCCCGCCTGCGGCGTATTATAAGCGCACCTGCTATTTCGGCGATGAGAGAACGGAGGAACCAAACAATGTTTGTTGTAGCTAAGTGCGATTATACTTGTACGTGCTGGGTAAAAAAAAAAAGAAAATAACATATCACAATGATTAGCTTAAGAAGTTACAAAATAGCAAATTTGTTCCAGCTTGTCTGGGGGGTAAAGGCAAGCCGAAAATGAACACGTTGATGTAAAAAAATGTGTTTATTAAAGGTAAATCTCCGTTTCGTTTGCGCTCTATATTAGATAAATTGTATTTATTTTCAAATAAAATAATACACGTCAGGCTAATTGTTCCCTACAATGGAAAGCCGGTAATAAAAACTTTCTGAGGTCCAGTGAAACTACGCGAGACTCTCTAATATTTTTATATTATCTTTATGCCCGTGTGAGTATTGAACGTTTGAGTGCAACGTCTGGCAAAATGTTGCTTCTATTTCGTACGAGTATGCAAGATGCAGTAGTAATTACTGTATATATTTGCAAATATTTATGGTGAATACACTTTCGTTTCAATTATCGCAAATACCGCTCTTCTGTGCTTTCGGAACATATGTTATTGCTACCTTGCGCTAAAAACAACAAGAGCAGAATGGACGGTGAGAGTGCAGGCGAGCTGGTGGTAGCTAATTATGTCGTATTACACCTGAGACTGCGGTGGAAGAAATCGGAAGAGCTTTCAGTGGAAGAAATCGGAAGAGCTTTCTACTGAAAGCTCTTCCGATTTCTTCCACCGCAGTCTCAGGTGTAATACGACATGAAGAGCAGAATGTTAAAGATAACGAAGCCGCTGTCAAATAAATCGATCAACGAGATACCATAAAATCAGAACGCGTTTTTCTTTTTTTTTCTTTCATTATGGAGGCGTTGTGCATATTGAAAACTTTCGAGAGGGAAAAGTGAAAAGAGAGAAATTTTTTCTCTTTATGCCTCAACTTCCCCTTCAAGTTCGAGTGATTTTTTTTTTTTAATTCGTGCTATTTCTATAGCCAGTCACGTATCTAAGGGTTTGTAATTAAATATGCGAGCGATGCCGTAAAACAGTTTAATGTTAATGGTCTCAGGCCCGCGGTTCGCAGTTTATTCCTGCTGCAGGTCGACAGTTAAAATTTTGATAATTAGTATATCGAATATTCAATCTATACAACTTTACTACCATCGCCTGTTTTAAAAAAAGTAGTTTCGCAGACCATAAGAAAAACAATTCAATGATCGACTGAGCAAAAAACGATTTTAAAAAGTACGAATATTTAGGTCACCTAAATGCATTCCCTGCTAGAATATAAAACCTAATGATTCGCACGTTTAGTTTCGTAGCTTACGGCTTGTTTCTGCGTCACATGGTCATTTTTATTCTCATTCTTTTTGCGCCCCTGGTAGATCATAGTGAATTCCTACATTTTCACGAAAGAAAAACTGTTGCCGTGTCTAATTACGTCAAAGCTTAAAATATTTGTTGATTGCCAGTTGCTATTTGTCAGTCATTTTAAACAATTAATATTTCGTTAATCTAGGGTGTTCAGATTGTTTCGACCTAGTCGTGAAGTTGTAACTTCGCTCAGCACGGGTAATCTTCCTTCTTAATATCGAATACGTTGAAAATATGACAATTTTAGAGCTCTTGAAACCTGATGTACACCCCCTGACAATATAGGCGGAAACTCTCGATCTGTGCTCTTACTACGCCCCCAGTTCCTGCAAGCTATACTATCTCTAAATTTGTCAAATGGTTCAGGCATTGAGACTTCGCATTCCAGTTGAATTTTCGGTCAATGCTTATATAATAGTATACTGTATATGGCCCTATACGATATTTAGGAGATATTATTTCAAACGGTCGATGGACCTTACACACTCATTCCGGGAGTAAAGCCCCTAAATTTAGTGAATTTGGGGAAACTCAATTGGTGTGTCATGTGATCACGGATGGGGGAGGGAGACGAGAAGCAACTGGGGAGAGGGAAAGGGCATTGTAGGTCAGTGAGGAGAGCGATTGGGAAAAGGGAAAAGGAAGGGAAGAGAGAGGAATGGAGACGATGAATTGGTGTAAAGTGACCAAGGGGGAGAAAAGGGAAGAGGGTGGAGGTCACCGTAGAAAAATGGGTGATGGGGAAAGAGAGAGAGAATGAAGGCGGAGGGAACGAGAGCGAAGGATATAGAGGTAGGTGGAGAGGGAGGAAAGGAGAAGAGAGAAGAAAGGATAAGTGTAGAGGTAATATCTTTGTTACGTAACGTATATTTCCCCGCTAAATGTAGCGAGAAAACTGCGGGTGTTTAGGCCACGTGAAATCTATTTCCCCGGCAAATCTAGAAGGGAAAATTAATTGGTATATAGACCCTTCCATCGCAGTAGTTACCTGATCGGCGGAAAGACGGCGCTAGCGCACTCGCCGATATGTGTGGCGAAGGCGCCACCTAATGGGGACAGGCTCCCTTTGGATTTGTGCACCTCTGGACAGGAGTAAATGCAAAAGAGAAGAACAGTTAAATGGTAGAATGTATTTTAAAAGACATTATTTAACTAGGAAAACATCTCAAATCAATTATTCTAGGGGCATGAATGCCCATTTAGAGGACCTGGATGGGTACACAGATTCATCAGAAACAGGCTACTGGAGATATGCGAAAGACATGACATATGTTTATGCAATAGCGATGAGAAGTGCGATGGGCTCATAACATAGACAACGGGTTGTTTGCATTCTACGATAGAATGCGCACTGATGTCAAATAGAATATATGGCTGAGTAAGGACAATTTAAATGGATGAAGAGGGTTCAGAAGGCCTCGGAGTGATTAAAAACAAATAAAGCTGAGCTTTACTAGGAAAGGAATCGCGGGAATAGACGAAGACAAACACCCAGACCAAACGTTTTATAGAAAGTAGTAGTTGGAAACAGTCGTTAAGCAAATATAGGAAGCAATTTCTGGGGACTCTCAATTTTATTTGTGTTGCACAAGAATAACTAAGCTATTTGAGCAAGAACTGTCTAAAGTGTGGAATAAAAGAGGGGGAAACGAAGACGTAAACTCAAGAGCTGGTGGAATGATGAAAACAATGAATGCAATAAAGAAATACAAAGAAGCTTCCAGAAAGCACGGATATTTTAAGTGCAATTGAGGTCCAGCATGTGAGGTAAACAAGAAGTTGGGTACATTCCTTAAAAGTAGGCTGGCGGTATCCTGCTTGATTAATAAAGTCAATCAGAAAAAGGGATCGCGATGGCTGTCTAAAGTAAATAAAAACAATAGAGAGGCACCGAGGAAGTTTTGAAAATAGTTGAGTTCACAAAGTCATGAAACAAAGTCAGAGCAGAAGTATATTGTCGTGCGTAAGCTTAATCAACTTCAAGGGGATGAGGCAACGGAATATGCAGGAAAACTGATGTCAGGGAAGTTCATGGAGCAAGGATACGAAGGAGGCCCCTTACCAGTGGAGGATAGTTCAAGTACTGCTATTGAAGCTATCGGACAAAGATAATGGGAAAGGGCAGAACCAAAATTGCCAACGGGTACATCAACAGGTGCAGATGGTATACAAATAAAGTTGACAAAACTCTTAGTACCCAAATCTAAAGAAGCGTTAAGGAAGGCGGTAAGTAGCATCATCATGAAGAGAACTGCCCAGGAAGAATGAAGGCTAAGGAGATTGAGTTTAATATACGAGGAAAAGAGGGTCAAAGCTAACATAAGTAACTATTGTTCAATACCTGTAACAACCATTATCTTAAGCTTGGCAATGCGGATTATCAAGAAGAAATTACAGGCATGGGTAGAAATGAGAATGTACTAGGAGAGCTACAAAATAGGTTCCGAAGAAAAAAAAGAGATTAGAGGACAATTTATTCTAATTTACACAGTGTACCAATGTTGCAGATTAGGAAGGTAAACCACTCTGGTTAGCAATCTTAGATATAAAGGGGGCTTATGACGAAGTCTTTCAAGGTAATTTGTGGAACTTAATTAGGCGCTTAGATGTGAACGACGGTATAGTGACATTTTGAAGGAATATTCACTAAGCCTACATGCCACTAATAACATGGGGAGGAAAGAAAAGAAAGCCAATAGAAATAAAACGAGGTCTTAGGCAGGATTGCCCCTTGTCGCCATTGTTCTTCGTGTTGTATCTCCAAGGATAAAAAGAAAGCCTAAAGAAACAATTTTGGGTTTGACCTTTCATACGACAACAAGGTCAAAAGACCAATAAGTCTTTACCAGGACTGATGTATGCTGACGACAAAGAGCTAATGGCCGACAGCAGCATAAAGCTTCAGTCCCCAATGAATATATGCGACGCAGAAGGCCGCAGGTAAGGCTTAGAAATCAGTAGTGACAAATCAGCGATCATGGTGTTCAATGATTACGGAGTTGCAGAGTTAAAGATACAAGGATTAGAGGCTGAGCGAGTCGATAAATACAAGTATCTAGGAGCATCAAATAACCAGGGTATAGAATGCCTCAATGAACGTGCAAAATGTGTAACTGGTAAGGGCAACAGAATTGTAGCTGTAATAAAAAATAGAAAACCGTGGAACAATAAAAGGTATGAGCTGGTGAGGGAGATCTAGAAAGGAGTTATGGTTTCGAGCATGGCTTTTGCAAATGCAGTTTCGTGCATAAAATTGGGCGTCCAGTCAAGGCTAGAAATAATGCAACATGAAGTAGGTAGATTGACTCTGGGAGCACATAGTAAAACAGCAAACCAAGGTGTACTAGGGGATAGGGGATAGTTCTCATTCGAGTGCAGCAAAGCTAGCATTAAGATACAATTTGAGGATAGGCTAAAACAAATAGATGCAGACCGATGGACATGAAGTGTTCTTAGCCAACACACATGAGACGCGTCGATACAAAATAGGTAAAGCAGACTAATAAACTTGAATCTGAACATATGGGCAATAGCAGGGAGGCAGAGCAGAAAATAAAGGTTAAGAAGAGATTTAAAGAAACTAAGAGGGAAATATGGGAAGCAGCCATGCACATTAAATTGGCTTTGAAGATTGACAGATCGTTTAAGTAAGACATTACTAAGGAGACCGTTTATGACGATTCTTGGTGGAGCTCCTTTTTGTTCGACACGAGGACGGGAGCGTCGGACACTAAGCTATCTAGAGCTAAATATCAGCAAGTAGATACAGTGTGTGGAGCTTCTGGAGAGGAGGAAAAGACGGCTGAGCACTTTGCGATTTTATATAAAGAGAGGTCACCTTGTTGTAGCTGAAGACGCGAGAAATTTAACAAACTCACTAGGATTTAGGCATAGTGAGGGAAAATAGACATGTGGAAAGCGAAGATAACCAAGTAGAGATGATCTCACTGGTTGCAGAGGCCAAGGACGGATGAATATTCTCTCATTGCTTTCCGGGCGACCCGTAGGGCGGAAGTTGTGTCTACCCGTTTGCACAGAGGCGCCTTCGTTGTATGGATTGTATTTTTCCTTTAAGAATAAATCTATAGACATGTAACTCTATGTTAAATAAATGTTAGAAAGGAAAAAAATAACTGGCGAGGTGGCTCAAGCCGCTGCTTGAATCTAAGGCTTCAGCCCTCATTTACTCATCTATCCATCCATTTGGTGGCTTCAGTTTGGCTAATAATAATAATACGAAAAATATTATTAAAATGATAATGTTTATTGCACATTTAAAATACAAAATAAACAGTGCTGGCCCTCAAAAGCAGAAGTGCGCTTCTGTGTGAGGCAAGGGAATCAAGTAAAATGCATACTAAAGAGATTCTAAAAAAAATTAAGAGCACGCACGCACACTACGGAATGGAAAAAAAAATTGTGAAGGAATTACACTGAAAACCGCCAACAATAATTTATGCAGTCCAAAGGACGAAGAACGCCGCACAGAGCATGAGAAATAGATGTACATATAACCAATTGTATAAATGGAAATTCGCACTTGACAAGATAAGCAATAAAACATAACAAAATTATAATGACGCGGCCAAGCTACGGTAGCTATGATACGGATCTTTGGCACCATTTCTTTAGTTCTCTCAAGTATTTTGGTCAAGATTAGACTCCTCAGGGACTGTGCAAGAGCATTAAATAAAGATTGAATGTAATGATTGCGACGCTTTTTTCCGCGTAATGCATATGTTCTTGGAATTACGTACCTCACAGTGAGTCTCAAATCTCTGTCTTTATTGACTGGAGTTTTTGTTAAGTATTATTAAAATAACTATTTCGAATTACAACGAACGTGAAAAAAGTTCTTAAAAAATAAAGTCCAAACTCTTGTTTTTTTCTTCCTTTCCAGTACCTGATAAATGTTCACCGTGTCTTTTATGATCCTATCAATCACTCTTACATCGTAACGTGAACACTGGCCGTACAGTGTAATGGCGTAGCGCAACGCGGATTCCGCTACAGACTTCAACGCCACTAATCTTACCTTCAAGCTACAAATACTTTTCATGCTATAGGCCCACATGGTGTTTACAAACAAGATCGCGTTTGCCCACACCAGGTGTAGGAACTGCGCGAGCGCAGAACTCACGTACGCGTGTGGTGAAGCTTCTGCGCATGCGCCGTGGCTAAAAAAGCGCCACCACAGAGCGTGACATCGGAGCCGCGTGGTGGTGTATAGATATATGCAGATATGACTGGCAGCTTATTTGCCACAAAGTCAACCTGGTCATTTCTTTGCACTTTTTCGTATCTATACATATATATACCTAAATATTTAACAGAGCTACCGTATGATAAGGGTTTAAAACAACAATTAATGCAATGTGTCGAATGAAGGCAAAAATTTGGGGACATTAAAATATGTTCGAGCGGATTTCGGAAACAAATAATTTTTGTTTTTGAAACATTTATTTCGGTTTCAGCGCGCTCGCGGCTGTGTTGGTGTTTTATGCGTTTTCGCTTAGGGTTTTGAGGCAAATGTGCGTGTTGTAGCAGACAACTAATGCAACAGTGGTAATGAGTCACTTGAGACCTATGAAGTCATTTCTAGTCATACCTACTGATTTTTAAGAAGGCTTAACGATGCATCTGGTCATTCATGCTTGTCATTATTTTTGCCAGTTTCGGCAGAGAAACGCCGTAACTGATACATGAGGGATTCTATTGTCTATTGCCGTATTCGCTGAGCCCAGTTTCCAGGAAAAAGAACTAATCAAGAGTATATTAAAGAAGCAGATCGACAACCCGATTAGCAATGTGCTGGATTGCAACGAAGATATGAAAACTCTGCTCGCTGTTTGATATTCGCGAACACCAACATTTTTGTGAACTTCAGCAGCTATACTCCGTTTCGCCTTAGGTCCGAGCGCATCGGACGCTACGAGACGATAGGGTCAACCAAGCAGCAACAAAAGCGGACTTTTTGACCCTGATTGGGTGATGCACTCCATGCCGTTGCACCTTTGCCACAATTTCATTGGCTCTGTCGTTTCGTAGCGTACGCTGCGCTCAGACTTAAGGTGAAACGGAGTATAGACAAGTCTACTAAAATAAAGCAGGTAATTAAAAAAAGTAACATTTTAAGACGAATAGACAATAAATATTGAAGTGAAAAGAAAGGTTTAATCAGCGAAGTTTAGCCCAACTAAATAAAAAACGACCGTCGAGGAAGCAGAAAAGTGGGTGGCGATTCGGCGGCGTAACAGGAAGCGAGAGCGAGACTGACTCGACAAGGTCACGGCGAGCTCCTTATCTACTCTTCGTCGGCATCGCGCGAAAATTCAGTCCAAAAGATTCGAGCATCTTGATTTCGGGGTGAGGCTAACAGGCACTTTAGAGAACAACAAACTAAGACAAAATGCGAAATGGCAAAAGCTACGCCCTGAGTAGGAATAAAAGCGCGCGAGTCTTCTAGAATTCCGTGACTGAGTGTTGCTTGTTCGGCGCTGCGCGCGGGATTATCCCCCCGAAAGGAAAACAAAAATAGCAAAAAATTTACGGCGATACGATATAAACATGTAGTGTCACAATCGTAACGCGCGTAGAACGGCTTGATTAGAACTACTTGAAGGACTGCGGGTTGTCGCTGGCGGCGTCCTGATGGTCGGATTCCGTCGGGGAGCACCTCGTGGTTCAAGTCCCCAAAACAACGAATGACCTTGTTGGGTTCGAAGTACCGTTTTAACAGTTTTTTACTGAGGCCGCGGCGGCGAATGGGCGTCCACACCCACATCCTGTCACCGGGCTGGAATTCCACGTCGCGGCGACGAAGGTTGTAGCGACCAGCATTGGCACGTTGTTGATCCTTTATGTGAAGGCGGGATTTCTGGCGTACTTCTACTGCCCGTTGGACGACCAGCTGGGCGTCGTCGGTGCCGTCGTCGGTCGGTCCCTGGGGCAGCATGGCGTCGAGCATCGTCGTCACCTTTCTGCCGCGCACCAGCTGAAAAAGTGCAATCCCATATTTTTCATGCACCACCGTCTTGTACGCAATCGTAACGTAGGGCAACACCTCATCCGACGTCTTGTCTTCCACGTCCATGTACGTCGAGACCATGTTGGTTGTGGTCTTGTTTAATCGCTCCGTGAACCCGTTGGTCTGCGGGTGGTATTCCGTTGTTCCACGATGGCCGGTGTGGCTGAGCCGGAGTTAGCTGTGCCATGAACGAGGAGCCTCGTTCCGTAATCAGGACTTGGGGAGCGCCTTGTCAGAGGACGATAGACTCAACGAAGTACATGGCTACTTCCACAGCGGTTCCCGACGGGAGTGCTTTTGTTTCTGTCTCGTCGTACCGGGTGAGATAATCAGTTGCCATAATTTTCCAAATGTTTCTCTACGTCGACAGCGGAAAGGTCCAAGTAGATTCATTCCAATCTGCTGGAACGGCGCAGTCGGGGGTGCGATCGGCTGCTAGGGGCCTGCCGGCTTCTTCAGCGGTTTCTTCCGTCGCTGGCACTCGTAGCACGATCGTCTGTAGAGGTGGACACTCTTATGGAGCTTGGGCCAGTAGTACTTTTCTCGGATCCTTGCGAGAGTGCTGCTGTAGCCAAGGTGACCCGATGCCGGGTCGTCGTGGCAGGTTTGGAAGATCTCTACTCGAAGACTGGTGAGAATTACCAGGAGCCACGTCGGTTTGCTCTCCCCGAAGTTCTCTTTGTAGAGAATATCTCGGCGGACTCGAATTTTGACAGTGCACGTGAGAAGGCTCAGGGAATCCTATCCCCTTGTCCCTCCAAGTGGTCGATTAGTGCGCGCAGCTCAGGATCGTCCCGCTGGAGCGCTGCCATACCGTTCACGATTACTGCGCCGAGAAAGTGGTCGCCGTCGTCGCCGTCGTCTTCATTGCCGTCGGTGGCACAGCCGGTAGCTTATTCGACGGGGGCACTGGACAGGCAGTCGGCGTCGCTGTGTTTTGGGCCTGACATGTAGACTGCTAAATTTAGCTGGAAACGTTCGACGGATGGACGGACGGACCGACAGAAAACATTTCGGGAGTGGTTGTCTTGTTAAAAAGCATTTCGTGCTTTGAGACTGTAAAGTAAGTAAAATGCATAGTGTGCTGTTTCAACTAGTATTCTCCATGGTGGTAAGCCTGCAGATTAGGAACGATTGGAAGATAATTGACACCTTACTAAGTCGCGGGCGTCATGTCAGATTGATCATCACAAAATTGCTACGCTAATTGTAAGCATCATCTTACTTGCCTCATGACATTTTTGTTTTGTGTGCATATTTTTCGACCTGGCGCCACAGCCAAAACCAAGCTGGTCATTTGTGTTTTAGGTTCCTCGCCCATTTGTGCACCTGTGCGCTGCATTCGAACACAGTTCGTATTGAGGCAAGGTCTCCGTCTTTCGTAGCTTCCCGTTCATCTCGTCCCTGATTAATTTAGTCCCGACGATAGCGCCGTTGTCATAAGCCTCTGAGCAATCGTCGCATATCTGGTCCCCGGTGCAAGAAAAAAGAAATGTCAGAACAAAGCCCAGAAAAGGGGTTTAAACTCCACTCGGGCTTCGCGTACCTCTCGCCATGGCACTGCTTTGTTTCGAGCTTCGCTCGCGGGCGTGGACGCCCGCCTTGCGGCCTCGTAAACATGTGCGCCAATACAGACGGTTCCGCCAGCTCCTGTCCCAATGCGCCATCTCACGGCGTTTGTCAGTACTCAGAAAGCCTATTGCGTTTTAGTTTATTATTGTGGCCCCTTTTTGAAAAAAAATCGGAGCGTTTTAGTAGTGCCTGTATCAGCAAATGCAAGCGCTGTGCGTTTGCGTGACCGTTAGCGTTGCCTCCTCAACTCTGCACATGCGCGTCGTGGCCATGCGCCAATCCGAGTTGATTGGCAAACGCGCAGCGTGGAACACTCAACGCTAACGCGAACACACAGAGCTTGCGTTTTCTTGTATACCCAATACTGAAGCACATTATTATGTTCCGTGCCAAGCTCGCAAGGTGAAAACAAAAAAAAAATAAAAGTTAATGCTCTATAAAGAAGTTACGATATCACGTCAAACCAAAATAAAGAGTCGCACAACACGTTTTTTTTTTCTTTTTTTCGTGTGCGGAGAAAAATTTTAAGAATTAATTTGTGCTACATTGGATAACAAAGTTATTAAGAAAAGTGTTCTTGAGAATCGTGTCCGGAATTAGAAAATAGTTCGCGGAGGCCAAAGAAAAAAGACGGGAAACTTTTCCAACGACAAATTTCATAGGGTTATTAATTAGCATATTATTATTGAGTTGAGTAAAGAAAACGACTTTACTTAATGCCATGCTTATTCATTTATTAAAAGCCAGTGATATAATTTAATACATTGGGCGCAGTTAAATTAAAGTATCAGAATATCAGACTCGGGGAAAGGAAACTCTAAGGTTGATTCCGCCAATCATTTCTTTTTTTATTTACAAAGAAGGTGCAAATAAATCTGGGATCTCCTATATGCTTATGAATTTTTTGAGTAAGATATGTCACTAAATCCAATCCAAGGTTCGTTTATTACTTGTTTTATTCAAAAACAAAATTCAGAAAAATGTTTCGTTTGCATTTTATTTGAAGATATACATCAGTGCAATACTAACGCGGAACTTGAGATATGTCATAATCTTGGAATCGTAATGGCAACACAGTTTTTGCCAGAACAAAGTAAGGTTATATTGTCAGGAAGCGTGCGCTTAGTTTACCAGTCAGCAGGCGGCGTTGTCATACGCTGTAGGTAAGAAGTTGTGGCAGGTTAGTACAGCCGCTGACTGGGCCTTTAACGTGCATTGCGCAGAAGTGACACACGACCGTACTTCGATACGAGGCTCATCCAGGTCGAAACGGGCACGAGTGAGGACTGAACCCAGGATCCCTCTGTGCTACAGTGCTGGTTTTTGCTCCTCGTGTTCCGAGCTGCGACCGTAAAAGTCAAATTCGTTTCATGTTTAGACAATACGAGGCTAGCTTGGAAGAGGTTCTGTCAACATTCTTACACGTGGTATATATATAAAAATCATTGTTGAAGAGTGACGTCAGTTGTAGAAACGCGTTCAGAAAATAAATGAATGAGAAGTAATAGAGAACGTGCCCAGCATACATCCCTGAATCCGAGAGGAGGCGTCCACAGCCGTCTGTTTCTAAAGAGAGAGGTTACATCAAGCAGCTATCAATTAAAAAAAAAAAAAGAAACATAATACTTCCTTCTACATAATATATATATATATATATATATATATATAAGATAGGTGTCCCGTGAATAAGTAGTTTACGCACGAGCTGCTTGGGAAAAAAAATGAAACTTGGAAGCCAAACCTAATTTGAGGGAACAGACAGGCAATTTCGCGGACGTGCTGTCATTCCCGCATAATAGGATTTAGGATTTCTGTTTTGTGCGTCCGGTTTTGTGATGTCATTGAGTTTGGCACAATTTGTTTGCCAGGTTTTATAAAATAATTTTGTAAACATATTCTACGTCATTACACCGCATTCCGCTTGCAAGCATGCGGCTACTATACTTGGGGACAACTTTCTGCGGCATTTTTAAAGTGAAATGTGAGCTTGCAAAGCTTTTATCGACGCTAAAGATGTTCAAGTACAGGGGCACACCTAGCTTTAGCTGTATTGTTTTAAACATTTGACCCCTAGTGAAACATCATTTCTAAAGTGTATAGAATCGCTAAACTTATTTAATGAATAAAATATTTGTAAACCATCATTTATCAAACAAATTATGCAACATCTCGATTTTCTGTAACATTGCTGTGAACATGTAATAAATATATGAATACAAGGTTGCCATTCAGCCTGAGCTTGCCACAACTTGCGTGCAGGGACAAACCACAAATCACAAACTACTTTCTCCGTCTCTCATCGGAAAGAGACCCTTCTTGTCAGATTGTCCCACAGAACAAAATAATCTCGTACAACAACTAGCAAACAACTGCGGCTTGGAAATATACTGGGTGATCCAAGGAGCGGCGAGGCTCTCTAAATTGACCATAAAATTCGGTTTTTTAACCTATCGTGCTACGATTTTGTGCTGCGTTGCCCACTGATAGTGCTTTTGTTCTTGTAAACTTTGCAAAGAGTAAACTTACCTGAGGAAAATGTAAAGAAAGAGAAAGGCTTAGCTCTTATGGAAGCGCAGCGAAGCCACCGGTCTTGAAACAATACGTCGCCGCTTCGCACTGGAGACAAGAGATGGCGCAAGCGGTCGCGATGCCAACTGCCCCCAACGAACGACCATACGGCGCAGACAGCTGGCGTCTTTAGCAGACGATCGTTTCGACTCAAAAGTGGCGCGTGTTCCGCAGGCTGCAACAATCACAGAAAGAAAAACAGCCGTGGTAACAACCAGAAACTGCAAAGCAGATGACATCAGTACCCCGAGAAAAAAAGTCGAAATATCCCAACAAACCATTTTTTAATCGATTACCGTTCTATTCGATATGTTTTATTAGTAAGGATGATAAAATAATGCATTGGCGGCTGATATCAGAAAAGATTGCGCCGCTTTTGAGTCGAAAATGTCGTCTGCTAAAGACGCCGCCTCTCGGCGACGTATGCTCGTTCGTTGGGGGGAGTTGGCATTGCGACCGCTTACGCCATCTCTTGTCTCCAGTGCGAAGCGGCGCCGTATTGTTTGAAGACCGGTGGCTTCGCTGTGTTTCCATAGGAGCTAAGCCTTTTTCTTTCTTTACTTTTTCCTCAGGTAGGTTTGCTCTTTGCAAATTTTACAAAAGAAAAAAAAAATGCATCATCTGTGGGCAACGCTGCACAAAATCGAAGTGCGACAGGTAAGAAAGCGAATTCTGCGGCCGTTTTAAAGAGCCAGGCCGCTCCTTGGGTCACCCAGTAGTTGTAACCTGAAGAATCTTTCATAAATTGCCAATTTATAGCTCTCGAAGAATAGAGAGTGCAATGCTCACCACATCAATTACCCCAGTTGAACAAAGCTGAGGTAAGAAATCCCCCCCCCCCCCCCCAAAAAAAAAAAAAAAAAAAAAATGCGGGCTAGGTTTTACATATCACTGCGAATAAGAACTTTCAGGCCATACTCTACTATGAATCTCACTGTCTTTTAAGCAGTTGCAACTGCGAGGACATGCTCAGGACCCTTAATTTCGACACTTTGCCTATTGCAAATATTTTTCCTGGAGGAGCAGAGCTGACGTTTTGTGTGAGACTGAGCCGACCCGAACCCTCGCGACGATGGATGAAAGCGACGGCTGTCACGCAGAGAGTTGGGGCGATACTAAACAAGGACAGAGTTGATCGATTTTAATTTCCGACCTCTACTGAATTATGTCCTTGACGAATCTTAGACACAATTATGCGGAACTGTCTTCGAAAAATTTGCCGAAAGGAAAGAGGAATAGTGTGCACAGCAATGTCTTGGGGAACATTTGTCTAACATTGTCTACCGCAATTAATTTCAGCATGTGTGTTTTACACGGAAATAAGAAATCGGCAATTTTACATAAATGTTTTCTTTTATAAGCAAAACAAATCGTTCTGTTTTTGTCGGGACACGCTTCATATTAATTCGTCCAGGCAAGGGAACAACGCTAATTGGGTGCTCTATTTCTTACACATAGTCAAGATATAAAAAGATAGTACTAATCAGATTAAAAAAAAAACAAAAAAAAACTTAAACAGTGTTGTTTCCTTCTTCCTGGAACGTTCTGCGCGTACTCGTCGTCCCCCAGAAGTAATTCAGATGACGATTCCGTAATCTATAGTGTCATACAAGTACAATGACCAGGCACAATTAGCGCCGAAGTCCACTCTTCGAGTGTTAGAGATTAGTTTGGGCACGGTTCTTTGATTAGCGGCCACAAGTTCAAGGACAAGTAATCTCAAAGCTGCGCCCCCGGCCATCAGCGTGCTTTCACCCATATGAATGATAGCACATTAGCCCAGCGTGTCCTACGATTGGCTTTGAGACCGCTGCTCTTGCCGGGAACCTTGTAAGAGTTTAACCAAGAATGGCGCTGCTGAGCCCGTCTTACTCTCGAAAACCGTGTCGCTGGCAAAATCTGTCGGCAGATGAAAACGCCTTGGCGCGCACACAATTTACCTTCGGTGTGGTAACAGAAAAGGTAAAAATGGTTCTTCTCGTTTCGTGACTTGACGAGTGAGAAATTTCAGTAAAATAAATATAGCATTCCTAAAAAAAAAAAATTGCTATTTCTTTCTTTTTACCACGAAAAAAAAGAAATATTGCCGAACGTTTAGTTACAGCTTAAATATAAAGCTAGCGTATCCGACCACATGTAAAATTATGAAAGCTTACCGTTATCTGATTCAAAGCTTACAATAACTTTTTGAAGATTTCCAAGTAGAAAAAAGTGTCCGTTTGCGGAGGCGTAAGTCATTCGTCTTCATGTATTAGAGTTCGTTGTCGTCCGATATTTTCTCATTTCCAATCTTCCAAGTTCGTTTATTAATGTTGAATCAAATAGCGGCACGCTCTAATACTTATTAATTTGGTCCGAAGAGCTAGCCCTTTATTTGGGCGGAGATGGAAAGTTCAACGACGAGTATTTATTATTGCGGTAAAAAAAACAAAAAAAAACAACAAACTTTTTTTTTGTAAGGACACTTTGTATATCTTCTATTTTGCATGGCGGTAGGAAGACCGCTAAGCATCAATGCGTTTTATTTCAAGTTGTACAAATGTACAACCGCCTTGAAAAAGTAAGATGTAGCAATGATCAAGGGAAAGGTCGTAGTCACGTGAATAAAATGCTAACTGCCTTGTAATGCCCAAGTTCTTCAGCAGCATGAACAGGAAACGCTCATAAGAAAACACTAGGCCCTCACCCAACGTTACAGACGCGTACAACAAGAGCACAAAGTTTCTCCGAAATTTTTTTTAAAATTCAGAGGCCAGATTCACGAAGAGCTTCTTAGTTTACGACAACTTAGCTAAGAAGTTCGTAAGTTAAGAACATCGTAAGAAGAGGAGAAATCGGTATTCACGAACGCGTTCTTAAGTGAGAGGAGGAAAGCGACGTTGTCGTACGGAAAAACTAAAACTTACCGGTTTTGTTGCTATGGCGACGGCGTCGTCGGCAGCACGAACAACCAATCGGAGAGCTCGGCATTCATTCGGAGCCGTTCGGAGCACGTGGATTTTTCATAACAAACACAGGCGGCCTTTCTGCCACCGCTGGTCTGGGGTTCGTATCCGTGCAGTGATATGTCGACGCTAACACGATTTAAACTCGCCGGAATGCCGAGGCCGGGATGCGTAACCATCCCCATTGACTGCTACGAACTCGATCGCTACCAAGTCAACACAACTGTCATCGTTGGTAAAAGACGGCCCGCAGTTGTTTGCAAAGCGACGTAGATGGGAACGAATTGCCGCGGCGTTTTTTGCGGCCTCAGAGATGCAGGAGCGAGCCGACGTTAAAAAAGATACGTTTGAACTATGACAGTGTACGCAAGAGCCACGTAAATGCCTGTTCACACTACGGAACGGACCCGCGCGTTTGATCGAAGTGCTGGATTCGTGCTGTTGGACCGCGAATTGATAAGCGCTTCGGGTCCGATCCTTTACAATTGCAACTCGATGCTGACGTGACACCCGGTGAAGAAAGGTTGGACCGGCATTGCGACCCACGAACTGTTACAGCGATCGACTGTGAGGTGCAGTCGTGTCAGAATCAAATGGAATACTAATAACAAAGTGTACATACCACGTTGCGAAGGTAATCCATACGGCGTTTATTTGAGCTTGATATCACACAAAACAGAGATAGAATCAATGAGAGCCCCTTTTCGACGACAGCTAGCGTTCGTCACCGTTGCCTCGGAAAACAAGGAGATGACAAGAGGAAGAGATTGACCTCTTAATCTAGAATTGAGGTCAGCGATGAAACTATAATACGGGAAGGGTTCACAAGGGTCGCGCGGGCATATTCCATCCAGCACGCCAGCCGGTCGTGGGCAGACGGTCTTCGCCAAGGACCGTCAGATCATCGCTGCGCCGAGTCGGAGTGCCTGCTAGGCCTATCTGCCGATTGGTCGGAGTCCGTACTCGTGGCCCTTGGAGTTTTTCCCGGGTGTCTGTGGATCCAGCGTTCTTGTTCGTCGTGGTCTGTTTCAAGTACTTTTTACTTGTTTCTTGCTGCTTGAAGTCGGGACGGGTGAGAAGCGCACGTAGAAAAATAAACATCCGTTGGTTGTCGCGACCAACTGAGCGACGCTGTCGGCCATGCTGATTTGATCGTAAGAAGTGCGTAAGACAGCTTCGGAGCTGTCGTAGGATTTCGTCGTAACCTGCGCAAAACTTACGAAAATTTCGTTTCGTGAATACGGATTTGTTCTTAAGTTTTGTCTTACGCACATTTTTGGCGTAAGATCGTTTCGTGAATCTGGCAGCTGATGTGCCTAAGTGCAAAGTCTCGAAAGAAAGCTCCGACAAAAGACCAGTTACGCCAAAACAACAATCGTGCCGATGCAGCAAGCGATTAGGCTAATTGAGTAATGAAGTACGGTTTCAACCATGAGAACAAAGGTTTCACCACGTTAGCAGCCATTTATGATAAGCACAAACTTACGTCACGACAAAAGCCAAATTGTTGACAATGGGAGGTAACGAGAAGCCGAGAACTCTTCGTCTGGTTTTATTCAAACCCTAGGATATTAGATCCTTGTGTCTGAATAGAACATGTGCGAATGTCACTCTGTCCGAAGACACGGTCTTTGAAACTAAAGGGAATTAGGATTTGAAATCTTTGCCGACTTCAGAAGCGAGAAGAGAGGCTCTAGAAACTCTAACCGTTTGTATGCACCAGGCCTAGGAGGAAACCTTACTTTGACAACAAGCAACCATGGAGGTTAAATTTGAGCTTGTTTTGGAGCAGTTTACAAGCTCGCTGGAAACTAAAGCAGTCATGATGAATTAACTTGTACCCGGTGCCACTGAACACGTTACACTTTAATGTATATTTTTATTTGATAATATGTTTTCAAGTAGAATCAGGGTTCTAAGTTTTCTCGATGCTGCTGTACTATGCTGCCTGGAACGCACCTCCGACCGGTGTGTCTAGCGTCCTATCCTGCCCATACATCAAAAGTCCCGAAGTGGTAACAAATGACGTCACGGAAACCGGAGGGTCATTGTCACGTTGGCCCGGCACAGCACGCGAAATAATGCGGCGAGACGACGATAACAAGAATTTATATATATATATATATATATATATATATATATATATATATATATATAACAGAACTATAAGAAAGAAAGAAAAATTTGTAATAGTCAAGGTATAGCTCAAAAAGAAAAACTGAAAGGAACACGAGGACGAGTGTCACGTTCCGCCCCTTCCAAAATCCCGAGTCTCCGTTGTCAAGTCACTCACGACTTTTGATCGGACGGTGTCACGATGGGTCCTGTCCTGGACGATATCTGGCCCATAGCGACAACCGAATCTCGGAGCGTAGCCGGTTACGGGTAGGGTCGGTTTCGGAGCGCAGGTGAAATCCTCTCCCGGGTCTTTCGGAGCTCTTCCAAACACTTCCGCCCTCGCTGCACGCCGGGTAGTCGTATTTCTCCTTCTTTTCATTCACCTTCGCCTCTTCCTCTTCCCTCCTTTTCCTTGTCACAAAAATTGCAGATATCCCCTTCTTTCTCTTCTTCTTCATCCTTGGACTCGAAAAAAAAAAAAAACATCTTGAAGGTCCGCGCTTCTTAAACTCTGTTGCTATTCACTTCCTCCTCTTCGACGTTTGCGCCGCACTCACACAGGCTCTCGACACTGACGTTCTGGAAGAACCACGCACTCATTTCCAAAGCACTCGTGTGTCAACACTAATCTACACCCTTTAACCTATATTAGGGTCACACTGTTTCGTCACTTCACGCTCGCGCACCAAACACAACGAACTTTCTAATGGGTCAATACTAAAACAAATCGAGTCACTTGACCCCGCATTACCTCACCCATTCCCAATAAAAAATAAGAAGGCTTATGTTATTCGCCTCTCAAAACAAGTAACTCGAGCGCCGTATGAGTGTTTCCGCGACGGGATGCGCAACCTACTAGGACACACTAATCACTAATCCTTATCCAAAGGCCGGTTTCGTGTTTAAAACCGACTTAAGTAGTCGGCCCCTACATTTTCGCTCAACTTGATATATTCGACATGAATACAATAATCTTGCAGCTTCATGCTCCATCTCATCACAGGACTGTTAGAGAGTTTGGCCTTATTTAAAAACTCCAGTGGTTGGTTGTCGGTTTGAACACGGAAGTGTCTGCCATAAAAATAGAGCGTGAACCTTCCGATAGCCCATATTAGAGCCAAGCACTCCTGCTCGATGGTGATATAATTCCTATCTGCCTTACTGAGCCTTTTACTCGCGTAGGCCACCGGAGGTAGTACGCCATCTTTCTCTTTCAGAAGCACCGCCCCCAAACTAGTGTTCGAAGCGTCCATACGCAGCACGAATTCCTTGCTTAGGTCGAGTGCCATAAGGATGGGTGGTTGAGACAGTAAATCCTTCAGGCGGATGAATGCCTCTTCCTGCTCGCGGTCCCACTCTACCTCATTGCGAGCACCTTTCCGTGTCAGCTCTGTCGGAGGATATGCTACCTCTGCGTAGTTCGGAATAAATTGCCAGAAAACCCCACTCAAACCTAGAAATGACCTGACTTGCCGCTTGGTAGTTGGTCTGGGTGCGTCCTGTATTTTTGTCACGATATCTTGCTTCGGAGCTATTCGTCCGAGTCCCAGTTTGTGCCCCAAGAGGTTAACTTCCTCAAAACCAATTTCACACTTATTCGGTTTGGCCGTCATCCCGGCCTTGTGTACCCTGCTCATGATTTCTCTTATGGTGGCAAGATGCTCTTTACAATGAGTGTGTTGCTATCAGTACATCGTCGATGTAATGATAGGTGTTGAGCACCCCTTCCAGCAACTTCCGCATCAACTTGGTGAAAGTTGCTGCTGCCGTTTTCAAACCAAACGGCATAAACTTGAACTGGTACAACCCGCTTGACGAAGAAAACGCGGTCTTCTTTTTGGAATCTTCCTTCGTGGGGATTTGCCAGTATCCTTTCGCCAAGTCTAGCTTAGCAAAGAATTTCTTGTGCCCTAACATCGCGAATGTGACGTCCACCCTCCGTATAGGCTCAGCCTCCGATATCAGTACACTGTTGAGCCGTCTGAAATCTACGCAAAATCTGTTTGAGTCATCTGATTTCTTTACCATTACTATTGGCGCCTTGTACGGTGAAGTCGATCTCTCAATGACGCCCATTTGCTACACCTGGGCTATCTGTACCTCCGCCAGCTTTTGTACGTTTATGGTAAAGTGTACGGTTTTGTGTGCACTGGGATTTCTTTAGTCAACTTAAGGTCGCACTTGATGAGTTCTGTTTTCCCTGGTATATCTAAGAATATGTCCTCATACTCTTCGAGCAAGGCCAACACTTGTCGCTTCTTTTCTGAGTCCAATCCCATATTGATGACCACATCTCGCCTATCCTGATGTTTCGTCAGTGCTAAGGTTGGGATCTCATCGTTTTCGTCTTCATTAGTGTCGTCACCCTCGCCAAGTTTCGCTAACCCACAGCTCATGACCGGATGGTCCTTTTCTTCCCTTTCTTCATACCTCTTCAGCATGTTCACATGGAACACCTTCTTCTTTCCTCTGACCTCTAGGTCGTAGTCTACCTCGTTTCTTCTAGCAGTCACCTCAAAGGGCCCCTTCCACTGCATGAGCAGCTTGATGTTGCCACTTGGAAGGAGTATCAGCGCCCTGTCCCCTGTCTTCATTTCTCGTTTGACCCGCTTCTGGTCGTAATAGCCCTTGTATTTTTTTCTCGGCAACCTCCAGGGAACGATGTGCCATCTCACACGTCTTCTCGAGTCCCTCCCTTAATTCCAAAACATATCCATATGAAGTCTTCGTTTCCTCATCCGTCGCCTCGTTGGACCATACCTCTCTCAAGATTGTCAACGCTCCCCGTACTCTCATTCCGTACAAAGCTCAAATGGGAAGAATCTCAAGCTTGCCTCCGGTACTTCTCGGTAAGCAAAAAGTAGCGCGGGTAAGTAGCGGTCCCAATCTCTTTGTCTTTCCTGACACATTCTTTTAGCATCTGTTTGATGGTGCCATTGAACCTTCTACAAGGCTGTTACCCATGGGATGGTAAGGTGTCGTTAGCAGATGTTTCATTGACAGCAACCGGCCCACCTCCTTCATTAGCTCGGATGTCAAATTTGACCGACGGTCGCTGAGCACTTCCACCGGCACGCCGTACCGTGAAAACATGTCCATCAGCGGTTCTGCCACTTCAGGGGTACCAATTGTCCTTAAAGCAACCGCATCTGGATATCGAGTGGCGGCATCAACCATAGTCAAGATGTACCTCTTCCCCGTATCAGATGTGGGAGCAATGGGACCTATGATGTCGATGGCCACTCTTTGGAAGGGTGTCGGTATGGTTGGCATATTACCCAAGAGTACTTTGCCCACTCTTCCTTTTGGTACGGTGCGTTGGCACACGTCGCAGGATCGCACGTACCTTCGGACCTCACTTTGCATGCCTGGCCGGAAAAACTCCTCCATGACCAATTTTACCGTATTGTTCATCCCCCGATGGCCGGACATTATGCCATCGTGTGCTATGGCAACTACTGTTCGCCTGAACTTCTCCGGTAGGACCAGCTGATCAGTGACTCTTCCCGAGCTGTATATGCAACTTATATACAGCAACTTGTTCTTTACAAAGACCTTGTATTTCGTTCTACCCGAGTGTTTGGAACTTACCTTACCGATGCTGCGGAAACACTTCCTAAGGCAATCATCATTTCCTTGCTCTCGCAGCATCTCTTCAGCCGTAGCGTCAAGAGGTGAGACCTGCGGAACTCTTAGACTGGTCTGCTGCTGTACCAATTTGCTTCTTTTCGCTGTCTCCACCGCGTTGATGACTGACACTGGCTCCTCGTCGCGTGGTAACGGGCTTTGTGTCGCCGTTTGAAATTGTTCAAATGGGCTACCCTGACTTTTTCCCGCGATTCCCTCTCGCTTCGTATCCCCGCTCTCGTCACTCAACGCCTGCGTCGCTGCGGTTTTAACCATTAGTTTCTCCTTGTCATCATTCCACCCCGGATCAGGATCGTTAACCCCTCGGACCATCGGCACGTTCAAAAGCACTAGGTCGTACAAGGGATTGCTTACGCATTTCGCTACTACACTTCCAGAGAAATACGGCGTCCTCACCACAATTACCGCCTCCGGTAGATACCTCACTGTCCTGTCCAGGAGAAACACCGGACTCGATGCTCCTGTCATCGCTTCAGGAGAAACCAATTATTTTCGGACGACGACAGTGTTGCATCCTGTGTCCCTCAAAACCGTTATCCACTTTTCACCTAGGCGTCCCTCTACTATTGGCATATTTTCTAGCAGGAACTTCGGCGCTCGTCCCACCGCCGCGTTGACAACCGTGATCTTGACGCCATTCTCAAGCGTAATGTAACCTGCATTGATCTTGACCGCCGACTCGTAGCGTTGTTCCATCCACAGGCAGGACGCCTGGGGTCGGTCGTTCGGTCTCGCCCCGCAATTATTAGCTCCGTGTCCGGTTTCGCCACAATTCCAGCATGTCACCCCTCTGGAAGTGGACGGTCGGCTGCGGCAATTCTCCGCCTTGTGGCCAGAGTTGTTGCAGAGGAAGCACCGTACGGTCTTCCTGCCCTCACCACTCACAATTTTGTCCGTGAACGTTGTACTCTGCTTCTTTGTCAGCTCATCACTCTTTGTTTTGCTTGCACCGGTCTGAGTCTGGGCTTCCAGGAATAGGTCGGCTTTGGAAGCTACCTCATCCAAAGTTTGGCAGTCTCGTTCCTCAAGAAACACTGACAAACGGTTAGAGCACGTCAGCAGAAACTGTTCAACCAGTACTCTGTCCCAGAAAGCCTCAAACGTATGTTCTGCGTCTGCTATTTCAATCCATCGGTCGAAATATCCCGCTAGCCGGGCGGCAAACTGTCTTCTGGTTTCCCCCTCTTCAGGTTTTGCCTCTCGAAACCGCTCTCTATACCCCTCCTTGGTGTAATGAAATCGCTGCATCAGCGCCAGCTTCGTTCGTGAATAGTCCAGCGCGTCTTCCGGGGATAGGCGGCCAAATACCGTTAACGCTTCGTCAGTCAAGCATAAACTCAACGTGGTTGCCCATTTTTCCTGGCGCCACCCAAGTCCCGTCGCTGTGCGTTCAAATGTCGTGAGATACGCCTCCAAGTCATCTCTACCTTCTTTAAGTTGCGGAATAAATTTGTGCGGGCTGAAATGGTGCACCGGAGCGCTTGTCGCACCTTCGCCAGTACGCCGACTTCTCTCGTGACCGTCTACAGTGCCTTCTTGTGTTGCTAGCTTAAGCTGCAATATTTCTCGCTCCTTGTCTAATCTGGCGCATTCAGCCTCGCGCTCTTGTCTTGACAATGCTCTATCCTCCCTCATGGCAGCTCTTTCTTCCTCTACCCACTTCTTTAGTTTCGGCACAAGCGTAGCCTAACTTTTCCCCCGCTGCAATTAATCTCTCGGAGTCCATATCGTTCCACTCGGCTGCACCAATTCGCGTGCGTCCCGGCCGACGTGATCAAGTTAATGGCATCCTGGCAGGCTCGCCATATTGTCACGTTGGCCCGGCACAGCACGCGAAATAATGAGGCGAGACGACGATAACGAGAACAAATATACATATGTATTTAACAGAACTTATAAGAAGAAAGAAAAATTTGTAATAGTCAAGGTATAGCTCAAAAAAAAAAAAAAAAAACGCAAGGACGAGTGTCACGTTCGGCTCCTTTCAAAATACCGAGTCTCCGTTGTCAAGTCACTCACCACCTTTTGATCGGACGGTGTCACGATGGGTCCTGTCCTGGACGATGTCTGGTCCGTAGCGACGACCGAATCTCGGAGCGTAGCCGGTTACGGGGAAGGGTCGGTTTCGGAGCGCAACCGAAATTGTCCCCCGGGTCTTTCGGAGCTCTTCCAAACATGTCGGCCCTCGCTGCCCGTCGGGTAGTCGTCTTTCTCCTTCTTTTCCTTCACCTTCGCCTCTTCTTCTTTCCCTCCTTTTCCTTGTCACAAAAATTGCAGATATCCCCATCTTTCTCTTCTCCGGTTCTCACACGTGACAGTCATGTTGCCGGATGTCGCGATCCTGGCGGTGGGTCATTTAAATGCGGGCAAAGAGAAAGAGCGAACGCGAGTGTCGCTGTCGTGATGGCGTCTCAACTTCTGGCTGGTGAAGCTTCCATTGACGGTAACACCAGAGAGCGACCTGCGGCAGAACAGACGTCTGCTACATCCACCATAGCTGCTGGAACATCACCAGGATCGCGACTGGCAACAGCGTGACACTTTAATGACAGTCACCAGGCGGAAATTGAGGGACCAATTTTCATGGACGCGATAGACACACCAGTCGGAGACGCGTCCCAGGCACCATAGCTATACCTTGTTTCACCTTAAGTTCGGATGGTGCTTTGCTACAATCTGGGGGGCCCAATTAAACAGCGTCAAAAGCACTCAAACACTGTGTTTGTCATATTGCTGTACATGTTCTATTATTGTTGAGCCAATCATGTACAAGAAAGGCACTATGACTTGCGCGTTTTAAGCCGTTTGATTGATTCCATCAGCTGGAGGCAAATTACTTCAATGCAGAGCCAAAGAAACGGAAAACAATATCTTACAATTAGCGTACAAAAGAATGGCAGTGACCTGGAAGACGAAAACGAAATAGAAAAATGCATGACGGAGAGTTTCTCGCAGCAGCAACGAAGCCTGAAACAAACTCCTGTACAGGTGAAGACTCAACTGTAAGACACAGAACACGAAAAAATACAAAAGCATTCTATATTACATCCCATGACCGCAGTGGAATTGAAAGAAACACATTCGACGACTAAAGAATCGGAAGGCCACCGGCGCAGATGACACACCCAACGAGTTCCTCAAGGTACAATAAAAAAGAAAAGCACTAGGAAACCTTAGATTATGTTTTTTTATAATATCATCAAATAAAAAGACATACCAAAATCCTGGAAACAAGCAAAAGTGAAGCTAATGTATAAAGGAAACCAACCAGAACTGAAAAACCTAAATGACTACAGAACAATATGTATAATAAGTGATGAACCGTAGGTCACAGAGTATCTCTGAAAAAAAAAAAAAAAATACTTGTACATGCTCAGAATAGATTCCGGCCAAACAGAAGGACAAGTGACAACCTATTCACTTTAACCCAGGCTATAGAACGGAAGAGCATACAGAACTCCAAGCTATACCTGGCATTTTTAAGTATGAAAAAAGCGTACGAATAGCATTTTTAAATATGGAAAAAGCAAACTTTCTGGACAAAACAAGAAAAAATCGCTTTGAGGACGACAGCTGAAGTCATCGCTGGACCGGAGGCCGCTGAGGCACAGAAGTCAGTGCCTTCGTCTAAACCTTCTGCATAACAGCTTCCACAATAATACTGGTATATGTAAATCAACACATCTTCTAGAACCTGCTTATGTGCCTTTAAGGGTTGACAATTCAAAAAAGATCCGTCCATATAAGTGCAGAACTGATGTTTTTAAATTCTCTTTTTTTCCACGGTCTTTTGAGGATTGGAATAAGCTTCCTAATGACATTGTAGAAACTTTGATGCCAGAGCTGTTCTTTGAGAAAATTCAATCAATTGTTTAAATGATTCAGTCTTTATAAGTGTAGTAGTGTTTTCTTCTTCTTTTTGTGTATAACGATGTATATTTTGCATGTTATTTTTGTGCCCCCTACTGTAATGCCTTCTAGGCGATGTAGGTACTCTAATAAAAAAATAAATACAACTCCTGAAGAGCCTGTACAGGGAGTGTGAGGCCTGCTATACGATAGGAAAAAAGTAATCAAGACCAGTGCCAATCACAATTAGACTGAGACAGGAATGTCCCCTGTCACCAACTCTGTTCAATGTCTATATCAACGACCTCCTCAGGCGACTGGAAGAGGAGGAAGCCGGAGTGCGCCTCAGCAGGATCATTAAGGATGGAGGAGATGAGTATACACGGATCCCATGCCTGGCCTTTGTGGACGATGTAGTACTCAGAGCAGAAGCAGCAGCAGATATGCAACACCTGATGTATTTATGTACGGAGAAGGCATCGAAAGCCAACTTTAAATTCAACACCGATAAAACACAGTAAATGGGCTTTAATACAAAGGACGGCCAGGACTTTTATTGGAAAAACTAGGTAGTAAAAGAAAAAAAAAGCTACAGTACCCCGGTGCAAAGATTACAAATGATAAAGTCTACCTTACCCAACAGGAAAGAGACGTAGTCGCAAAATCAAACCATTTGAAGGAGATGGTGTGGCATCTGGTCACACATTCATACATCAAACATTCGGTGGGCAGAATCCCGGGGAAAACACTCGCTGTCCCGGTGCCGTTACATATGCCAACGACGCGCTCACATGTAGCGCGACCGTGATAAAAGGTTTGGACCGACACCAGTACGAGTTGGGGAGGTGGCTACTGGGGGAACCAGCTGCACGGCGAACGCAGCAGTCACGAGAGAGATGGGTTGGTCCACGCACCAAACCAGCGAGGCCAGGCCCAAGCTACACTACATGGGAAGATTGAAATTCCTCCCGCCGGAGAGCACCGCGAGAAGGATGTATTACCATATTAGATACAAGGGAACGAAAACAAACTGGACAGAGAAGCTAAATGCCATAGATTCCAAATTCAGCGGGGGGACGGCCAGGCAACAGGCGACCACGGAAAGAAAATGGCCCAAAACGATTCGCGTAGAGGTGACACAGGCCGGAACCCACCAGTGCCAGAGTCCGACCCAGAAGAAACAGAGCCTCGAGCTTTACCGAAAGCAACAGTGACCCAGCTCCGTTCTGCCGGTACAGGAGAGACAGAGCCACCGCCCTGCTTTTCCAGACACGAACGGGCTGCCTCCTAGTCCAGAGCCGGAGGTACCAGTTGTACGGGGACGACCCAACCTGGTCCTCTTTGCGGAGAGGAAGAAGAGACTATCGACCACGTCGTCAGCCGATGCCAACGCCTCGAACACACCGGGAAAAACGCCTCCAGCTGCAGCTTGGAACCGGCCCTGGGACTCGCGGATGCAGACGACGACGGCGCGCGGAGGGAAACGGAAGACACGGAGCGCCGCCTGGTAGTGTGGGAGAGGATCTGCCGCGACATGCAAACTCTCAACGGCCGTGGACTTCAGATGTGGACATTCATAAAGCACTTTATTTTAATATGGAATGAGAGGCACTCCTCCAGAGTACCCGCCCTGATCTTGAAGGGTCTTGGTTCACCTGACTTACTTACTTACATACTTAGCATGCAGCAGAGACCCATCGAACGCGCACTTACCTCCGGTAGGTGGCATGGGTTGTGTTCCAAATCCTCTCAAATAGATCCGAGTTACTCCGGCGTGTCGTCTGACGTGGAAAAACACAGTTAAAGCAACGCTGCACATGGGTAGGTTTTCGGAAGCCAGGGTATAAACTTCTTACCCTGGAGTAACACCGAGTAAAATTTGGAACACGGTAATAGAAACTTTAGCGAGGCAGCTTTGTTTTGTTGTAGGAATTGGTTAGATGGAACATTTGCCAGTGTTCGGTTCTATCAATATCTCGAGAAGTTTTTCCCCTTCAAAATTTGCATAAATACCCGCTTAAGCAAATAAAATAAAGAAAAGTTTAGTTTTATTTTGTGTACTACTGATATTTTTTATTGGATCAGAGGTAGGATTTTAATACTGTGAGGAAACGTTTGAGAAATTATATGTAATTTCAAATCGGCTTTTCAAGAGAGGCACCGAAAATTTTTCATTTTATTCTGGATGTGAAATAATGACATAAAAACAAAACAAAAACCTATGAATTCTCCTATTCAGTTTTTCAATATTTCAAAGTTGTGTTCTAGAGAAGGTGCGTACTCAGAGTTATTAAAGAAAATATGAAACACGCGTATATTTTTTAGTTTTTGAAATTTTAAATACATCAGCTAAATTCAGTAAATGTAAACAAAACATGTACAGATCTGCCTTAACATTTACTTGCTTATTAACATTATTTTCAATAGTTTCACATAGTCAAAATCTATAAACATAATATTCGGAAGCTCTGGTTTTATGCCCATGATAAGACTTTTCTTCTGATATTACGACAGTTGCATGTTACAATCTACTGACGACTGCCCTTTCCATTCAAGAAAGCAATGACGACAGCGGGATGGAATCTGGCTCCCACAAAATGTACCCTTCGCTCGTGCGTCGCCTGGCCCCGGTGCTTCATTTCATGCCTGCTTGCCCAAAAGGGAATAGGCGTGTGTGTGTGGCGCGTATAAGGCTGACATTTTCGCGCCACCGTGTGCATATTCTCGGAGCAAGACGTCGGTACTTCGATGTTGGCGGAAGAAAATAATGACAAAGAAATAGCTAGGCTTGGGAACGCCTGAAAAGATTACATTAAAACCAATCTAAAGTTATAAATATACTTCCCGTTTTTCGATCTTGCTCGCCTCCGTCTGCGAGTTTGTTTTCTTGTTACACATCTGTCTCTGCACGTTGTAATCTCAGTGTGCTTTTTGCCCTTCAACATTGCACCCTAGTCGCTACTACATTACCTTGAAGGGCATCAAGTCACAGATATAAATTTGGCTTTCAGCGTTTTTCTTTTAATTTTTCTGTTTGAATATTTAACTTGATAGGATGGAAGCTTGGGCGAGCTTCCATCCTATGCTCTTTTTTTACTGCATCCTGGTACGATATATTATAGTGCCGACCATACACATATTTGTGGATGAGGTGCTGAATATTTGGATTACCTCAAAATTTCAATAAAGTTTATCCGCACAAGCTTCAGAGTATTTGTATTCCATAAAACTATCGTAGATTCGTTCTGCCCGCATCATAAAGCTGCAAAATACTCGTGAGCTTTTTTTATTGTCTTACTTTTTTTTAATAATATTTGTGCAAAATGTCAGAGAGCCATGATATACTGCCTACCTCAGGCGTACCTTTCTGTCATAACCATTTATGGCTAAACTAGCGATAAAAGTTTATTAAAGCCATTAAAAGTGTTGGGCTTGTTTTATCAACTAAAATGACGCAGAATAAAATTGTGTCCAAAGAGAAGCTACAATGAGATTTGTGAAATGATACCGTTCGTTTAATAGAAGCATCACATTATTCAACGTAGGGAGAAGGTCCTCCCATCTAGGTGAAGGACGCGTATTCGCAATATCGTAAACTTATGCACGAAAAAACGCATAATTTGTGTCTAGTACCGTCAATAGGAAAGGAACTAAATAATTGATGTGCCTATATATCGTAAAGCAATATCTATGTAGCGCAACGGGTCTGAACCATATGGTACAGTCCTAAATCACATATTAGGACATTTAAGATGGCTTTATTTCACCGGTCTCCATATTTAGTATTTATGACACTTCCGAATTTCACACGCAAAATATTTCATCGCGAGAATTACATAAAAATATACAAAATAATATGGCGAAAATTTATGGAGCATAAATCTGTTTTCTCTAGTTCCACATTCTTTATTATTTAGCGCGTCATGCGAAAACTAAAGAACACATTGTATAAAAATCCTGTTTTGCGACAAAATATATTATCGATTAAGTACTGTATTTACATATATGATTTTAACAAATATCTTGAAATCATATTCAGTGCCTCGTTAACAATACTACTAAAATAACTAGCTTTTCCAATGCTGACAACCAACCAAAAATACGAAACCTACAGCATGTTTATTTGGTGTACGACGTAATAAACAGTTCGCATATACTAAAACAATATACGAGATAAAGGCGACGCGACATGCGCTAAACAAGTATATTATTATAGGATAATTTAAACAACTTCTTTTTACATTTAAATCTGCTCAAGCATCAGCAAGGTATGCCCCTGAAATACGAAGTCTGGCTAGATTGTAAATATTTATTCATTTAAAAAGAAGACATTTGACGTCAGAAGAAAACAAGTATCTTATTAAAAAATAGCAAAAAAAAAGCGTTTTATTTTGGTTATGAGAGCATATTACATTTTTTTATATAAATCCCAAGAGAGTAAAAGTAAAGAATAAAATTATAAGTCGAAGCTACGTAAAAAAATGGCGTATGCAAGCTGGCTTTCCATTCTAATGCAGACATACGATGTCGACTCCAGAGAGGCTTTCATCATTCAGGAAATGGAAGTCATTTACTTACATATCGTATCCCTGAAATATTACGCCTACTTTATGATACACCATATACATATGATACTTCAAAATAATGACGCTGTTTTTTATGTGTTTGAAGCAACGGCTGTATATTATCCTCGGAAATATTTCTAGGGTGCGGCTCAACGAAAATGCTCTTTCCGTTGCTACATAAATCTGTTCACGTGTTTATTTTTTTCACTGAACCCCAAATATATTTCTCTCACAAGTAATTTTCGTGCGGAAAACGCGGTCACGTATTCACAAAACAAGCGTGTCCTACCAGCTGACGTCATATTATATTGTGCAAGTCGAAGATGTATACATTGCGCATGGCAACATTACGAATTATTTCATATAGAGAAATACAATGTTACAGATGAGTACACGGAATTTCGCAGTAGCTATTCGTTGCAGATACTACGATGATCCTCATATTTGGGATTGCATTTTCATCTATTGACGTAGGAACGTATTTGAGAAGAATCAGAATGAAAGCAATGCTCTTGTATTCTTCTATTTTGTTTTGTTTTGTAGTAGTATAGTTATTCCATGAGCACAAAGACATTATTTGATTACATTTTATTGTACACCTTCTTCTGTGTCTTGCATTTCTGATCTTGTGCTCTTCTTTTTGTCAAAGTTAGTATTATCTACGACCAATCAACTGTGACTGGTGCGCGATAAAAAGAAAACAGAAAGTAAGAAAAAAAATCACGCAACATAAAGTATCAAGAGTGACTTAGCTAAAATTACCACATCATAAGCTTAAAAGCATGGTCGTTTTGGCACATTCCTTTCTGAGCTATTGAAGCTGCATTAACCCTTTTTTCGCGCCGTATATTGCACAATATTTCTGGTAAAATGAGGGCCTTTGACGTTTCAGAAATAACGTAGGAGATGCAAAGAGCTTTCAAGAGGTGCAAAAAAACTCAATAATATTACGACATCATAATATGTTTGTTATGGAACCGCTTACATCATAATTCCTAAAATTATTAAATTAATCGTTTGTTTCCTATAATGACTAGAGCAAAAATTATTAAAAAAAACTTTATTTAAGGTAATACAAGGTTGAAATATTAAACAAATATGTTGACTTCGAGAAAAAAGAAAATTTCAGAACTCCCTCAGTGTCACCTAATCTGTATTCAAGGGGTTGGGAAAACAAATATAATACAACGTACCCGCCCTTCGGTAAATCCGCACACTTGCATACTCCGCTGCGTATTCTTCTAACCTTCCCTCGCAAGCAAAACACCGCCCTCTTTACGCTGTTATCTCCACCATTCTCGAAAGGCAATCTGCGCAAACAGGGAAGGCTTATTTCAGAGAAAAGCTACTGATATGCAAGCCGCGCAAACATTCAGAAAAATAAACAAAAAGAGGACGAGCATAAGCGGAAAGTTTGATGACGATTGCCGCCCACCCAAACACGTACGAGGATGCCAACTCAAAAGCACTCATTCCTTGCGGCAAACGTTATCTCTTAGGGCACGTACTTTTATTTTCTCGTCTGACTCCCACCCCATCATCAAACGCTTTTTTCTTTTTTGTTATGCCCACATAAACCAAGACGGGCAAGAAAAAATAAATATCGTTGAATTTTGCGCCGATAACGAACGTACCTAGGCTCGTGTTTCAAGTTCCAGAATTCTCGTCGAATCCTTTTGTGCTCTGTACGCTCCTCACACATCCAATCTCTAAATATTTTTTTTTTTCATTTTGCTCTTTGCGTTGAACCATGCTTCCCCGCAATTCTTCTACATAATTAAAACAAAGCTCTTGATTCTCTCTTCTTTATTGTTTTTCTCGTTTTCTCATTTTCTTCCCAGGAGAACCTATGCATGTATCTTGTTTTCGGGCAACAGTCGTTGGGAAAAGGTAATACTCCATAGGCTAACAGGTTTTGTACTTTCTATGAAACCATAAATATACTTGAAAACTTTTAATTTATCTGAAGATTATTTAAAGGATTTCTTTAATATTAGTGAACTAAAAAAATATATTAAGTGGGATTAGCGAGATGTACCTTAAGAGTAGAAAATAAGTATACGTTTACTTTCTATTACATTTTACCAAAAGAGTGCAAAAGAGTCCAAAAGAGTAAAATTTAAAAAAATCTCCCACGCATTTGTCGCGCTGCAAGGACACATAGCAGTTAACTGCGCTTTATTATTAAGAACCGTTGAAAAACTGACTCCATAAAGAATTATACCGGTGCACGAAACCGCAGTCTTTTGCATGCATGAATCCGGACACGAGAGATGTTAAATTTAGGATTGATGCGGGATGGAAGGCAGCGACACAAGTACGAAGCGTTCAATTTTCGAAATAAGGGGTTTTGCCCTTATTTACATATATTGGCAGCAGGAGAGAACGTGCTTGTTTCGAGCATCCCCTGCAAACTTTCCGTTTTCATTACGAAAAAGGCAGCTAAATTCATCACGAGCTACTCGTGATGTCTGCGGCGCACATTCTAAATAAACCGGCTTTGAGCGTCTCTTGAAAAATGTATTTATTAAGTCTCTTGTGTTCTTTCTCCGGTGATAGCTTGCAATGTATTTTTTTTATACTGTTATTGAATTAAAAGTTTAAACGTTCTGCGCACGTGAGCTTGCCTGTTTGAGCCTTACATTCACGTCACCCGAATCATTAAGAGAGCAAAACAAAGATATTCAGAACTCAAGATTGGTGAAAACATCGACTCAAACATAAATCAAGCAAAGCGTGATCTCCCTTCGATCCTTCTGTTTCTAACTTGATTTATAAAATAAAAAAACAATATTCAAATACATATATTTTTTATTTGTGCCAATTGAAAATTTAGGCCAATTATAAAATTATATTCAAATACGAGAAAACAATTTCAGCTACCATTGGACGCCCACGATATACACCTTTTGTTGCTTGTCTTAATGCAGTCTCAATCAGTTAACTCCTAATTATCCAAAATGCTTAATCAAATTAATCGTCAGTCTTTTTTTTTCTTAGATTAACTGAAGTCATGCGCACGAAGTTTCATAGCAAGGGATACTCATTCTATTTTTATATGCGGAGGGCAAGTTCGTCTGCTCCTTGCGCAGGGGGTAGCGGTGACGTCAGAACGCCGAGCCCTGATTGGCTGATCGAGCCCCCCTATCTGAGCGTCGTCTGCTTCTTTGCAACGTCGTCTGCTCGCAACGTCGTCTGCGTCTGTCTTACGTTTCCTGCGACTTTCGGAAGTGCAGAGGCCAGATTCACGAAACGATCTTACGCCAAAAATGTGCGTAAGACAAAACTTAAGAACAAATTCGTAATCACGAAACGAAATTTTCGTAAGTTTTGCGCAGGTTACGACGAAATCATACGACAGCTCCGAAGCTGTCTTACGCGCTTCTTATGATCAACTAAGCATGGCCGACAGCGTCGCGGTCGCGACGACCCACGGACGTTTATTTTTCTACGTGAGCTTCTCACGCGTCCTGACTTCAAGCAGCAAAAAAAAGTAAAAATTACTTGAAACAGAGCACGACGAACAAGAACGCTGGATCCACAGACACCGGGGAAAAGCTCCAACGGCGACGATTCCACCGAACGCGACCAAACGAGCTGGGCAGTTAGGCCTAGCAGGCACTCCGCCACTCGGCGACCGTCTGCCCACGACCGGCTGACGTGCTGAATGGAATATGCCCGCGCGACCCTTGTGAACCCTTCCCGTGTTATACTTTGATCGCTGACCTAAATTTTAGATTAAGAGATCAATTTCTTCCTCTTGTTATCTCCTTGTTTCCCGAGGCAACGGTGACTCTCGCCGGTGAAAAAGCGGCGAATCTCCGACAAACGCAGGAAAGGTAAAGAAAGCAGCCATCGCTTTGACTAGCAGACGTAAAGCAGACGACGTTAACTGCGCCAACCCACCGGCGCCGTTAAAGAGTGAGGGGTCTCGCCGCACACGAATGGAGGTAAAAAGTATTTGGGAGGGAACTTGCGGGCACTAAGCAAACAAACCTTGGCGCCCCGGTACACCTCGCCAGTGAGTCCTTTGACTTCCCTCCTTGATGCGCGTCTGCTAGTTGTTAGACGAAAACAACGTACCGCTCCAGTTATTTCGTCTGCCCCCCTTAAAGGCCAAGTCGAGTTCGCTCCGAAAGTCGCAGGAAAGGTAAGACAGACGCAGACGACGTTGCGAGCAGACGACGTTGCAAAGGAGCAGACGACGCTCAATAGGGGGTCGCGATCAGCCAATCAGGACTCGGCGTTCTGACGTCACCGCTACTTCCTTTCTCATGCGCAGAAGACGAAAATGAGCCCACTTGCGAGGCGTATAGATACGTTCAATCCGATTTTCTCTTTTGTAACTTCCTCACGTTGAAACACAATCACAACAGTTGTCATTGAAAGCTAGTGTACGAATCCAATGCGCTTCATCACATTTGCTTCCCTTGGTAAAAAACAACAACAAAAACAATTATATTACGAAAAAAAAAAACAGTAGCCGTCTGTTCTTATCGTTGCTTTTATTCTTCCAAACAAAAGCTTTCCCTCACATCACACTTATCAGCGATTCACAACTTTTTGAAACACACGCACACAAATATTAAAATGAAAAGATAAAGTTCACCTCAGTCACAGAAAACTGCGGTACGTGATAACATAATTTATTCTAGCTCCTTAAAAGCTGGGAGTTCTTTTCGTTCGGACGTTCTCGTAACCAACATGAAGGTGAAAGAGTTTGAGTCAATCTCCGTGTTTCGGCGTGACGCTGGTCATGAGTGAGGCACGTCTGAACTCCGAGCGAGCTGAAACCGTCAGTGAAGCGGCCGGGGTGGAGCTCGTCTCTTCGGCGGCGTGCAAACTCCACAGCGGTATGGCCAAAGCCCACGAACACACCGATCACGTTTCGTGAGAAACACAAAAGCTACATTAAGTAGACACGTAGAAAAGGCTTCGAAGGGTCGGGGGTGGAAGCGTTATTACTATTACTCAATGAAGACACGGCGCGAACAGATTCTTACGGCTGTCTTCACTGTTGAGCAGTGAAAACAGCCGCAAGACTGTCTCTACTGCTCAAGAGTAAAAACAATCCTAAGAATTTGGGTTTTTTTTTTGTTTTTCTGTTTAACTTGGCACAGCCATTTAATTTTCTGAAAAAGTATTTGCAGCGCAAATGTAAGCGCGATCATTGTAGTGGTAGAGATCGACTTGGTTAAAGTGTTATAAATAAAAATGAAAGAATAAGCATAGGGACGGACGAAGATTGTGCTGTTCTGTCCGTCGTTATGTCTATTTTTTCAGTTTTATTTAACTTCATTATGGCGCTCACGTCGAACTAAGTTAAAGATTGAGTGAATTTCTTTTATTTTTTTTAACTGGTTGAGCTATACTTTGAGAACAAAATGTTGAAAAGGTGCAACCACCATAATGCATTTTGTGTTACTCGGTGGTTAGGTCAAACCTCTTAGAAGGTCTGAAGAGGGTTGATTTAACCCTTAATAGTCCTTCATCTTGTTCTAATTTCGATAGGCTTAAATTATTATGGTACCGTATATTAATTTCCTCTGTCTGGTTGACCGCTGAGAAAAATGTGAAGTCGTTTGCTGAACTCTTTTAAAATCGTTCCAGTTTAGAGAGGCCCAGAGGGCGGCCGAAACTCAAGAACGAATAATGCATTTTAGAGACCCGTTTTATTTAGGTTTGTTACACTTAAGGTCAGACATGAACATGTTTCTTGGAATGAATAAAACTTATATGTCTGGTTTTGTTTTGAATCATGCTGTTGACCAAGACGATGATTGGGACACACCGGCCACGGGATCCGAGCAAACACACACACACTCGAGCGTCACGAGAGGCAGCCGGTCGCCGATGACCGGACCAGAATAAACCTCAAGTATTCGGCGCTACTGTTCACGTGTACAAAATACAAAAAAATAATATCGTCACTAAGATGACGACGAGGCGAGGAAGGCGAGCAGGCACGAGTAGATTGAATGGGACGACGAGTGTGCCCCTAAACTGAATAACCTTCATCGTCCCACTGTACAGTACGTTCCCGAGAAAACAGAACCGTCTTTTTCGGCCCACGTAACTAAATTATGTATCGCAGAAAGCTCAAACTTCGGGATATTTTGAGGCCAGCGGTTGGGATAGAACGTGACGTTACCTGAATCAAAAGATAATCGAGAAAGACTAATTTGTTCTATCAGCCGAAGTTTACCTAAGCCTAATATCACTAAAACAATAACTGACATTGCGGACGCTCGCAAGATTTATATTAGTTAAAACACCAATCAGCAAGAAACAAGATATTGTTTTTTTCACAATTTATTGTTTTGTTTTTTGTAGTGAAATGTACTTTATAAGCGCCTACAATGTCGTTTATTTTTTTGCCGATATTAGGCTGAGGTAAACGTCGGCTCATAAAGAACTTTTATTTTACTCAATTATTTATTAATTCAAGTAATGTCATGTTTTCAATCTTTCGCGTTCTATCCCAAACACTAGTGTCACTAGCAGCACAAGAAAGTGAATTTCGATCGGCCGACGGTTGACCAGTGTCTGGACAGCTTGGCCACTTTAAGTGCTTGGCCACCGGAGACATAAACAAGGCCGGCAAGAGTCCGGCCACAAACTAGTTGTTTTTAGCTTGTCCGCCGGAGACATAAACACTGCCGGCAAGCGCATGGCCAGAAGTGCTGATTTTGAGTTTGGCCGCCGGAGACATAAACACGGCCGGCAAGTGTTTGGCCAGTAGTGCTGATTTTCAGCTTGGCCGCCGGAAACATAAACATGGCCGGCGAGTGTTTTGCCAGCAGTGCTGATTTTCAGCTTGGCTACCGGAGACATAAACACGGCCGGCGAGTGTTTGGCCAGAAGTGCTGATTTTCAACTTGGCCGCCGGGGACATAAACACGGCCAGCAAGTGTTTGGCCAAAAGTGCTGATTTTCAGTTTCGCCGCAGGGACACCCATAATCTAAACTTTCATCGCGTTGACGAAACTTTGGCATAACGACGGGCAGTGAGAGAAGCATCATGAGCGAGTGGTTCGCAGGATATTAGTGCGTGCATCGCGCGAACACTGTTAGCGCAAGAAAACGATCACCGTTTTATTTAGTTTTTTTTTTCGTTAGACCAGCACTGTCGTGTGATATGTTCATTTGGGACATTACCAGAAGTAGAAAGTGCCCGTCGTTGTTCTATGAAAATAAAATACGAAAACAGCGCCCACGTCATTTTCGCGCTAACAATACCGCTGTGTCGCTGCGCGGCACTTTTAGCGCGAATACCACATCCGCAATGTTTCGGTTAGTGCTCCACATATTTACTTCCCAACTGCACTCGAAGAAAAAAAAGTTGTAGTCGGGTGCATCGGGCGCACATGCTCCCCTTTCCTGGAAGACGCGCCCTCCGTTGTGCGACGCGACTGGCGCGCCGCCGCGCAGCCGGTACCGAAGGTAGGCAGTGAGAACCCCAGAGAAAACGAAACCGAAACCACGCCGCGTACGTTGGTACGCATTGAAGTCGGAGTGGTGCGGTTGCGCTGGGTTCACAGCATGAAGTGCTGCCTGTGCTGCGTCATTAAGTGCTTCAATAGTTATGCGTCGTATCTCGTGGAGACAAAGTTTCACAGTTTTTCACCTCGCTGATGTTTTGTGTGACAGCGACAACGATGGAGCCGTGCCGTACGACGCGAGAAATTTGGTCTCCCGATCATGTCTGCCACTGTGTCGGCACGGCTGACATATTCTACACTGCCGCTTTGCGCTCTGCGTTTGTTTTCGTGCCAGTAACGCCTACATGTGTCAGCGCCGATGGGACGAACTGAAATGCCATCCCACACTCGCGGGTATGTAGTGCCAATTTCGTTGGAGGAATGCCCTCCAAAGAAGCTTCGTCCCCATCGTACGTGTCGGTGATATTTCCGGACAAGTATGGCACGCAATCTGTACTTCATGAAGAAAGATTCGAACGGTAAAAAAAGTGACAGATATAAATCTAAAGAAAACAACAATGAAACTCGGAATCACTGGAGAATCGACGTTTGAGTATGGAAGTTTATGTGGTGTGCTTTCTTTCTTGATCAGTCTCCTTTTGGATGTGGAAAAGCTGACACCCCGAGTTCTGTAGACAACAATTTTTTTTTTCTCGGCTTTAGAGCCACCTGTCGCAAAGTGGTTCGAACTGGAAGTACCGTCCACTGGTCCCTTCCTACCTGTAAAGTGTGCACTTCCCACGATGAGTGGTATTCTCTGACAGCCTTTGCCGGTCAAAGCCAGTTCCCATTTAGCTACGCCGCCCAAACTAAATTTCCACCTGGTTTCGCTATGCCAAATTTTTTTGTTATAATAAGTATTGTGCCAAGTGACGGTCATGTCAAAGTACCTGTGCGCCGAAAATCAGCACCTCGCACAACAGGTTATTACACAAGAGCTGACCGCAAAAGCCCTTGGCGGCCAAACCGTGTGTTGGACGACAACTTTGTTTTCACGGCTTTGGAACCACCTTTCGTAAAGTTGTTTCAATTGGAAGTACAGTCCACTAGTCCCTTCCTACCTCTAAAGTCTCCACCTCCCCCGACCAGTGTTTTTTTCTTGACAGCCTTTTCATGGTCAAAACCGGTTCCCATTGAGTTACGCCGCCCAAACCAAATTTTCACCTGGTTTCCCTATGGCACCTTTTTTTTTTTTGTTGTATAGTAAGTGCTGTGTCATGTTACTGTCAAGTCCAAGAACCTGTGTGCCCAGATCCGCACTTTGCAGAGCCCGCTATAACACAATTTTTTGGGTCCAATATTACATATCCCGTACACCTTTATTTCTTTATTCGTTAGAAACATAACTTTCACACCTGCTGTCTTAATGAAACTTGGCACTCTTCGTGCACAAACTTATTGGACATCTCACTCGCCTCCAAATATCATCGTTACAGCAGTCCTAGGTTTACAGCGACGAGCGAAATAAATTTCCCACTGAGAGCAATTATGGTGGCGGCCGTCTTGCTTTTCGGAAAATTGCTCCAACTCCTTTTTCGGCCGTAACTAGAGAAATTACCCCTAATAATGACTCAAACTCAATATATAAGAAGTGGAGAACAGCTAAATGCTCTTCTGCCCCAGCACTGATGCAACGTCACTCTCAACGTGTCGGCTCAAAAAGCAAAAGTTTCGTCCGTGCGCGCTTCCACCGCCACAGCTTGGCATGCGAAAAGGCGCCGCAGGCTGCTGAACGCGCCTCACAGTCGAACGCCAGCTCCTCCGCTAGCGGCGCTGCGCGCGTTTTTCAAAGCGCCCCCTATAGTTCCCGCACAGAGTGTATACTTGTACACCGACCATAAGCCCCCTTCTCTACCTTAAAAACCTATAGGTGTATCAATGCACTCAGCTTAGTAAACTGCCACGCTAGCCACGCTTCCCGATCAGCTTGTGCTTGAATCGGATAAGATTGGATATTTCAGGCTTTGTGTTTTGGAAGAGCCTAAACAAGACGTTTCTCATATATTGATTAAACTTAAGCTAGTCTCAGTAATGTTTTATATAGGTGCTAGGATACTTATTTCCTGAGCCAACGAAAGCTAACAGCTTCGGTTAAAACCGCAACGGAAACGTTCAAAATTGAACCACACATAAAAGAAAAAGAAAATGAACATCTCGACCTAGATGTGCAACGCTGGTTTTGTTGTTAACAACGTGGTTGTTGGCGGGTGGTGGGCAACGCCGTGACGCTATTGACGCTATCGTGGTGATTGACGCCAGTGATGCTCGGCCGTACTACACAGTAAATTTGTTTACACCTTTAAGGGTGTAAAAGGGGTGTTGTAGCAACTTACATCCTCGGCTACACCTTTTTAACACCCTAACAACTGGGAATACAACCTCATAATTTTAACGAAAAGGGTGCTGTTTCGTGTTACACCCTACATTTAGTGAAGAATGTGAGAAGGGTGTAGAAGAGGGTGCTAAATAAATAATGTGAAATGGTTCTGGAAAGCTTATATATGGCTCTATCCGTACTGTACAGGTAAGATTACTGCTTGAAAAAGAAGAAGAAGAAACTTAGGTGTTTAATGGCACAGCGGCAACTAAGGCCATAGTGTGCCAAACACAAGGTAAGTTAAAGGCAATACTGAAAAGACCTATAGTAGGTAGCTCTATCTTAAAACTATGGAAAATGAATGATTAAAACCTTACAAGATACAGGCCTATTAAGGCCTCCAGAAATTTTAACCAATGCTCCACTAACCAGAGGCACTCAAAGGAATTTCCTTCACGCAAGGAAGTATGGAAAATGTGCCGACAATACAAGATCGCCGGCTCTCTGCCACCACTAATTTTCAGGTAAACGTAACAGAAAAGAAAACAAACTAAATTTCATAGCCGATGTAGGATGCCAATGCGATCTAAAAACTTAAAAACTTGACGGTGCGGCACAAGAGGTTCGTCACCCAATAATAATGCCGGGTGGAACGGGACGCGATTCCGGAAAAAGGTAGAGAAAAAGGTGGTGCGTTCGTGATGGTACTTAGGACATACGATAAGAATATGCAAGACGCTCAAAGACTCGTTACAGTGTTCACATTTCGGAGCTGCCTCTGCCCGTAGGAGGTACCCATGCGTGAGATGGGTGTGTCCCAGTCTCGGACGACAGAGCACAACCTCAAAGAAGCGCTCCCTGTGTCGGCAACTTGCCTATTCCCGCAGGGTAGGTTTCACACAATGAAGCTTGTTGTGTATTTCCGTGTCCCATTCTAACTGCCACTTTTTCTGGATTGCTTTTTTAAGACTGTGTTTGTAATCAGTGTACGGAATGTCCTTGATATCCACCTGCCTCTCAATGCACGTACTGGCAGCTCTATCAGCATCCTCATTTCCCTGAATACCGACGTGACTAGGCACCCAACAGAAATTGATGTGTAAATCTGATTTTGCTGCAGTGTGCACAATGTTCCGGAGCCTAGTAACGAAGGTATTCTTTGGTACTTCCAAAGAAGCAAGTGCCTTTAAAGCGCTGAGAGAATCAGAGTAGATAACAGAATGCTGGATAGCGTTTTCTATAATGAATTCAACAGCTAAAATTAGGGCATATAATTCTGCAGTAAATATTGAGGCTCTGGCATCAAGACGCCTAACAACCTTCCATGTCTCGCTTATAACAGCACAACCAACAGCAGAGTCACTCTTAGTACCATCTGTGAAGAAACTCCTACAGGTACTGTACGTATAAGCAACCTGGAAAAACTCCTGCTGCAGGGCAGCAACAGGAGTTTGCCGCTTATTATATTTGATCAGAGCAAAATTGATTATGGGTGCTACACGCTCCCAAGGAGCCACTGCCAGTGGAAGTTACGCAACTAGGCTGAAACTGTCAAGGTTGTAAGCCTGTGAATATGTTTTAATTCTCTGCGTAAAAGGGGGTACGACAGATGGCTTGTTCTGGAATGTAGTTTCATAGCGAGAATCCTGAATTGCTTCCTGGATCGGATGAGAAGGGATAGAGCAAATTCTTAATGCATACTGAAAGCCTAAATAAAACCGTCTTTTTTCAAGTGAATATTCATTACTCTCAGCATATAGGCTAGGAATAGGGGACGTCCGAAAAGCACCAGTGGAAAGCCTCAGACCTTGATGGTGAATCGGGTCCAACACCTGAAGGGTAGATTGACGTGCGGATCCATACACTACGCATCCATAATCCAATTTTGAAAGAACCAAGCAGCGATAGAGACGAAGGAGACATTCCCGATCGCTACCCCAAGACTTGTGTGAAAGCACCTTTAGGAGGTTCATTGACTTTGAGCATTTCTGTTTCAGGTAAAGTACATGACTACGGAAATTCAGCTTTTTATCAAATATCACTCCTAGAAACTTGTGTTCATTACGAACAGGAATTGCCTGCCCCCTTAAGGTCAGACTAGGCTCTAGGATCATGCCCCTACGTAAAGAAAAGTTGACACATAGTGACTTTTCTGGTGAAAAACTAAACCCATTGGCATCAGCCCACCTCATTAGACTATTAATTCCCAGCTGAAGTTGTCTCTCGCAGACCGAAATGTTACACGAACAGCAAGAGATCTGCAAGTCATCCACGTAAAGAGAATAGGAAAGTGACTGTGGGATAGACTTTCCAATAGAGTTCATTTTTATTAAAAATAGTGTTACGCTAAGAACACCACCCTGTGGAACTCCATTCTCTTGGACGAAACTACGAGAGAAGGTTGTACCAAGCTTGACATGAAAGTATCTGTCTTCCAAAAAGCTTTTGATGAGTGAGAGCATTCGGCCACGAATTCCGTACGAGACAAGATCGTTCAAAATTCCATACCTCCATGTTGTGTCATAAGCCTTCTCTATATCAAAGAAGACAGAAACACAATGCTGTCTATTAACAAAAGCCTCACGAATAGTTTTCTCAAGTCGTACGAGGTGGTCCACCGTTGATCTGTGGGCACGGAAACCGCACTGAAACTTGTTGAGGAGGTTATTTTCCTCTAAAAAATGGACCAATCTTGAGTTTACCATTCGTTCAAAGGTTTTCCCTAAGGAACTTGTGAGGGCTATGGGCCGGTAACTTGAGGGTAATGAAGGATCTTTTCCTTGCTTGAGGAGCGGGATAACTTCAGCTCTTTTCCAAGAATCTGGGAAGACCCCTTCTTTCCAGATCTGGTTAAAAAAGCTTAAAAGAACCTGCAGGGTATTGGAATGCAAATGCTTGAGCATACAGTAGTGAATTCGATCTGGTCCCGGGGACGTATTTTTACTTTTATTTAATGCTGCCTGTAACTCTCGAAAAGTAAAAGGTCTATTATAGGGTTCTCGTCGTCCTCCAGAGCAATTTATTCTCTTTTTCTCTATAACACTTTTATGCTTTAAAAATGCAGCCGAGTAATGCGATGAACCTGATACTGATGCGAAGTGCTCCCCTAGAATATTGGCCTGCTGCTAAAGACTAGGCAGTACACCACCTGGCAGAACAAAAAGCGGTATGGAGAAGGCTCGATAATCCACATTAATCTTGTGCACTTTTTCCCAGACAACTTTTACACTGGTGTGACTATTAACGGAAGAGGTGTATTTCTTCCATGTCGTCTTTTTTGACTGACGACGGACATATCGAGCCTTCGCCCGAGCCTGTTTGAAGGCTAAAACATTTGGAGGGGTCGGGTACCGGCGTAGCACATCCCATGAACAATTTTGTTTTTTTCGAGTCTCACTGCACTCCTTAGTCCACCAAGGTTTTGGCTTAGCAGGAAGGCGTGTAGAAGACTGCGGAATAGCTTTATGAGCTGCGTCAATTATAGAGGCAGTAAGGCATTTGCAGGCATCATTTACATCCAAGCCAACTAAAGTTTCAGGGTTAATCTCAGATGCACTTTCAAACATGGCCCAGTCCGCCTGGTCTACCTTCCAGCGTGGTGAACGTGTCATAAGAGAGCATGAAGGAGCAGTGCACTTTAAAATAATGGGGAAATGGTCGCTACCATATGGGTTAGGATGCACATGCCATGAGAAGTTAGGGAAAAGTGTGGCAGTCCCAATGGAGAGATCAATGCATGATGAAGAAAGGTGTTGACAGCTAAAAAAGGTAGGCTCACCAGTGTTAAAAAGACAAAGTGTTCGAGAGAATAACACAGACTCAATAATTTTTTCTCGGATGTCACGACGTGTACTCCCCCATAGAGGGTTGTGACAATTAAAATCACCCATCAAAAGGAATGGCTCAGGAAGCTGGTCTAAAAACGAATTAAAATCTGTGGATTTCAAAGTAAAGGATGGTGGTAGATACAAAGAGCAGACTGTCAGAGCTTTGTGAAGCATGAACCGTACAGCCACTGCTTCCAGTGAGGTAGACAGTGGGACCTGTACGCAGGGCACTTCTCTCGGGAGAACCACCGCAACTCCTCCAGAAGAACTGACAGAGCACGGACGATCCTTTCGGAATACCTGGTACCGTCTGAGGAAGTTGGTATGGCTGGGATTTAAATGAGTCTCCTGTAAGCAAAGCACACGTGGCTTGTGTTCCTCCAGCAAAAACTCCACATCATCCAGGTTATGTAGTAGCCCTCGACAGTTCCACTGCATTAGCACTGAAACCATTATTAAGATATGAAATTATGAGCACACGGATGAACAGTAAAAAAAATAAAAATCATCCCTTCGGAGGTATCACAGGTTTTTTAGTTTTTTGCTTGGTTTTCGGATTCTGCCACTCCATTTCCTCCTGGTCAGACTCAGGGGTAGATGGGGAGGTGGATAGGGCAGGAGCACCGCTCTCCTGAGCTCCGCAAGCAGGCTTGCCTGGCGACTAGGGAGGGTCGGAGTTGCGAGATCCTAACCTGCGGCCACGACCAGAACCTGACGGGAGGGTGGCAGATGTACTGGGGAGGGATTCAACCCCGTCCATCTTCTCCACCTCCTTCTGTGCTACAGAAGCTGCATGAGGGCCATGCAGCTCCTTGGTTGCAGGCGGTCTCTCCAGGGAGTGAGGCCGAGGGCCTCGCTTTTTCTCCCTGGTAAGAGACCGTGCAGACTGTACAGGCACAGCAGGCGCTGGCCTGTCTTGGGATGTGGGAGCAACCTGCGAACCCTCTCCGCGAAGAGAGGGAGCCTGCTGCCCCTGGGTAGGCTTTGGGGTCCTGAGGGCGGCAGCCAGGTCTTCGAGCAAGACCTGGGTTGCCCTCGACTCCATACGCGGCGCAGGACCCCGGCGCGCCACGTCGGCATACGAGCCTTGTGCAAGGAATGACCAGCGTTTCTTGGCCTCAAGGTATGTAATGTTCTCTTTAGCCTTTAAACTCAGTATCTCCTTTTCCTGCTTCCACAGGGGACAGGTACGGGAGTACGCTGCATGGGTGCCTTTGCAGTTGGAGCAGCACACAGTGCTTTCACAGACGTCTGCGACATGTTCGTTGCTGCCACACTTGGCGCAGATCTCTCTTCCACGGCAGCTCCTGGACCCATGCCCGAACCTTTGGCACCTGAAACACCTTTGGGGGTTCGGCACATAAGGACGGACACGGCAGTTCAGATAGCCTGCCTTTACTGTTGCTGGGAGACAGTGCCGTTCAAAAGAAAGAATAAGATGTTTTGAGGGAATCTCCTGACCCTCGCGGCGAAGTATAATCCGCTTTACTGCAATGACACCCGAGTTTCGTAGGCCTTCAAGGATCTCATCCTCACTTACATCTAGCAGGTCCTCTTCGGAGATGACACCACGCACAGTGTTCAAAGTCCTGTGCGGTGTTACCGTGACTGAGGTCTCCACGATGCTCTTCATCTTCTGAATGGCCACACTTTGCTCTTGTGTGGTGACCTCAACCAGGAGGTCCCCAGAATGCAACTTTTTAGCTTGGTAGGAGTGTCCGATCAAATGCTCAAGAACCTTGGCAACAATGAACGGAGACAGCTTGGCGGCAGGGCGTTGATTGTCTTCAGAGTGAACTACAAAAAACTTAACAAAGTGTTCTGTTTCTGGTGCTTTGGCGATGACTTGTTCCGGACAGGGCCGTTTGGATGCCTGCCTGGAACTGGGTTTAGAGAGAGAGGGAGCCATAAGAGGCGGAAAGTGTTCAGAACCTGTGGTGTGCCGCCCACCACGGAGCCCAACAAGGGAATAGTTAACGGACCATAACAAAAAGGGCTTTGCTGGAACCGTTAGACTATTAGCACTGCCCAGGTACTATAACCAAGCATGGTTTTGGACGAGGAGTCTGTCACCACCCAAGGTTAGCCCTTGCCGCCAAAGGAAATGAAAAAACGAAAGAAGATAAAATGAGAAGAGTGAAAAGAAGGAGAACACAAAGGTAAAAGAAGGGAGGGGATAGTAGAAGTGGCGACTGACTGAATCATCCTGGTCGGGCCAAGCCAGGACACCCGTCTACGGGAAGCGGGGGCCGAAGTGGTGTATTGCCTCACCCGGGGGGCCCCGAAGGGTCCAAACCTACCCCGGGTTCGACTCAACCACCAGGATGCCCTTTTCCCCGGACACGGGAAAGCCACGCACAGCCAGACGTGGGCGGGTGAACCCGCATGGCTCGGGGTCCGTGGAGACGCCACTCTCCAAACACCTGCTTTCACAGGTGCCCCCTGCGGGGACTGCTTGAAAAGCAACAGTTGTTAGCAGTCTAGTTTTTTATAATGTCAGTTGTAATTCATGCAAATAGCTGATAATAAAGTGCCTCTTTTGCTTACAATTTTTATATTTGCAATCAAAATTTTATATATCAGTTCATATTTCATTTTCTTACAAATCACTCCATGCTCAGAAATTGCAAAATAGGGTGAAATGCTCTATACTAGCATTTTTTACAAATATTTATTGATGGAAGTGTACAGTAAAATATCAGTTAGTCTCGAGTTTATATCTGGCAACATGAAATCAAAATATAGTAAAAATGTGTGACATATATTCATGACATGCTGCTAGAACCTGTCACATGACCATGTCAACCTGAGTAAAATATTCATTTGAGAATATGGTGACGTGCAAAAAACTCACACACATAAAGAGGCAAAGCTCATAATAAATCAGTCCGAGACATCCCATACAAAAATAGTCTATGGTCGTCTATGGGAAATTCAATGGCAGGCTATCACCCCCTGTAGCTTTACATGGTCGGCCTTAGAAATTTATAGATACAGCTACAGCCAGCTATAGAAAAGTTTAGGGCCCTGTGTCTAAAGACTCAGGGCTATGTTTCAATAACAACAACAGTAATAATAATAATAATCAATCAATCAATCAATCTTTATTATACAGTGCCCAGGAACAACCCTGAGGTCTTGGTGCTGGTACACTGGTGGATAAAAAAAACAAAAAACACTATACACATCTCCGCAGAAAATAAGATACATTTTTAGCATAATACAAGGCAGTGCACAAGTAATTAGTACAATGAAATAAGAACGAGGCAGTAACAGTAGAGACGGAACACAAGACCGAAGGACAACGAGTGCACCACCAGAAAACACGACATGGAGATGACGACATTCAGACATAACAGAGCAATTCAACAATGCTCATCCTGCACAGGCAAGTTTTTAATAGAAAGGACAAACGTCCTGTAGCAAGGGTTGAAAATATCAAGTTTTTCAGAGTAATGATTCAAACGCTGAGCCATTCTCACAATTGGGTTTACCGGACTAAACGTTTTAGAAACATAAAAAGATGACAGAAGACGAGTAGGCACACGTGGGACCCTAAGGCACAGTTCAGATAACAGGCTCGGAGAATTGATGAGTCCATGCAGCGTTTTAAACAAAAATAGTAAGTCCGCGTTCTCCCGTCGCCGGTGCAAGCTAAGCAAACCAACACGCTCTAACGCAGACTCATATGTTAAACAGTGAACATCCTCCTTTATGTAGCGATGTTTAAAGATAGAAACAAACTTTTTTTGCACACGCTCGATCTCCAAGGAGTGACTTTTAGAAATTCCATTCCAAACAACTGAGGCATATTCTAACTGTGACCTGGATAGCGAGCAGTATAACGTGATAAAAGCCGTCGGGTTTTTGAACTCCCTGGTTAAGCGAGAGGCAACACCCAACATTCTTAAAGACGAGTTAACCAGCCTACCAACGTGATCAGAGAAACGCAACCCAGAATCAACAATGACTCCGAGATCTTTCATTACACTTACTCGAGACAAAGTCTCTCCTTGAATATTATATGCAAAAGAGATATTGTGAGTCTTCCGAGAGAGCGTCATGACCTTGGTTTTGGACGGGTTCAAGAAAAGGTCATTTTCAGAGCACCATCGGTAGAAAGAACGTGCATCTTCCTGGAGCTTAGCACAATCACGTTCAGTAACTATTTCTCGATAAATTTTTATATCGTCAGCATATTGCAGGAATGAAGAATTTAAAACAGCAAAAGAGACGTCATTTACGAAAATTGTGAACAGAAGGGGTCCTAAAACAGATCCCCGAGGAATAATAATAATAATAATAATAATAATAATAATAATAATAATAATAATAAGTTAGTGTTTTAACAGTGTCCAGGGACATCCAATTGTTCTTCTTGCGGGCGCAGTGCAATAGAACGCACGAACAGACGCTTGAGCGCTCGCAGTCGCACTCATATACGCGCGCACGCACGTACACACGCATGCACACGCGCAAACCCACGCCCGCGCGCAGACGCACACGCACGCACAACCAGAGACGCTCACACGCATGCACGCGGACGCATCCACACGCGCGCGCACAAACACGCACGCGCCATACGCGGTCACTCACGCAAACAATTACGACGAAAGAAACGTTGCTTAAGTTAGTTTCGGTTTCGTTTTACCCAAAAAAGAAACAACTTAAAGTTTAAACAAAACCTAAGATTTACTCAATTTTTGTAATGTTTTACATTATTATTCTAATGACATTCTTATTGTTACTTATATAATAATAATTTGCTTAGCATCGTTCCAAAAAAATAGCAATAAATAAAAAGGAAAAGAGACTCTTGAAGACTGCGCAAGGCAATCGCCATTGCAATCAGCTTCCGTTGGGCTCGGTTGAATGGTCGTTGAAGTTAAGAGGTTTCGGAAATCTCCTTTTTTTTTACGTTTTAGCCGTTTTAGTGGATATTTTAGATATCTTCCTTACGAATACCGTGTTCAAGAATAGCAATCGACGACTGAGAGCTGGGAGACGCTGCGTCTTGCCAACGCCCGTAAGTTCAGAACCGCCCATGCACGACTCGTGAAAACGCCGGTAAGCAACTTTCTTTTGTTTCTGCGAAGTGGGCTGCTGTTTCAAACTTTGTCGTGTACCGTGTGATTGCTAAGCTATGCTTGATTCTAACTATGCATCTGCCCTGTGTTATTTCATTATTTGAAAAGAGCGTAACCTCTTCAAAACCTGTGGCTCGCTCCGCAGTGTGAGAAAGATTCCCGTGCAGCGGAACCGTGAGCCTGTTCTGGGCGCCGTCGTGCGGCGCTCGTCCGACGACGCTTGTGCGGAGCGTTCAGGTGCCGTCTGACGGCAGTTCAAGCATTCAGTCGCCGTCCCAAAGTGTTAATCACAGGTCATGCTAGTTCTGACGTCTTGTCCTAACAGCCGCTCGCCACCGATTTGTTTCATAAAGCGGGAGCGAGAAAAACGTTACAAGAGCGAGCATGCAGCATGATTTTTTGCATAAGCTAATGCCTGTGACGTAGAGACGCGCGGTCTCTTCGTCATATTTTCGAGGGTAAAAGCGCTGAAAACAACAGACAAACAGCGCCCTGTGTTGTTCGTTTCTTTTACTTGTCCGTTGTTTTTAGAGCTTTTACCCTCGGAAATTAGGTCTCTTCGCGTTTACCGAACCGGCACACTTTTTACGTTTACGATTGTGTGATGCAAAAAATAAAAGGAGTTTAGATGTCACGTTTTTTAGTAGTGGCGAAAGACCTTACAAAAATCAGAGGAGCTAGAAAAAGCAAAAACAAGAAAAAAGGTGGAAAAAATTAACTAATGTCAAACCTGAATATTTGATGGAGTTCTAAGACTACCACCGTACCAAGTCGCCCGGTTATTCTTCCTGTCAAAGAATAATATCCAATAGTAATAAACTAATAAATGCCAACTATTAATTGGTTACAAAGTCGTAATTAGTGCAGTGCAGCCCTAGGCTACTCTACACTTTTGATGATATGAGGTAATGTGTAAACGTATAGGGCAGTTCATAGCAACCATTTATGCCCGACCTATTATATTGAGTTTTTTCTTTATATAAAAGTTATATGAAAAAAAGTGCTCTTCCTAAATTAAGCGGCACCACTGTATGTACAATAGCGTGTAACGTTTATATATGTTCTCAGCAAAAGAAAAGGATGCATTAAAAAAAGGCCGATCATTTTGTTTCCTCTCTGTTAGAGCTTCTTTCACGTACATGCAAAATGTGGGTGTCTACGCCTAAAAGAGTGGAATTTACATTTCCAGCAGGGCTGGAAAGCCTGACTCAGTTTGGCTAGGAGCTTGAAACCAATGGGAACCTGGGGAACTGAACCACAAGAGTGAGAGTGACACCCGCCTTGCACTTCCTGAACGATGGCACCATGAGGAAGGGGGAGCTGCCCTAAAGTGAATGCAATAGCAGGTGGGTCGTTCCAGTAAACCCAAATACAGATGATACCAAGCAGAAAATTATTAATAAACGGTGTTATTATAAAATTGGAATGTGAATGGCACGGACAAGAAGGAGGAGATCAACACAGCGCTGTGTTGTGTTCATATCCTCCGTTCCCATATTCTTCATGATTTCGTGTCAATAATTGGCTACTAACTAGTCTAATCATCAGCACTAGTCAATAAAAGTATGCTGCTATTTATTAGTATGAATCAACACCGTGCTTGCAGTTGAATCCTAGTCATTTATTAATAAGCAAAAACGAGGGTGCAAGTTAGCTAAACAGGCTAAACACATAATTTATTAAAGACGGATTCTCTGAAGGATGACACAAACGCAGAGAAGTATCAAACACAGCTGAATATTAATGGGCAAAAAATGAATAGGCGACCCAAAAAAGAAAACGTAGGGGAAGACATGAAGTCAGTTTTTACAATTTCTCTTCTGCTTGCCACCACTTTACAAAGGAAATTCCTTCCTGGGCCTTACAGCGTTTTACTGTTCACAACCCCTGACATACCCAAGGACAGCAAACATAAAAAAGCAACCTACTAACATTTGGGTAAATGTGATTGAACAAACAACAGGGAATGCATTGAGCTTTCAACCTAGGAAATAAAAAATATGCACAACATCAAGATTTAAAAAAAAACAGACGGACGCATCACACCTGTTTCGAACAAAAATATAGGCCAAGAAACTTCTTCCAGTCGATGGCAAAACACAGGGAAGACACTAATAGATTTCTAGGTTTCATCATTGTTAGTGATTCTTTCAGTATACACTTGTGGTCACTCTCTTTCGTAAAAATTATTTCATCATCATCATTCATTAATTCATCATCACAGTTGTGTTCTTTAAAGGGGTACGGAAACAAAAATTTAAATATTCAAATTTCGTTCGGAAGTAAGTCAAGCATGACGGATAATAACCGTAAATGATAATCGCACGTTTGTATTTTGAACGACTGGCTATATTTTTCGTTCCAAACGGTGCACTCGAGCAAGCGCTCGAAGAGAAGTGAACGGAGAGCGCGATGCGTCATGGAATATCAGGCGCAAACAAAAACAGAAAGAAAAGATTTTCCGCGTTCGTGGAGTAGCAAGGCAGGCGTTGGTGGCGTTGCAAGCGTTGTGGTGGTGTCAATAGCATCAGCGCGTTACAACCGAGCCGTTCGAAGTACGTGTGGCGTTACGAGTGTGTGGCTGGCACACGTGGGCTGGCCCAAGGAGCATGTAGCTTCCTCGACACTGTCAGCTTAGAGCTGAACGGGTTGGGGAAAGCAACTTTTGTTCGAGTTTTGAGCGACAGGCTAATCTTCTAGGGGGAGAATGGCTGTTTCCAATTGCACGAACGAGGGTCCGAGAATGAGGGGAGTGCTTCTTTTCCGTCTTCTTGGACCGTTTGATACAATTCGCGATTTGTGAGTTGAGCCAGGAGGAAAGCTAAGAAAGAAAATGTTGAAATTCCAAAGGGCGGCGCTGCTCCGAAGGAATCTGCTACGTCACGACTACGTAGCAAGTTCCTCAGCGTTGCTAGATTACCTCCCAAATAGGCTCCGCATGCATCTACCAGGTGCACATTGAGAGATCGTTTATTTAGCTTTAAAATTAGTTTTCTTGTGCCTTTCAATGGAAGACTGGTCTTTTTGAGGTTAGGGTGCAACATGCAACACATTCAAGCTAGAAAATGAGTGCTGAAATTTCGTTTCCCTACCCCTTTAAAACCACATAATTATTACATTAGATCACGTGTTTTGACACAGCTGAATACATATCCTTATTTTTCTGCAACATTTATGCTAAGTTCAATCGGTCCTTAACGCATGGTTTTGTCGCGTGAAGTGTTCTATGAGTCGAACGAGAATTTCTAGCGGTCCTTGGGACATGTCGTGCTGTAGACTTATGTATTACTGGCTTTTCTTTGTTACTTTGTGGGATATGGCAAGCGGTATTGAATTTATTGCAGGTCCCAGCTGCACCAAGCGAGTAGACTCACCGTCCAAGACCGCAAGCCGCTATCTTCAAGCCGCGCAGAGTGTTCTATGAGGTGAGCAATCATGTTTGGCAGTCATTGGTACATGCAGTGCTGGGGGTTTATCTAAAACTGGCCTTGTCCGTTTGAACCAGTTTTACTTCAGAAAAAAGTGGACCTCTATAGTGCGATGGTGCTCGGCTGCATGCACATGCACCCGGTATTTATTATATTTATATATACATGAATACAAAGCTTTCTATTTTGATTCAAACAAAGTAAAAACAACAAAAAACGGCGTGAGTGTTACTTGGATGTTGACTTCAATGTGTGTTTGTGGGGCTCAGAGGACATTACATAAGGGGAAAACCCTTAGCAGTATGTTATTCAAAACTAATTAACCAACATTTTTAATAATGGTTTTATGGGGTATGTTTCAATTCTAGTTTCAAAGGCAGTGAATATTAAAGACTAACACAATTGACACAATTTGCGAATGGCAACAAGTTTCGAAATATTCAGGGATAAAAATCTGCCTTTTCGTCGCCAATTCCAAAATCTTGCGCTCAGAAGGCCTCAGGATGTCGTGGGGGCCTGGTTGCTTCGGACGCACCTTCACTATCCTGGAAGTATGACGCCGATGCTTCCGCCAAGGATACACTGTCGAGATAGTGATGACGTACCCGGTATGACTAGGGGACTCTACTGCCCATTATTAACGGCACGAAAACTTGAGCTCAAGCTGAGCACGGTTTTTGCATCCGACCTTAAAAACGCAAACGTTGGACAATGAATACCTTCAACCCGCTTGGCGTTTTGTGAATGGTTTCAATAGGGATAGCCTTTAATATTGACTGGCTTTTAACACTGCAGTTGCAACATGGTCCATAAAGCCATGAATTGCAAAGCTAACAGATTTTGGTCAATTAGTCAACGTACTGTGACAGTTATCGCCTTTACTAATGTCCGCCGAGTCCCACGAACACGCAGTGAAGACATCGACAAAACTCTCACAGCCTTTTTTTTTTTTAAATTTTGTTAGCTTTCAAATAGAATGCTGTGCAGAGTGTATACACGTAAAACGACTTGTAGAATGTAATCATGCACATAATTGTTACAAAACTTTGCTTTTCACATAATTAAGTATTGCATTTGTCATTGCAAACTTCCAAACATAAGCAAAGCATCCAGTTTGGTACTCAAAGTGTATTCTATTCGGCAATAAATCAACGGATTACTACTTGGTTCGCCTTTGGCTTCATGGTGAAAATAATAGGCATGTGCGAATCATGGATTTTGGCTTAAAATGGATAATAATTTGAGCTTATTAACTTTTCATTTGAATGTCACATAGTTTCTGCACCTCTCCCCAAGCCCGTGAATTCTGGGTCCGTTTACATAAAGTCATCCAGCAGCCGCAGGTTACCTTTTGGGCCACCGAGATTGCTCTTCTCTTGACGCAGACAGCTTATTGTAGATTTTGTCAGAACACTTTTGTCTGTCACGGATTCGAGGGGTGCATTGAGGTGCAAACGCAACAATGTATCATAGATAGCTGTAGAAATATATTATCACGAGCACCTTTTAATGTGTAATCACCCCCTCCACCGTTGAAAACCGCAGCCGTCAACCTCGACACGCTGCATGCTGGATTTTTGCTGCACCGGTTGGTGTTTGGACGGGGGAGTTCATATGGCCGGCGACTGTACTTAAAATGTATCTCTTGAAAATTGATTTCTACAGCTACATGCGAAGCATTTTTATGTTGGCTGTTTTCTGTAAAATATCTTTGGGTTTTTCAGTGTAGAGGAGGAGGCAAAAAAAAATTAATATTGGCCAAGGGACAAATATGAGCATGTACCGTTATGGACAGTCGGCAGCTCTCTACGGGTCATAAATGCAGGGTGGCGAGGTGAGAAGGGTGCGTCTGTGGCAAACATAGATTGTAGCACCTAAGCTCCCCGCCTTCTGTCGGTGTTTGTCCCTTTTTTTTTGCAACTTGACTTCCCTTGGCTATGTTCGCTCATACCGAAAAGAACCCATTATCGCACCCAATGAACGCTGGCGACCGATGACAGCGCCTGACAAAACGTGTCTGCCCAAACGTCCCTGCTTTTTGCCTTCTTCTTTTAGACATATTGTTTCTCATCTGTGCATTTGTTGGTGGCCTCTTACCCATACAATAACCTGAAATGTACACAGGAAGACGGCTGTCAGCAGAAAGAAAACCGGCCGCTGTAGAAGTTAGAAGTGAGAGCAAAGCAAAAAATCACTCATTGCCAAAATAAACCAGTGATGCGTCGGATTTTTCAGCGGCTTTTTTTTTTATCTCCAAACCTGTCAGCTCATTTCTAACAATAAATGTAACAAGATACATAAGTCTAGCAGCGTATCATAATACATCGCAAAAGTATTTCACTACTGAAACACAAATAGATTTCGGAAATGCAATTCGGTACAGAAATAGATGTACTCACAAGTGCCCCTAAGATTACATCGCAATGCTTGCATGTTGTGATGTTGCCCCGATTGTAATTCTTCATTCGTTTTACATTGCTGCAGACGCCGGTTACTTGTTCCAACATAAGCACTGTATGCCTGTGTGGAGGCTGATGCTCATGGCCTTAACTTCAGTGAATAATAGCAGTTGACAAGAGCAAACATGTTTTGACCTTCTACATTAAAATATGTTTTGCTTTATCCTTTTACCTAACGCAGGACGAGAACACCCCACCGGCACCATGTGTCCTCTACAACAAGCAAGAGCTGGACGATGCAGACTTTCTTCACCTTGTTGAGGATCGTGAGCGCTTGTTCTCCGTTTTTAATGCAGAAGAGGGGCTGTGCATGTTGTTGGCAGCATATTGGCTTTTCAGCATCGAGTATGAATGCAAGCCCTCCAACACACTGGTTGCTCTGGAGAGGATTTTCCTTGGCTTGAGCGACACCAATCCAAGGACAGTCGTAATTAAATTTTTGAACAAAGTTTGCAGAAAGGTATGTGGTTGAAGAGATGTTTTGTGAGCAGTTTTAAAAGTGTATAATCCACTTTTCTCGCCACTATTATCAGGTTAATTTTTATTTTGCTTCCAGAACGAATGATAGAAGGTTTTATGGAGGCATGTTTTCTTTTTATTTATTTAAATGTTGGGCACTTTTTGTTATAACTAATACTGACCTCCTGTAGACGAGGTGCTTAGAATTTAGCTGTACGAGTTCCTTATCCATAGTCGTCTTCCAGAACTTTATAATTTTCTTTGTACGTGAGCAAGAGGATAGCGTCGTCTATGAAACGTTTGCTTTTTTGCCCTAGAGTGCAAGTTCATTCTGTAATATTTTTCATTACATGTTTGCAGATAGCATTCTTTATTTCATGGAATGGCATACATTGTATTTTCCATTCCTGAAGGTTCAATAAATGTTCAATTTAACACATTATAATTAATGTCATTATGAAATACATCTGTGGTTCAGTCAAGGGCTAAACCACCCCCTCTACCCTGCTTCCAATTAGTAAACATATGCGCGTAGGAGACAAGTGATAAGCGAAGCGTGTTGCCTGCAATCCACTGAGACAAACAAAACATGTCACTTGATCTCCAAACAGGAAAGCTTTACATGCTTCGTTTGTGGCAGACCATGATGTTCACAATGGTTCAGCCGTGCAGTGCGATGCTTGGGGCCACAGCTTGCTCACTTAGAGTTCGAGAAAGAGGGGTGCCGTAACACTTCCCAAGTGCCCACGGGGTTATGATGTGGCTTGCAAGGAGCTCTTTTGTATTACTTCTTCATGAAGTGAGTTGTGTTTAGTGTGACTCGTTATTTCTTTATCACGTGCCTCGTATCTGGTGATGTGGCATCCCTCTAAGTGAAAAAAGTTTAAATGTGTTCAGTAAACATGATAAGCTATAAATCATATAATAATAATATAATATATATGCAATAGCATATATGATTTTCGTACAATTTACAAGTTCTGATATGTGTATTGGACACATTCCAATGAAATGTATACTGGGGTCTATACTTCATTTCACCCTTCGTCCGAGCGCGGCGGACGCTACCAGCCAATCCAGCGTCGAGAGAGCGTCATGTGACCTTGAACTCCACATAACCAAAACGTCGCATGATACTCTCCCGGCGCCAGATTGGCTAGGGTGGCCCAGCATCCACTGGGCCACCCCAGCAGGTGCCCATTTCATGCCAAGCACCCTTCACCAAGGGTGTTAGCAAGCACCCTTTGTGAAGGGTGCCTGCCTGAACGCCATAAGGGTGTTAGCCCAGGGACAAACTGATTTACACCCTTAAGTGTGTAAAAACCTTTACTGTGTACTCAAGTCTTCTCTTTCCCATTAGTGCCAGTAAGCGTGTGTAAAGGGAAAAATATTGTAGCTGAACAGTAGAGAGTTTTAGTAGATCGCTCCCATGACGCCGATAACGATACCCGATACTCCGCCACCGCCTCCCTTGCGCATGCATGGTATCGTTATCGGGACTATCGGAGGTATCGGAACGATCTAATAAAACTCTTTATTGTTGCATTGTCCCTTCACCTAAAGTTATTTATTTTTATTTATTTTTTTTTACTGCTGCAGTACCGGGGGATCTTAATGGTGGGACAACATACCATCCCTGAACCTACGACGACTGGAATGGTGGTCGCAATGAGCGTCGTAAGACTTAGTACTCAAAAAGTTCAATACATATTGAGCAGCCTTGCAGCAGCTTCGCGTGTCATTACTATGTAAGAGTTTCTGGGGTTGAGTTATAAAACATGACCTCCCGAAACTCTTGACAGTCTTCTGAGGAACACTGAGGCAGTCTGTGATAAATTATGTATTAAGTGTATAACTACAGCCACTTTCGGCCAGTGACTGGCCGGAAGTCAATGGCCAGTGGCTGGCCGAAAGTGACTGGCCAAAGGTGAATGGCAAGTCACTGGCCTAAAGTGAATGGCTAGTCACTGGCCAAATGTGAATGGCCAGTCACTGGCCAAAGGTGAATGGCCAGTCTCTGACCTAAAGTGAATGGCCAGCCACTGGACAAAAGTAAATGGCCGGTCACTGGCCTAAAGTGAATGGCCAGCGACTGGCATAAAGTGAATGGCAAGTCACCAGACGAGGACGAAAACACTTCTATTGCCGAGCACTTTGGCCAAGCTTGGGCCATCGAAAATCTAGTTGGCCATAGTACACTTGCCAACGATGGCCCATTTACAACGTGCTGCTTGGGATTCTCACGAAGATTAAAATTTTCGCGATGCAAAGTTCATTAACTCGGGCCAAAGAAGACACGATTCTATTTTCTCGGGAACTCCCAGTATATTACACTCCATCTTTCACCACAAAAACTTCGGTGAAGGTTCGACATTACCTATCCTGGAAGTTTGCAGTCGTCAGCTACTACCCAAGGCAAGTATATCTCTTTCTTCGTCATCAGCCATGAAGGGTATGCCGGCCATACCCCCAACCCCTCTCGTCTTGACAAAACCGTGACACCCTGGCTACTTTACAGGCTGTATATTCAATGAAGTCGAAGAATGGGTCAACATCGACGAACGCAGAAGCCGCCAGACCCTTTGGGACGACCGTAATGTTAGATGATCTAATGTTCGACCTAAAAGACAAAGCCCTATCACGGGTCCTAACGCACGAAGAATAAATTACATCATGAACATGTGCAAGTCCAAATTGCAAGGACTCTTTGGCCGCCCGACGGGTCGAAAACTCGCCGTTGAACATATCTATAACCTCCTGAGTCCAACTATTGACGGAATTGTACATGTCATACATCCAAGAGGTTCTGTCTCTCTGCCGAAAGGCTAACCCCATCATGCCTGATAATGAAAGAATTTTCTACATTATGAAAGGGATCGCCGACGACGTCTTTCAACTGCACGACATTAAAAACTTCACATCCGATGAGCGAGTTCTCAAGGCCAGCCATCGTTTCTAAGATGCTAAAGGTTTTCACAATGTCCACAAGTTCACCGGAGTGCTGAGCACTGCTCCCACATCATCCTGCCAGAACACTGCAACCACATCGCAGCAGGTTTCCAACATCGTTCGCCGTGAACTGAAGGTATGCGGAACGCAAGTTCGTCAGCTTCTTGCATCTTGCTCCTTGATGATGTCAGAACTCCAAGGTTTTATTGGCTGATTGAAAAAAACAAAAACAAAAAAAAAAAACAGTGGGTAAACCTCAAGGCATCTAGCATTGAGGTCGACCCACTATCCTTCTAATCAAAGCCAATCAGTACTCGGCGTCATTCTGACGTCACCACAACTTCCAGAGGAGCTTCACCGTGCATGACTGCGTCGCTTATGACGGTTACGAAAACACTCGACCGCGGCGGTAGGTTCAGAAGGTCGCCAATAACTCGGATCGCTGTTGACGTGTCGTTTCTCTCCACCGGTGACAGAAGAGGCTTTCGCAGCGTCCATTGGTTTGCCCCGAGGTTGATGACGGCGCCATATTTACACAAAAAGTCCCTTCCGAGGATAACGTCCCTCGCACAGTTCCCTCAGGCGTAAGCCGAGCTTCTGGCCGCCGCCATTTTCTGCGTTCAAAAGTGCTGAAATGCGTGCGCGCGCGAGCGCGCGCCTGCTTTCCCAGGCTACAGAAAGCACGTCTCACTGGAATGCCTGGGGAGAGGGTTCCGAGCTGTCTCGGTGTCCTCCGCCTTCACCGCGCCCCCTCCCTCCTTTCTTGTCACCTCTGTCACGTGACCCGCAGCAGCGCCCGAGCTACACGCTGATAAGCATCAAGGTCCGGAAGGGCGCGCCTTGCAGCCGCTTTTTTCTTTGCCTGCGTCGCGTGTTGTCAGTTGCAGCTTGAACTTCGCTCGTCCTACCTGCTTCAATCTGTCGCCTAACCCTGCGGTCTTATTGGGATATCTCTCAACGATGTATTGGGTGTGCACCAAAGCTTTCAGTTTTCGAAAAGTCCTATGTGTATAACGGCAACGAGCGATTCTTCAAAGAAGTCAGGAATCCTTGTGGTTTGGTTGGGTTCGGCAAATGACAGCTTGTGCGCCGCATCGTGTTGAAACTTCCAATGAGCCGTTCCCTCTCGTTTGTGTTTGTGTGGTTGTCCTGCTTTGACCGCGTCGACAAATATCACGGATTGCATTTTTCAAGTCCGCTATTATTATGGTAAGTGCACTGCAATCTACTTGTTGGCAACGATTGACCGTTCTTTTACGCGTACTCTTCCAGATTATCTATAGAATTATGCAGCGCGTATTCACGCGGCAGCCGGGAGAATAATTTCCCCGAAAGTCTACCTGTATAGTCTAGAATTACCTCGGTTCTTGTTTCCTTTGAAATCTTGTCAGTTGTATAAAAGCTTAAAGTGACTCTCACATTTCACTGATCGCTTGCACGTTTGTAATTGTCTACAGAAGAGGTAATAAACTTCAAGGAGAATTGAAAACATTCTTTTGTGTCTGTTTTCCTGTCCATTTGCAAGCACCTACGCGAGCGCATTTGTTCTACGTGTTTTCTCCATGTTATAAATACGTTTATGAGTTTCGGGGCGTCTTAAATAAGTTTAAGATAACCAAACTCCCAGGCGATACCCATTTAGGGCTAGCGCATAATTTGCCAATTCGAATGGCACGTACAAATGTGTGGTCACGTGCCAGGTCGAACGGGCACCCGTATCATACGGCACCCGTCTCAAACGGGCACCTGTATCAAACGGGCATCCGTAACAAACGGACATCCGTATCAAACGGGTACCGCTTCGAACGGGTACCGTTTCAAACGGGTACCCGTATCCCATAATAACGTTTGATTCGAACGGATTTACAAGTTTGACATCCGTTTGAATCAAACGGGTCGACCAGTTTGCCACCCGTTGGAATTTCAAATGTTTTTTTTTTTCCGTAGGGGAACGACTTAAGGCCGGATATCTAATTTCACCACCCATGTTTAAAGGGTTGCCCTGGTTTACATATCCGTAGTTTTAAAATACTGGCTGCTTCCTGTCAAGTTATAATACAGACGAGCGTGTCGAACATATTTTTGCTTTTTATTTGGAAACTATTCTTTCTTTAACGAAATAAAATTCCTATTTGTTCAGACAAGAGGAACGTGACGGGTAGCCTAAAAAAGTACTAAAGAACTGTACTTGTTTTCGCGCGAGCAATAAAAATACCACGGGAAAGACGCCGAATATTTGAGATTATGTGCGTCTTGTTGGCGCTATAAAAACAGGCTATATGTTTATCTCAAAATAATAAGGTTTCGATAAGTTTAAAATCGTCTGAATATTTGTTTGCTGCTTCGGTAAAAAAAAAACGTATACCTATGCTGTACACATGCTGCTTTAAAGCTAAGCAAATAACGGCCTTTAATTAGAGTGTAACAAAATATTACATATTTTAGATCTTGAGACTCCTTGCCATGTAGTTTCTTTAATTATACAAATATGTAAAACAGACTAACGAGAATCAAATCTCTGAGGTCACCTTTGGCATTACCTTGGTATAACCGGTTCTCCTTATGATATTTGTGTTTTTAGTTAGTATTTAGTACTTTCTATGAGCGATTTAAGGGTTAAATAGGATGGGGGCACAATAAAGTAACAAAAGCAAAACCTGCGGTACGCAGCAAGCTGGTGACATCGGGAGTAATATATATATATAGCATGTGAGGCGGCTTTGAACGTCAGGACAACATAAAACTGTCGTTAGCTGAGCCCGTGCCGATCAAATCGAGACCAAAAAGCAGACAAGAAGCATGCGCATCAGAGAAAATATTCAAGTATACCTCCCCAATGCAATAAAATGAGAAATTCATAGCGTAAGTTCTTTTGTTTTTCATTGTGTTTTGTTTAAAGGTTATTATTGCAGCGATGTGATTTATTAAATTTGATTGGTACATTAAAAACACTGTGTAAATGTACGCTTAGTGAATGCACGCACAAATCTATTACCTAGCTTCCTAGAAAATAAAGCGTTCAGCATAATCACTGACAAGTACATTATCTATTTCTGCAAGCCCTGTATGCTTCGTCAAACCTTAGTCTGTTTGCTGATTATTGTGTGATTTATCGGGAAATCACTACTGATTTTGATGTTCTCCTGCAATATGACTTGAATATTGTACCTGAGCGGTGCAGAAAATGGCACTTGACCCTAAATACTGACAAGTGTAAAGCAGTGCAAATTTCACGGCGTAATATATTCCCTTACACTTACTATCACAGAAACATTCCTTTGCTGTGTGTGACATCTTCTAGATATATCGGGGTGTACATTACTTCTCTAACCTATCCTGGTAAACGAACATTGACCACATTTTTTTCTAAAGCTAATTGCACGCGTATGTTAGGCTACATGACACGAAACATTTCATTAGCCCCGGTTTCTAAAAAAATCCTATTACTTAAATTTCTTCTTCGCTCCAAATCAAACTATGCTGCCGCAATAGGGAATCTAAGTCACACCACTCACATCTAACTTGGAGTCACTTCAAAAAATCGTAACACTTGTTCTATGTTCAGCGACTACCATCGTACAGCCAGCATAACATCCATACAATCTAACCTCTCTTCACCTCTTCATTTGTTATCCCATAAAAGTTTTCGTCTGTCTTTTCTTCAAAATATTGTTTACTAATTCCAGCCTAAAAGGAAAACTCCTACTTGACCCCTCTTACATTTCTTATTGGATCGATCATCTGTTCAAAGTTGGCATTCTTCATTGTCGAAACTCAACTTATAACGATTTCTTCATACCTTGAACATCGTCAGAGTAGAACCCCTTCTCCGGATCATTGTTATGAATACCTTCATTAAACATGTCTAAAACTGCTGTCAATAATTACTTTGCATAAGTATGCTGTGACTGTACGTTTTACTATTTTTGTCTATCTCAATGACTTCAATTACCTGCGTTTACATTTAAGGCTCCCTGTTTCCTGAAGGTACTGGAAATAAATAAAATAAATAAGCATGCGGAAAAGTGCAAGATAAATTTATTAACAGTCGCGTAAGTCTGCACACTATTACATGAGGAACATCAATAAACACGGTTATCTAAATTACAGTTAAAATAATGGGTGATTTGGAAGCATAGAAACTATAGAACGTCATAAATCAATTCTTCCGCTTTTTTAAAATTTATGTGAAGAAATGCTCATTTTTAATACATTGAGACTAGGTTTGCAATTCGCTTCCGGGATCTGCCTTGTACAAAATTCGACCGAGCATATAAATATTTAAACACAAGGTTTCAAAACATATTCTTCCTAAATCTTGTTTTGTTGTTATTTATAATAGGTACCCTTAAAGCGAATCTGACACCAAAAAACGTAAAATTATCTCTCCCTTAGGCTTTCAACCTGAGAGAAGTAAATTTGCAAAGAAGCATTAACAAAATACTAGCAACTAGGAAGTAAACGAGCTGCTCTCGGAAGCGTAACTCGATGAGTGGCCTTTATGGCTCTCTTGGGAGTATCCTAACGTTACCCCCTAGGCAATGTTCTTATTTCTTGCAGTGCCCACTCTCCACCTAGCTTTCGGCTAACTTGTAACACGAGGACACTAGGGATTTATTGCGTCCTATGCTAACCAGATTTATTGCGTCCTAAGTTAAAGTGCTAGGACCATGGCCGTCCACGGCAATATAGAAGAAAGCCCTGCAAGCTGTTGGCAACTTTCTCGCCGAAAATGATATCGCACCAAACTACTGACTTTAAGCGGCTAGAGCTGTTCAGATAATTGTGCAGGACGATGTACATCCATGATTGCGTATACCGGTTTGACTACGCGCCGTCCGTGCAAAACATGCGTACATTGTCATGTCTTTTTTTTTTCTACGCTAAAATTACATACTACTTTTGCAATTGGTATGAAGTAGCCTGTACTCTGAAGACAGCGCCAAGATCTCCATCACTTTCCACTTTCCAAGAAAGAAGAGCTTAACCATAGGTTATTTGTGAAGATGGCTATTTTTAATACCGTTATTGAAGTTGAAGACAGTGTGCTTAACAGTACGCACGCGCTTTGCCTCTTTCCACAAGTTTGTCAGTATAAAAAAAATAAAGATTTCTTTTTGCTCTAAGTAACAGAAAATAGATTTCCTCGATGTAGTAAGCTACGCTCTAAACTAAAATCAACTTCCCAAATTTCTACATTTCTAAATACTTAGAGGCCGTAAATCTTCTTGTTGAAAAAGAGAAGAAAGGAGTGAGAAAGCGACTAATAATTAAGAGTGATGTCTCCATTAAATTATAGTTTCACACTTAGATTTTTATTTTTCGTGAGAACAAAAAAAAAAACCGGTGAAACGGCCGTTTGTTTTCTTTTTTTTTTGGGGGTGGGGGGCCCCTCTCCCTTGTCCCTCTTTCCCGTAGTAGTGCCTGCTTGGAAAAACACATTACCTTCCGAAGTGAAATCACGCGCGTTGATCATTTCTAATTTCCCCAATGGAATCACGTGATAGATATCGTACATATATTTTAAAGCTCAATAAACGAGGGACCTTGGAATGTCCTGATTTGTCGAATACTTTTGTCGGAAACTCATTAATTGCGCAAGAATAGACCGACCTCTCACTAAGCGTTCCGCGTATATGTGACGCCGCCATGACTAGTTCACAGGAGGCAGACGCTAGTGAGACAGCTCATGCCGACTTCCCTGTTAAAGGGGCCCTACAAGGACTTTTTACTGGTCTTTAATTTGCACCCAACCTGAGCGCACTGAACGTAGTAACGTAAGGAAACTTTTATTTTCTCGAATTGCGCTTTATTCTGAAAGTTTTACGCAAATTAAAATTACAAAAACAAGCAAAAAATAACTTCGTTCATGACGTCCTCGGCTAGTTGAGTGGCCATGAATAAGAGGAGGGCTAGTGAGTAGTGATGCAAAATTAAAGATTTTGCATCACTACTCACTAGCCCTCCTCTTGTTCAGCGGTCAGAATGTAGGCATCGACCTACGTCATTAAAAGTGGGTTTGCAGGAAGTCACGTGAGTTTCACTCCTCGTGCTCTCCACGACCGTGCCTAAGACTTTTTTTTTCTGCTCTTTGTACGAGCGATTGCAGAAAACGAAGTTTCAGTTCTCCTAGCTCTTTATCGCTACACCGTTGGTTAGTTTACGTGCTGTAAAAGTTGAGGACGAAGAGTCAGTAGATCGACGTGATGGAGGTCAATGATGAAAGCGTTGCGAGTGCAACCGAGTGTACGAGTGCATGCCGTCAGTCCGATAATACAGAGCTATACTGGGCACTAAAAAAGCTATCAAGTTTTGAAAAAAAAATTTTAGAACGCTCGCAGAAATTAGAATTGCTTGCGTACGACACGCCCAATTGCTTTGCTGAAGGTTCAGACACCGAGGTCGTCGAATCATCGTATATTCTCCAGGCTGAAGATGCCTGCCGTCTCTCAGAAATGCATGCAGTGTGATCTCTTCTTCAGTTGCTGAAATACCGGGACAGTCCCTCACACAGCACCTTCTAGACATTGTAGTTGACTACGTCAATTCACTGACTCCTCTTCTTCTACCTTTACAGCAACATTAAGCGATGAAAAGCAAATAAAAGAAACCTTGTCTGCTTGGATCGCTCGTGGAGGTGCGGAGAATAACAAAAAGATTTAACAAATATTACACGCGCTCGCGGTAGGCACGAGGAGGGATACAACTCACGTGGCTTCCGGCGATGCCTCCCTTCTGACCGCCCCGACACCTTGCGGTACACTGTTACGTCTAAGTGCACTGGCGGAAACTTTGAATTGGGCCTCGTATTTCTATTTTTTTATTAAAAAACTACGCACATCTGTAATAAAACAATTTTTTCGTGATGTACTGACATGCCATTTCAACGCCTAGCATGAAAAAAAAAATCTTTTTTGGCGTGTCAGGGGCCCTTAAGCGCATATTAACACAGAAGAGTGAAACGGCCAGCTTATAAGCCAATATTTTGAACGGAGGCGCTAAACGGGTCATCACGGGAATGGGCGATCTTAATTGCCCAAGCAACGTATGCGCTGCAATAAACGTACAAACGTGAAGAAAAAAAATCGAAGCGCCAACAGCATTTCGGGATCGCCCCATCATTCATTTTTAATTTCTTCCAGATAAAATTAAAATGGAAACGTTTATCTAGGATAGAATGTAAAAAAAAAAAGCGTTATAACCGTCTGCCGCTCCTTTTGTGACCAGGCTATTCTTTCTAATGTATTTATGCTTCGGGATGCAATGCTTGAAACATTTCTTTGTCGTGTTCCTCAAACTTCACGAAAAGGCTTATGCCACTCTTCTGTCAGTGCTTTTGTTCGCACGTGCACGTGCGCATGCCAGTTTGTGTTCGTAGGTTTGTTTATGCGTGTGAATGTCTGCGTACGTACGAGGCCTTCGTGTGTATCTTACGTGGGCATGCGCGTCTGTACGTGCGTGTGCATCTACATGTGCATTTTCCTTCATCTGTGAGTATGTTTCCGTGCGAATATGATAGTGTGTGCCACGTGTTTTTTCCGCGTGTGTGTGCGTGTGCACATGCTTGTGTGCGTACGAGTGTGTGTTTTTGTGTTTGCATCTGTGTAGGTGTGCGTGGGCGTGTGTGGAGGACGGGCGCGCTTTTGTTACGCATCTTAGTAAAACTGATCAACTCTGGTTACTCATGTTGTAAAAAAATGCCCGTGCCAACTCAGTATAAGAAATAAATATGAAACATCGCAACGGAAACATCCAGTTTTACCGGTTTGTCTCTGTCTCGATTCGCGTATAAAGAACGTACTTTTACTGGCATAAAGTTAAAAATGTTTAACATTTATTATTCATGGTGGCGGCTCGAAGATGTAAGTGTGTTTCCTAAAGTGGCAAACAGCGATGCATACGAGCAAAGGAAAACGCAGCAGAATAATTGTACGAAGCGTGTGGTCGGTTGCTTAAACCCTGCTGGCCGTATTTTTCATCACACGGTCATTCCAAACGTTATAACAACAGAAGGCAGTTAGAGAATCGGCAAACTAGCGTAGGCAAATTGGAACGCACCAAAGTCGAGATCGCAAGCTGATCTTCATTTAATGAAATATAAATGCTGTTTTAACTTCCCCATCTTAGGGGGTGTTAGTTTTGCCACTGCCTGGGCTTACCTTTGTCGTAGTTACATACTGTAGCGGAGACAGGTTAGAAACCCAAAGGCTCTTACCTCTAGCCCCCGCTCGTTGCCTTCCACCTGAATTTCGAAGCGCGTTCGAAGAAGTGTTATCTCAAAGACCAAACAAATTTGCGCATTAGGCGGAGCGTTTACAGAGTACTTCACTCGTTACTGGCTTTATGGACCCCCATAATATAATCCTCATGCGTTTTTTTTTGTATTTCTTAAGACATTAGGAACACAATTATCGTGCGTCGTCCCACGTACCCCGGACGTGAAAGGTCCCAATCGACGGATTTAAATGAGAGGCCGTCTATAATCGAACGAAAACGGTGTTTGTAGATCTGCCAAAGTCTACTCGCTGAACGTGCAAACGCGCCGAAATTCCTCGTCCGAAGGCAACATTTTATTATCCGTGTTCACTAACCCCAAGACGCCTTTTCTTTTTGCGTTACATCGCTTACGCACATAGCCGTAGTCACCTGCATGTTTATAAATGCGGGCATGCTTTTTTTTTTTTAACGTTCACAACGTTGTACTTCGTAATTAGATCTTTAATTTCAGTGATTGCGTAGCGATACTAAGGTACATGGCTACTCGCCACGTTCTTCTTTCCTGAAAAGAAGCGCTCACGGTGACTTCATACTCACCGCGGAAGACTGACAGTATATCTTTAGCCTACACACTCTGTGTTAGATTAAGTCCGACCCCATGTCAACGCTTTAATCCCATATAATCACGCTCGTCGTCTTTGCGCGTTTCCTATCACCGGCAAGAGAAATCACGTGCAGAAAAAAAATAAAGAAAGCCCAGGATCATCTTGGATTCAGTGTGAGTGATCGTGTTGGTCAGTGAAGGCCAACGCACAACAGAAGACGCGAGCGCCGTGAAGACACGCTTTTGCCGCTGCTTCATTGGGTCCGTCGGATTATGGCCTTGACTGCGGTCGGTCTTGTTGTGAAGCCTAGCATATACCGGGCGTTCCATCCTAATTCGAACAGATTTATTACGAAAAATCCGTAAAAGATGTACTAATACAGTATGGGCAGGTCAGTTACACGGCCAAGGGTACACCATACAGGTGGCTAACCTTTCCGATAAGTCGGATAATTAACCAAACTTCCTTAATTAACTTCTGAATTAGTAAAAACATTCATTTGGTTTCCACTAGGAACATGCTAAGCATAATCGCAAGCAACTAAATCAGTCAATTTCAGAAAGACATAAACCTCGTGGGAAACTCGGGGGCGCGCTAAAGTTACCAATCGTGAAGCAGGCGCAAAGCTAGCAGTGGCGGAACGCGATGATAATCTAGTCATTCGCATTCCGCCACTGCAAGCTTTGCGCCTGCTTCACGATTGGCAACTTTGGTGTGCCCCCGAGTTTCCCACGAGGTTTTAGTCGTTCTAAATTTGCCTTATATAATGGTTTTCGAATATGCTCAGCATGTTCTTAATGGAAATCAAATGATTATTTTTACTGACTAAAAAGTTGATTAAGGAAGTTTAGTTAATTATCTTACTTATCGCGAAGATTAGCCAACTATATGATGCCCCCTGGCCGTTTAACCAAATACGATATAGCCTCGCCAATACTGGAAACTCCTCCGAAAACCCATGGGAGCGGCGGCGAACGTAACACTGGCGCCTCTAGCGGACTCGGAGTCTACGGAAGCAGTCGTCGCAATGGAAAAGTATTGGCTCCGCGACGTCCTCGAGCTTTACGAGCCCCGTTTCGTCACCCTAACAGCAGAAACAATTTATTACGATTAGTCCGCTTGCAAAGCGGAATCCACTGATGGGAACCGCATCGATGAGAAAATAACAACACGCACACAAAAAAAAGATAGAGCAGTTTATTTTTAGCGGTCTCAAACGCCTCTCAGGCGATCGCATGAGTTTGAAGCGCGTCTGGGATGCAGAGAAAAGGCGTTAAGCTACTCGAACTACGTCGTAGAAGGTTCCTCTTGATCCGTTACAAACTGAGTTCTCACAATTTATTACTTGAACAGGGGATCATTAAAACGTGCGCAAACAACATGTTAATATTTTTAGAGCAAGCGCATCAGCCGCTGCAGCACAAAAACAAAACAAAGAGCAACGACAGAAATGACCGTGCAAAAACTTTCCGAACTTTGCAGGAAATATGGGGTCGCACTCCCAAGCGAAATAAAAAGAAATGGGGGCACAATCGCAAACAACGGCGAATAAAACAAAAAAAGTTAGCAAACGACGCAAACATACAAATCACCCAGCATAGAAACTTCTTCAATGACGACGATCGTTGCGCACGTGGTGGTAGCCGTCGTTGTTGCAACAAACAAAGAGTAAGCAACACGACGACACTAATAAAAAAAAAAAAAGAGCTCCATTTTTTTTTTTAGCTGCTTGTTAGAGGTTTGTTTATTTGCTTTCTCGGCGTTGGTAGGAACTGAAAACAAAAAGGGGAAGGAATAACGTTCACACTGCCCGTAAAATCAGAGTCGCACGCTGCAATACGGTACGTGCAAGCAGTGTGTGACCTTTTTTTTGCTTGCGTATTTCTTTTTCTAGTGACTTTGGCAGGTTTTTCGATTGCTCGCTTGGCGAAGCAGTTCGAAAGTACACTCAAGTGCACCTAGTTGACGCAGTACGTGTCCAGGCAAGCTTTGCACACCGCACCTTTGTTTCGTCGATCAGTGGCCTCAAGTCCGCCTTCAGCTGAACTCTTGGTTGGTGTGTCGAAGGCACGGCTCATGTTACCGGCTAAGTGACGAGCTAAGTCGGAAGGTGGTGTCATTTTTGCATGCGAATATCTCTAATTATTAAACAAAATGTCTTTCGAGGTGTTCCATGTTTTTTTATTGCAGTTGAACTTGGCAAGCAAAATGACAGTTTTGACTGGCTGCCCACCCGGCTACGTAGGACTGGCTGTACAGTTGTACACATCGCGACACTGTTAGCACGAACACGACATCGGCGCATTTTCGCATTTTATTAGAAAAGGGTATTAGTAGGCACACAATTTTACCCTTTTATATTAGTGCCCTAAATGCGCTCTTTGTGTAACAATGATATATTTGATGACCACCTTTCGGTTCTAAGAGAAAAACACAGAAACTTGACGATCGCTTGTTCGCGCTAACAGTGTCGCGCTCTGTGCGTCTGGACTGTCGTCCGTGAAGTTCTTCGCGATTTCCGTGAAGTTGTCATAATCGTCTGTTGAGGCATCAGTGGCCATTTCGAACCCAGACTTGGATAGCTCTTCTAGTTTAATTTGAATGCTGCAGTAACTTATAATTACTCACGTTTTTTCGGTCTTTGGAAAACGGAGGAAGGGTTGTCCATCATATCGCACAAACTTGTTTTTGCAGTCGCAGGCAGCCAATGGCATGCCTGCCATCTCCAAGTATGTGCAGGTGTATGCCTGGAGGCGGCCTATTGGTAAACAAACGATGACCCATAACAGATATGTCCGCGTGCACAAATAAAATCCGAATAGAGATTATGATGAGCTTACACTTTTTATTATATTTAATATTATTAAAAAAGCATATATGAGTATTTAGGAGTATAAACTCAATCGAAGGCGAAAATAGGAGATTATCGCATACGACAGTATAGAAAACAAAAACAACAACAAAGTTGCAGATGGTCCTCGATCTTCAGTCCGAGCATGGCGTAGCAGACGAGCAGACGACCCCGGCGGTAGTAAGCGCCAAAGCGAAGGAAAGTGAGTAAAAGCTAGCCAAACAAAGCAAAGCGAAACACGCAATGGTTCCAACGTTCAACAAAAAGGAGAGAGAAACACACACACACACACACACACGCACACGCACACACGCACACACGCACACACACACACAACATAAGAGCAGGAGGAAGAGAGACCGCCCCGCGGTAGCGTCCCCTCAAAAATAAAAAGAAATGATTATAATGCAATTAAATGCGAAGGTGCAAGCGAGCTGGAAAAGAATGACGAAAATAAACCCTGGAGAAGGGTAGCAAGAGGGACAAAGAACAAACACAAATCTCCAAAAATAGCTAGGCGACTGGTGCGCGACCGAAAATTTGTTTTCGGTTGCGCACCAGCAGCGCGTCACGCGTATCGAAACCCGGACCAGGTTTCGATTCCTGGTCCAGGTATCGAAACAAGAGGACAGGCGGATTTGTTCGGTCGGGCACCAGTCACCTTGCTGTGTTTGGAGCTTTGTACTTGTACTTTGTCCGTCTTGTTCCTCTTCTCCAGGGTTTATTTTCGCCAATCTTGTCCAGCTCGCTTGCAGCTTTGCATTTAATTGCATTATAATCATAACCTTAAATTTGCAAGCTTCATCCTTGTTGCGTTAGACTGGTGGCAGCTGATAAAACCATTGCTCTACTGACGTCTAACCCCTGGTTAGCTCAGTTGGTACAGCGCTCCACCTGTAATGGAGAGGTCCCGCGTCGACACCCGGGAACAGATTTTTTCGGCCGCGCACCAGTCACCTAGGTTCGTTTGGAGATTTGTGTTTGTCCTTTGTCCCTCTTGTTCCCCTTCTCCGGGGTTTACTTTCGTTATAAAAAGAAAGTGGAATTTGAAAATTGAACGAGTTACAAACGGTCTAACGGGTGCCGGCTTTTATCGTAAAAGACGCAGAATACGTCAGTCGTCCCGGCGCTAACAATTGGAATTTGTGCACCGTATATAACGTGACCGAAATAATCGTTATTTGCAATACGACGTTCTGCTCTTTTTTTTTTTTTTTTTCTTTTGCAAGCGCGAGAAGTCCGTTTTTTTTCTGTACCTCCGATTGTATTAATTGCGGTAATAGTGACAGATTTTGTATGTGCACAATCGACTTGTTCCAGAGCGTACTGACATCGCAGTAACGTACCTGGTTCGAAATTGCCTTTTGCTTCTTTATCCGGAGACTATTTTAAAGGGATTATTCAGCTCGCCTATTCGACAAAACAGTTATAATCAAGACATTAATAACAAATGAGAATTGCAACAACAAAACAAATTGATTAATAGGAACAGTAAAGTTGAGACGTAGCTATGTTCTGAAATTTTTATACATTGTCCTTTTTAAAACAAAAAGTGCGAAGGTACAACTGTGTTTTTTCTGGCTTAGAAGAATTGTGACAGAGTGTTTTCTTCAGGAGAGCCCCGAAATTGCAACCTGAAAGCTCCGACATCTTTTCCACGCGAAGAAAATGTCCTTCACTCATAAGGGGGAGCCTATTTTTTAACATTCGAAGCAACGAATACCCGTGACAATATTCTTTCATGGGTCACCTCTCACGGAGATAGGCGAAACCAATGCGTTGTGGAGAATTCATCTGCTAGCGGAGATTCCTAGCCCGCCAGGGGTGCTGCGATCACTTTTCGCCCGCTCTCCGCGAGAATTGCCAGTATTGGCTTACATGGTATTTGGTTTAACTCACCTGCCCAAACTGTATTCGTGCGTCTTTTACGGATGTTTTCGTAATAACTCTGTTCCAATTGAAACTGAACACCCGGTATATGCTAAAGGTCAATAAATTTGCGGCGAATGTATAGCAATTTACGATTTAAAAGGTATGCGCCGAGAAACTGAGATAGAAAGGAGGCGAGGAGAGCGCGTGGGGACGTCAGAACGCGGAACTCTGACTGGAATGTTTAGTGGGTAGACCTGAGGCTAGCTGCCTATGTCTCCACTACACTCGTAGAACGCATTCGAATCTGAGACCCAAATGCCGGACCCTGGCGTTCCGAGTTCTAACGCGTTCGTCGAGTGGCGTGGAGACAAAGGCAGCTAGCTTTATGTCTACCCACTTATCGTCCTAATCAGTGCTCGGAGTTCTCAAGTCCCCGCACACTCTCCTGTCCTTCTCTCTATCTCAGTTCCTCGGCGTATGAAAAGTCTACTTTCAATCACGCAAGGTAATTAGTCGCTTTTTTCTCGCCATCACAGGATGTATAATATCATTCTCTTGCCGGCTCAAGCGCACCTAATGAAGCAATTATTTGTGAGTTTGTTTTGAAGGGTGTACTTCTATGCCCCTCGCATCATCACCTTCGAAGAAAGGTCTCGATGATTTGGGAAATTTTCAGGCGCGTTGTAATAAGCTTACCGGTGAACGACCTCGAGTGTTTCACTCGTGTATTGCCTCGGTTCTTTTTTCGCGCAAGGGGTCGCGAGGCTCAGGTGCCTCACGTGGCGGTCACGGGAGAGGTCAGAAGCGTTAGGAAACTCCGCGTCGTTTCAAAACGTTTTATCCCGAACTTTCTCCTAAACTTCATGTTTTTTTTACGTTTATTTTTTTTTTTAACGAACGCCGGGAATAAATTTTGCCTTTACGAGTGGTCGGTTTCACGACATCCGGAGTTACGTTTTTCCAAAATCCACAATTTAAACCAGGATGCTCGTCATTTGCGCAGTTTCCAACGAACGCCGGACTTGTGAAGTCGTTACGCACGTGTTTCCCGCACGTGCCGCGACGGCTAGTGCACTTTGACGTTTTCTAATCCCATCGTCTGCGTGTTTCGCGCATTGCGAAAGAAACGCAAAGTACCGAACTCAAATGCTTTGCCGAGAACACGAACTGCGTGTTCTCGAAGGCGTGGGCGAGCGCGCGATGTTTCCCCACCTCGTGATGAGGACACTCGTAATTTGTGCGGAATTAATTGCACATTTACAGCTCGTCGGTCGGGGACTCGGGTTCTGCAGGTAGTCGAAGGCAATCTTGCACGCGTTACAAAAAAAAAAAAGAATATGTAGCCGATTACAATTACAATTACTTCTTTAAAAATGTAACTGTTTACAGTAATCAATTATTGCTTCACATTTCCAGGCAGTAATTGATTACTTTTCACGTTCCTTTTTTACCTTTTTATTACGAGCTCAAATATGCACACATATGTTCAAAGTGGTTACATTATGTTTCTTGTATCCTCCTGGTATCTTGGTATGTCTCTTTTTTCTTTCTGGTATCTCGGTATCGTCTTTAGTTGGTCCAACGTTGGAGAAACATAGACCAGTGACGCACGGGCAGACATGTCGATTTTTAGGTAAAAATAGTGAACCCAATAATGTTGCCCCTTTTGGAAACAATTCCATTTTCGAGACCACTATTACTTGTTTTTATATATTCGTATAAATATTACGCTTAGGCCTGCACATTGTATGGTTTAGTTTACATATTTCAGTTGTAAATCAATGCAACAACCGTTTTTTTTTTGTTTTTTTCTTTACGGTTGTGTTATACATGTTTTATTCCAAATAACGCTTTTACAAACTTCATTTGGAATTGCCATTAGGACTTCGTAATGATTTCAACTTTTTCGGCTATATTGTTTAATGGTAACTTTTCTTGAGATCACTGCAACTATGGTTCAATTCAAAAGTTACTCAAGCTTTGACAAACTTGTATTGTGCAGTTAGTATACCTATTCTTCCAAATAAATTATTTCCTTTTTATTGTGCGAGCACAAGATCGTAACGTCCTTTCTTCCTGGACACAGTAACCAACCGATTTATTGATGGACTGATTACATTTTCTCACTTGCACGACAGTTTGAACAAAACTCAAATTCCAAAGTTTCTTTCCAAATCTAAAAAAAGAAAAAGAAAAAAAGAATCGTGCATTCAATTTTGTTTTACAAAATTATGTTTGTGGTTGGGTGCGAGAGGGAGGGCAGTCCTTAAAAATAAAAATACTAAACCATCTAGAAGAAGAATACCGCCAATAAAATACAACAAACTCCACTAGCGTGATCTGCGGTCCATCGAGGAGTGGAGTATGAATGGCTATATCCCCGTCTCTCCAACGCAACGGTCGAAACCCAGGGGCGTTGTCAGCGTCTGCTTCCGTGGATAACGCGAAGTGGGTCCACTGTCACAGGTTGATCGGCGCTGGGCTGAGGATGTGAAGGACTCAAGACACCCGCCTGTGCGCTGGCTTGGAAGTTCCAGTTTAGCTACTCGACGCTGGGTGTGGACTCAACAAGTCGGCACTTGGAGCTGGTCAGGTTCGGTTCCCTTTTTGACAATATAGGCGCGGTTTTGTGGCACACAAACAAGACTTTCTTTTAAGAGCGCAGCTCTTAGGCGCCCGTTTCCGGCTTGAGCGGCGTCGGCGTAACCGCGCGGTGCGTTATGGGACGCGTGACGTCACTGATGACGTCATCAGTGACGCCATCGCCACTGATGACGTCATCGGTATCGGCTTTGTCACTGGTGACGTCACTCATGGCGTCATAGGCATCGTCATCGTCACTGATGACGTCATCAGTGACGTAATCGGCATCCGCATCGTCATCGTCACTGATGACGTCATCAGGGACGTCACTGATGACGTCATCAGCATTCGCATCGGCATCGTCACTGATGACGTCACTGGTGACGTCATCGTGACGTGACCTCCGTGAGGTCACGTGACCCCACTGACGTCACAAGACCCCCGTGAGGTCACGTGACCCTCGCTCGGAGGGAGGAGTAGCAGACAGGATGAGGAGGTGAGGAGGAGGGAGGAAGGATATACCTTTCCCCTCCGTACCCTTCCCTCCTTCTCCTCAAGAGCTGCCCTCTAATACGGCGTTACAGGGAGTTGTAAACGGCTTTCATTTTAGAGCGCAGCTCTTAGGCGCCCGTTTCCGGCTTGAGCGGCGTCGGCGTCACCGTCGCCGTCGCCGTCGGCGTAACCAAGGTCACCCCAAGGTCACGTAACCCCTCTCAAGGTCAACCCAAGGTCACGTGACCCCCGAGGTCACGTGACCCCCCCCCCGCAAGGTCACCGCAAGGTCACGTGACCCCCAAGTCCCGTGACCTCCGAGGTCTCGTGACCCCCAAGGTCACTTGATCCCTCCCAAGGTCACGTGACCCCCAAGGTCTCGTGACCCCCCGAGGTCATGTGACCCCCCAAGATCACGTGGCCCCCAGGTCACGTGGCCCCCCCCTCCCCGAGGTCACGTGACCCCCCTCCCTCCCCCCGAGGTCACGTGACCCCCTCCCCCGAGGTCATGTGACCCCCCGGAGCATATTGCCACGCGCTAGACACACCGGCGGATGGCACAGGCTATCGCATTAAGATAAGCACGTGACATTGGGCAGTGCCGCACACCAGACGCACGGGCCGGTCGCACGAGCGTCTTGCGCTCGTGCCATCGCGTGACTGTGAGCTTTGTTTTTAGGGACATTCTTTTCATCTACTCCGCTGGGACTTGACACTGAAGTGAAGAAGTTAAAGTTCTTGTTTTTCCACGAAGCCGAACTCTTTTTGTGTTGCACATAAAGTCGTGACATTAAGTGGTGGAGGTGCGGGGTAATGTCCTCCACATGCTCACGTCTAGTACATCCTCGAACACCCGTGACCCCAGCCCAGCTAGGGACGCCCACATCGAAGGAAGCACGTCGTTAAGCACCAACGTTCGCTTAAGCCGACGACAGCAAGGCCTACCAGCGGAGTTCGGGCTTCTTTCGGACAAGGCTTCAGCAAGAACCGAGACCTCAGGCACCGGGATCATGTCTTCCCCTGCTGCCCCGAGTCAAATAGTCTTCCAGGTTCCACGAACACCAAAGGCTTTCCACGGGGACCTTTACGAAGACGCGGAAGACTGGGTCGAGCATTTTGATCGGGTAGCGATACTAAACGGCTGGGACGATTCGTTGAAGTTACGGAACGTTTACTTCTCGCTTGAGGACGCAGCCCGCGTTTGGTTTGAAAACCGAGAAACAGGCTTTACGTCATGGGACGAATTCAAGTCCCAGCTTCTGCGGACCTTCGCCAACGCACAGCGCAAGGAGAGGGCTGAGCAGTTGCTTCAGGCAAGAACGCAGCACCCCAATGAGGGCGTCGTCGCGTACGTAGAAGAGATGATTCGCCTCTTCCGTCGTGCCAACCCGATCATGACCGAAGAAAAGAAGGTGCGGCACCTGATGAAAGGCGTCAAGCAAGACCTTTTCGGAGGCCTCGTGAGGAATCCTCCTTCGACGGTGGCTGAGTTTGTCGCAGAGGCATCTACAATCGAGAAAACGCTACAGATGCGCTCCCGGCTGTACGAACGCCAGTTGCCGACTGCCTCGCAAGACCATCTAGTAACGGCTTTCGGTAGCACCAGCGACGTCCTTCGTGAGCTCATTCGAGGTGTCGTCCGTGAGGAACTTCAAAAGTTACAGACACCGGTACTTCAACCCACCGTCGCCCCTGTGTCAGCAATCATCCGGGAAGAAGTTCAAAACGCCCTTGGCATAACACCAGTACAGGAGGAAGCCTCGGAACAGCGCACTCTGTCATACGCTGCCGCCGTGAGGAATTCCGCACCACTCATTGACTTCTCCAGGCAGGCTCCGCCTTATCCGCGGCCAACACGGCAGTTCACTCGACGCCCTAGCGAACAGCGCCCGCCGACAAGGAAGACCGAGGTTTGGCGCACATCAGGTCACAGGCCGCTCTGCTACCACTGTGGCGAAGCAGGGCACGTGTACCGACAGTGCCCATACCGCCAAATGGGACTTCGAGGCTTCTCACCTGATGTTCCCCGCCCGCGCTACGACCAGCGACCACCCGAAATCGAGGACTACCTCAACCAACCGGCTGGTGCTTCAGCTGATCGACGCCAGTCTAGGTCTCCGTCACCGAGACGTCACGAGTATTCTGGACGCCGCTCCTCCCCTGACGCTCCCAGGGCACGATCGCCAAGTCCACGCCGGGGAAACTAAAGGTGGCGACTTCGGGAGGTGAAGTTGCTTGCCGCCGAATCCAAGAAGACCCTCCAACGACGCGAAACGCACAAGACGACGACATGGAGACACCGTACGGCGACGATCAACTAACAACCTCCGACCTCCCCCTGGTTATCGACGGACACGAAGTGACTGCGCTGGTCGACACGGGCGCCGATTATTCCGTGTTAAGTGGGAATCTTGCCGCTCGACTGAAGAAAGTTATGACTGTCTGGGAGGGGCCACAAATCCGCACGGCTGGAGGTCATTTAATTACGCCGGTCGGCAGGTGCACAGCAAGGATCCAGATACGAGGAATTACGTTCATCGCCAGTTTTGTCGTTCTCAAGGAGTGTTCAAGAAAAGTTATACTCGGAATGGACTTCCTCGGAGAGAACGGCGCAATCATAGACCTACGTAGGCAAATGATCACATTTTCCACTGCACGATGCGCTGAAGAGGAGAGTTCAACACTACGGCGTTCTCCACTCCGAGTAATGGATGCCCACGTTTGTCTCCCGCCATGTAGCAGCATGCTCGTGACTGTAAGAACCGACGAGACTGCCTCTTCAGGAATCGCCGAGGCGAACTCTTCTCTTCTGCTGGAACGGGGAATCTGCATAGCCAGGGGTCTCGTTCATCTCCACGACGGACAAACTGAGTTATTACTTACGAACTTTCGCTCCGAACACCAGCATATTTCCCGTGAAACTACCATCGCCTACCTTGAGGACGTCGCTGATGTCAGTGGGTCCTTTTCACTAGAAGCTTCACTGCCAGGCAAGATAACGACAACCTCCACAAGAACATTTGACGTTAATCGTGAGCTCCCAGAAAAAGAAAAGGAACATCTGCTGGATCTTTTACATAGGTATAATGATTGTTTTTCATCGTCATCGAAGGTGCGCCGGACGACTGTCGCCAAACATCGGATCATCACGGATGAAGCAACAACGCCGAAACGACAGCCACCGTACAGGGTCTCGCATAAGGAACGAGAAACGATACGGCAACAGGCCGAAGAAATGCTCCATGACGACGTTATACAGCCATCAAAAAGTCCCTGGGCATCGCCTGTTGTGCTTGTGAGAAAAAAAGATGGTACACTACGATTTTGCGTAGACTACCGTAAGCTAAACACGGTCACCAAGAAGGATGTATACCCGCTGCCCCGCATAGATGATACTCTGGACAGGGTGCGTGGTGCGAAGTACTTCTCATCGATGGATCTCAAAACAGGTTATTGGCAGATCGAAGTTGATGAAAGAGACCGAGAGAAGACCGCTTTCATTACGCCCGATGGTCTTTATGAGTTTAAGGTCCTTCCGTTTGGACTATGCTCGGCGCCGGCCACATTCCAGCGGATGATGGATAGTGTTCTTGCCAACCTCAAGTGGCAAACATGCCTTGTGTACTTAGACGATGTCGTAGTGTTTTCCACGAGCTTTGAACAACACCTGAATCGACTAGAAGCTGTACTGCAAGCCATAAGGACCGCTGGCCTCACACTTAAGCCGGAAAAGTGCCATTTCGCATTCAAAGAGCTCAAATTCCTAGGGCACGTCGTGAGCGCAGAAGGCGTTCTGCCCGACCCTGAGAAGACTTCTGCCGTCGCATTGTTCCCTGCTCCCACCGACAAGAAGACCGTACGACAGTTTCTGGGACTGTGCGCCTATTATAGACGCTTTGTGGAGCAATTTTCCAATATCGCCGAACCGCTCACTCGACTCACGCGTGACGATGTCCCGTTTACGTGGACGGAAGAGCAGCAGTGTGCTTTTGAAGAGCTTCAAGGTCGCCTGCAGTCGGCACCAGTTCTCGCACACTTCGACGAGCTCGCAGAGACCGAGATCCACACTGATGCTAGCAACGTTGGCCTCGGAGCTGTTTTAGTCCAGTGGCAAGATGGAGTCGAACGGGTGATTGCGTATGCCAGCCGCTCACTGACCAAAGCAGAGACTAACTATTCGACCACGGAAAAAAAGTGTCTCGCAATCATTTGGGCCACCATCAAGTTTCGCCCCTACCTTTATGGAAGGCCTTTCAAGGTGGTCACCGACCACCATTCTCTATGCTGGTTGGCCACCCTCAAAGACCCTTCCGGGCGTCTCGCGCGCTGGAGCCTGAGACTTCAGGAATTCGAAATCACCGTCGTGCACAAGTCGGGGCGAAAACACAACGACGCGGACTGTCTCTCTCGTGCTCCTGTTGACCCTGCTCCGCAAACCGAGGAAATGGACGACGCATTTCTCGGAGCTATTGACACTGCGATCATGGCCCAACAGCAACGAACAGACCCCGAGCTTCGTGCTTTTATTGAGCACCTGGAAGGCCGTGATACACCTGTACCAACCGCATTTTCTCGAAGTCAAGGTTCTTTCTGCTTAAAAGACGGTGTTCTGTACAAGAAAAATTTCCAGCCAATCGCAGCTTCATACGTTCTTGTCATTCCGACCGCCCTTCGCGACGAAATTCTTTACGCCAGCCACGACGAGCCAACGTCGGGACACCTTGGTTTTGCCCGCACACTCGCGAGAGTCCGTAAGAAGTATTACTGGCCTCGAATGTATGCTGCTGTACACCATTACGTAAGGACATGCCGCGAGTGCCAGCGGCGTAAGACGCCGCCTGTGAAACCCGCAGGCCTTCTTCAACCAATTGACCCGCCGTCAGCACCATTTGAACAAATCGGAATGGACTTGTTGGGTCCTTTCCCAACCTCGTCCTCAGGTAACAAATGGATCATCGTTGCGACGGACTACCTGACGCGGTACGCCGAGACACGCGCACTCCCCCAAGGAACCGCATTAGAGGTGGCAAAGTTCTTCGTCGACACCGTCGTCTTGCGTCATGGCGCCCCAAAAGTGGTTATAACAGATCGTGGTACCGCATTCACAGCTCAGCTCACGCAAGACGTCATGAGGCTAAGTCAGACGACTCACAGAAAAACTACAGAATATCACCCGCAAACTAACGGCCTCACAGAGCGCCTCAACAAGACAATCGCCGATATGCTGTGCATGTACGTGGACGTCCAACACAGGACATGGGATGAGATTCTTTCCTACATCACGTTCGCGTATAATACGGCCCCACAAGAAACAACGGGTTTCACGCCATTTCGACTAGTGTACGGACGCGAGGCAACGACTACGTTGGACGCCATGCTGCCTCACTTCCCGGACATGATGGATGCCGACGCTGATATCTTCGCGCAACGTGCAGAAGAAGCTCGTCAACTGGCGAGAGTACGAATCCGCCGACAGCAGCTCGTCGACGCCCGCCGCTACAACCTGCGCCGCCGGGACGTCCGATTTCGACCGGGGGATCAAGTATGGGTTTGGACACCTATCCGGCGTCGAGGACTCAGTGAAAAACTTTTGCGAAAGTACTTCGGCCCTTACAAGGTTCTTCGTCGCCTGAGTGACCTCACATACGAAGTCATTCCGGATAGTGGACATCTTTCCTTCCGACGCTCCGCACGCCCTGAGGTCGTCCACGTGGTCCGGCTAAAGCCCTACTACGCCAGACAATAGACACTTCTCACTCTGCATCTATTTTTGTTTAAGCATCGGGACGATGCTTCATCGGAAGGGGAGGGCAGTGCCACGCGCTAGACACACCGGCGGATGGCACAGGCTATCGCATTAAGATAAGCACGTGACATTGGGCAGTGCCGCACACCAGACGCACGGGCCGGTCGCACGAGCGTCTTGCGCTCGTGCCATCGCGTGACTGTGAGCTTTGTTTTTTGGGACATTCTTTTCATCTACTCCGCTGGGACTTGACACTGAAGTGAAGAAGTTAAAGTTCTTGTTTTTCCACGAAGCCGAACTCTTTTTGTGTTGCACATAAAGTCGTGACGATATTAAAGAATGAGGGGAGGAGGAGGAGAAGGTGGAGGAGGAGGAGGGGTCTACCCTCCCCTCAGTACCCTTTCCTCCTCCTCCTCAAGAGCTGCGCTCCAATTCGGCGTTACAGGGAGTTGTAAACGGCTTTTTAGAGCGCAGGTCTTAGGCGCCCGTTTCCGGCTTGAGCGGCGTCGCCGTCGGCGTAACCAAGGTCACCCCAAGGTCATGTGACCCCCAAGGTCACCCCAAGGTCACGTGACCGCCAGGTCACGTAACCCCCCGAGGTCACATGACCTCCCAAGGTCACCTCAAGGTCACGTGACCCCCCAAGGTGACCCCCACATGACCCCCAAGGTCACGTGACCCCCAGGTCGCGTGGCCCCCCCAAGGTCACGTGACCCCTCCCAAGGTCACCCCAAGGTCACGTGACCCCCAGATCATGACCCCCCAAGGTCACCCCAGGTCACGTGACCCCCAAGGTCATGTGACCCCCAAGGTGACCCCCAAGGTCGCGTGACCCCCCAAAGTCATGTGACCCCCCGAGGTCACGTGGCCCCCTCCCCGAGATCACATGACACCCCCCTCCCGAGGTCACGTGACCCCTCCCACTGAGTTCAGGTGACCCCCCTCTGCACCCTTTCCTCCTCCTCCTCAAGAGCTGCGCTCAAATTCGGCGTTACAGGGAGTTGTAAACGGCTTTCACTGTTTTTCTTTTGCCCATATTTCGTATGCCTCCTGCAGTTCTCTGATTGTCACTGCATCTAACAAAAATCTTAACGTCATGGAACAACGGGGAACAGGGGAATCTACTGCAGTGAATGGCAAGGTGACCTGTCGGGCTAACTGGCGTTGTTGTCGCGTGCTCGCGGGAATGGTCATTCACACACCTGTCCTGCTGGCCAATATTCACTGCACCTTATAATACAAGTATCTGATACAAAACCTCGAGGCACACTCAATAACTGCATTCTTGTGATTATTTTTTGTTATGATTTCTGATAGATGCTCGTCTTCCTGTATGAAAATTATGTGAATTCAGGTGCCCCTTCTTTGGGAATATATATCTATCACAAGGACATTCAAATGCAAAATGGACCTTTTCCTAAAAGCGTTCTGAGCACGCGCGAGCGCCCGATGCCAAGCGGCGGAAGTCGGCACGAGAAATCGAGGAAATTTGGAACGAGGCTGTGGATCAGCGAGTAGAACACGTAATTGCAGCAAATATATAATTGTGTTACAGAAAAAGAAAAGAAAGTGGAAGGAAGGAAAAACGCGACATTTGGGTGGACGCCTCGGATGCTCCTCTTTAAAGTCGCGTTGGGCGCGCGACCAGTCAACAACTTCGTAGGAAAAAAGTACCTAGAATGGCGGCTGTACCTCTAGTCGCCGTAGTCGTCAGCTGTGCAACCTGTGCTTCATCGGAATCACCAGCTCTTCACGCCTTCACCGCCTCTTCCTATAGAGTACGGTCAATCCTCCCTCCTGCGGCCGTGCCCATGGTCACCGAACTTTTGAGGATCCGCCAGATTGAGCGAAAGTTTCCTATTTTGGGATTGGTCGTCCCTCAATGGGGCGGGGCGCCGGTGTCCCACATCTCCCGTCGGCACCGGGGAGGTAGAACACCGTCGTTCGCTTCATTTCGGATCCGGCTGCCCGATTTCGGTCCGAAACCGGTCCAAAAACCGTCTGCCCCGGCGGGAACGCTGCCCGGCTCTATCGCAGGGACGGAGTAAAAAACGGCTGTGTGAATGAGGCCTTAAGGCTGGTTCAGACACATGCGTTTGAGTGCGTTTGACTGTGTTACGTCAAGAACCAAAAGCGAGTCACCGGCCCATCTGTGCTTCGCAAAAAACGTGGAATTGCATTCAAGGAATCATCTTGGCACGCGATATAAGCAGCAAAGATGTCCTGGTTTCTTGCAGCCGCAACGCAGTCAAACGTAGTCAAACGCAACTGTCTGAATGAGGCTTTAGGCTTCTGACTGCCTCGTGCCACACCCGTCCGCCGCCATCGCCATAGATGCTCGCTGCTCGCTAGCTTACCTTGTTTTTCGCAGGTCCCCCTGGTTCTCCCTACGAAGCTGATCACGAGGTATGAAAGTCCCAAGGTGCGAACCTTCCTACTGCTCGCGTGCCGTTGCGCGAGCGCCGCAGCTCAGAGAGCGAAGACACTGGAAGCTAAGCTTCCAGTATCGATTGGTAGCGCAAGTCACTTCGTCGATTTTTGGTTCGTGCAGCCACCTCCTGGTGCCTTCGGTATGTGGAAAAGGTCCATTAAAAAGATAATAGAGGTCCTTCCAGTTTGCATTTTTATGTATTCTTAGAACGCTTCTCTGCAGAAAACAAAGACAAAACTAAGCAGAGTATTACTATAAAAAAAGTATAAGGCTGCAAACATTTTCTTAATTTTTGCCCAATATTTGTTTTAATTTTCCTCTTTGTTCTCGGAAATCATGTATCTCTGGGTCCGAGCGGCGCTCTCAATTCAAAGCTTCGGCTGTAGCTGAGCTTTGAATTTGAGAACTTCGTCGCAAGAATGAGAAATGGAAAAGCTCAGCTTCACCGTTTCCTTTATACCTATCCCAAATGCCATTATGCACGGGAGTAGCTGTCAGCGGAAGTGCGCCAAACTATATTTTAAAGATTTCAAAGAGGATTCAGTGTTTGCGCTAGGTAATAGGAATTCCCCAAATGGTATACTGAATCTTTTTTTTTTTTTCTTACACCATTTCACCCAATGGCCAATTCTACCCCTGGTGGATGCCGCATTGTCACTCTAGCGACGACAATAATTAAACAAAATTTTAGGATGCGTCTAAATTTCTTCTTTTTTTCTCAGTCAGCCTTTCTCTTTCGGAATTAGTTGTCCTTCAGAGTTGTGTAGCATTTTAGCAGTAGGCTAAAAGCTCAAAGCATCCGCAACTTTGGGTGCGCCCCAGTCGATAATGCCTGGCTTTATTACAGATGGCGGAACGATCATAGCGTGATATTTTGGCATTCAAATTTCTCGTGGAATCTCCCGCAGGTTTACCAAGGTTGATTTGAAAATTAGGAAAGTGGATTATTGAAAGAAATGAGCCGAGTTCGTGATGAGGTATTTTTGGTGATAGTCGCGTGAAAACAAGAACCCGTGGTGCGAATTATACTGAGCAAGAGTCCAATATCCGGAAAACTACGAGCCAGCGATCGGACTCGAATCAAGGGCGGACCGATTCAAGCTCGAGGTTAGGAAAAGTGTTCCCAACGTTATTAAACAGTATTAACGACCATTGGAAGATCGCATTCGACGTTTGTTCTTTCTAAATGTTAACCTAAACGTTCTGTGCCAGGTTGCTGCTCAATGCAACCGGCGCAAGGTTGCATTGAAGAATATCGAGCATAGTCATAAAAATACCGGGAGTGTTTTTAGCGATCCTCCTTCCTTTTTATTCACAAAGAATCGCAGCAAACAAAACCACTCTGAATCATCTGATCATAGTTTTGCAACGCTTATTACATCGCAGCGTCCTTAGACAAGAGCAATCGAGTACGGGACGTGAACCGGCGACCGCAGTCTAAAGTTGCAATGCTGCTAATGGTGCTCATTGTAGCTGCTTAGAGAGTTTCAAAAGACCTATGCAACCAGAATATTAGACTAAATCCGCACTTTTAGACAATAATCTCACAGAGCCTAGGCGGCTAAAGTAGGAAGCAATCGATTGAGGGTCGTGTAAGAAAGCATGCGTTCGTAAAAGTGAATAACCTATGACTTCAGTTCCGGTGTAAGCTCTTTTGTGTGCATGGCGCCACAAGCTCGACAAATACCTGTAATTGGAACGAACCTTCCCCTGCAGTCTTATAATGCGAGAACTGCAGTATTTGCGAAGCAATCGTTTAGATTGGTCTAGAACGTCCCGTGACGCTATGGTGTCAAGTTGTCGCGTCACGTGACCTGAAGTTACGTTACGCGGTGTCACGTGCCATGAAAACTATTTTTATTGCGAGATGTCACGTGTAATCAGGTATGAGCAGACGGACTCAAGAACGCACCGACGGGCATATTTCTAAGATAACAGATCTCCACTCAATGCCCGATGCGCTCTGGCACATTTAACAATAGGCCGAGATTTTGTCTTTGTGGGCTCTAAATCTTGAAACAAAATATATCTTCGACAGTTACTCGTTTCTTTTTCAGAGACGTCCAGAAGAAAGCGGGCGTTTTTAGAGAGTGGCGCACCCACGCCATTTTTCTCTAGGTATTGGGGATGAGGCGGAGGAGTTTATCCTGCGCAATTCTTTTATTGCTCGACAGTGAAAAAAGGAAAAAAAAAAAAAGGCCGTGAGCGATCAAAAGAAACGATTTTGAAATTGTTTGAGTAAGCACCTGCGTTTCAACAGACCGTTCGATAAGTTACTGGAGGTCGTGCACTACCTTCAATAATCCGCTGAACCGTGTAAGCTCCTTAGCAATTTATTGTTATTTTGAAAAAAACAAAACAAAAAAACATTTAAAATGTGGGGCATCACAATGTGCAAGTAAGCTCTAAAAAAACTCGCGTATTGTTTTTTTATAATTATTTGTATATATAAAAGAAAATATCTAGTGATCTCATAAAGCGGGGTTGGAGAATGGTCCTAAGAGCGTGCACCACGCGCGATATATTTTTTTCTTAATTCGTTTGATTTAGAAACAAGGAGCCCGGTTGCGTATAAACAGCACCTGGCGTTAGCTGCTTTAAATTTTTTGTTCACGCTAGTTTGCTTTGAGACGATGGAATACCTTTGAAGCCCCGGCCTCAACGAAGGAGAGATACGATGTTGTAAAATTTGAAAAAATGACTGAGGGGTTATCGGATATATTGCAGGTGCCGTCCGGGCATGTGGCTGCCCATCAAAAGAAGGGAAACATGGTTTTCGAGAAAACAAAAAGCGAAAAAAGCTGAAGATTTTATAAATCGAAAATACTCGGCAAAACAATAGATTTCTTTCCTTTCTTTCCTTTTTTTCGAATGTTGGAACGGAGTGTTGGTTTAAGTTGTGACCGAAATTTCGATAGTCTTATGTTCAGTTCTGAAGGGGAAAGAACTATCCCTATCTAAGCGAATATGTGCTTGCTTAAGCCTGATGCAGCTGTAATTAATGTTGATTACAAACCCAGATATTTTATTTTATCAAATGCGCGTACGCTTTATTCAGTTAATGAGCAGCCAGCGTATGCTTCTAGAGGAGTTTCACGCACAAACAGATTAACGTAGAAAGTCTATTTGGGACTGTTTCATTAATTTTTATACCTACCCTATTGGAAAACCCCAATATAAACAGCGTATTATGGATATTGGTAAACAATATCTTTTTATTGTATTGCAATACAATATAGACAGTGTATTGGAAAACATTACATTTATTGTATTGTATTCCAATAAGGATTTGTTATGGGATTCCAATATCCATAATACGCTGAAAATATTGGAATCCAATACCGTATAAACCCTTATTGGATCCCCATGTGTCGTATTGGGATCCAATAAGGGTTTACGATTCCAATATACTCAGCGTATTATGGATATTGGAATCCAATATATTATATCGGCTACCAATAAAACTATATACGAGTTGAAATATCACGTTCAGCGCAACATTTCTCTGCAACGCAGTCTCTTCTTGTGTGTATTTCTGAGTGATAAAAAAATGTTGCTGTTGTGAAATTGTGAATAAAGAAGCAAAACACTGGACTTATCCATACCAAATATATTTAACATATTCCTGAACTGGAGGATCTGGCATTTACTGCAAAAGAAAGTTAATTGTTTAGGACTCTTATTCAAAAACTTGATGTTTGAAAACAGAATGTGAAATCCTCACCTTAATGAAGACAGCACCTGCTGGCTGTAGTTATGTAGAAACTGCAAAATAAAAATTTGTGATTAGTCCGCGACAAGTAGCAATCCTTCACCAAGCGGGTAGATTCAAAATTATGTCTGCGTTTGATTGCGGAAAAATAAGCTTCAATGCCACTGCCACAGGTCATTCTGAGCTCGGTCAATTAAATATACGTATCCGCTCGTCTGGCTTCCCTATTCCTGCTTCGCACCTAACTAGAGTATCTGGAATGCTCACCTTTGAGGAAAAACGAACTGGTGCTTGCTTGCTTGTAGGCCGTGGAAACTGGAAGAGAGATTTGCCGTTAGTTGCGTCCAAGTAGCAGTTACTTTGAGTAGCCACGTAAAGTACACTAAGTCTGAAAGATTCAAAATTACATGCGCGGGACATAGATATCCTCTTGCGACGTAACTGGGCACGTGTCAATGTCGCCCGCTTCTATTACAGAAAAATAAGCTTCAATGCAGGAGCTCCCAGTCGTTCTGAGCTCCGTCAATTAAAAATGCTGTACCGGTCGTATGGCTTCAGTATTCCTCCTTCGGGAATCTGGAAATCTCACCTTTGAAGAAAAGCAAACTGGGACCTGCTGGCTCTTAGACTGTGGAAACCGCCAGAAAGATTTGCGATTAGCTGCGTCCAAGTATCAATTTCTTTGACCAGCCACCTACAGCACACTAAGCCGGATAAATTCATATTTACATGTGCGTGACCTAATATGCCTCTTGTGACAAAACTGGGCACACGTTTTGTCGCCTACAGCAACACTGAAGCGAGACAGACAAGAGGTATGGCACCTTTAATTGACGGAGCTCAGAACGAGTAGGGACGCTTTCACTGAAGCTTGTTTCGCTGCAATACACACGTGTATTGCAGTAAAACAAGCTTCAGTGAAAGCGTCCCCAGTCGTTCTGTCAATTAAATATGCCGTACCGCTTGTCTGGCTTCAGTATTGCTGCTTCAGAGCAATCTAGAAAATCTAAAATCCTCACCTTTGACCGAGAACGAACTGGCGCCGGCTGGCTTGTGGGCCATGGAAACTGCAAGAGAGGTTTGCGATTAGTTACGTCCAAGTAACAATTTTTTTGGGGAGCCACCTACAGCACACTCAAAATTACATGCACGGGACACAGATGCCTCATGCGACGGAACTCCCTTCATCCTTGTTTTCTGTTAACTCTGCTCACCTTCACCACTCGCCTCCAATTTCTGCGCTACTTCTTTAATCTCGATTCCCTGGTTCCCAAAGGCCATGCCATGGCTTGCGCCAGTCACGGATCTGTCAGCCCTGCGACTGGCGCTATAGTGGCAAAGGCGCCACAGCACCTGGCACTTGATATGCTCTTTCAATATTTTGAGCACGGCTCAAAACAGGTGGATGGGTGTCTGATATGCCCTTTGCTTAGTTGCGGATCGTTCCGAATCAGAGGGTAGGCGCTTCTGCGACCTGGGCGCATGCTCGGTATTTTACAATAGTTGAAACCAAACTCTGCAGGAATCTTGAAACATAACAAACATAATGTGCACGCCAAAAGGCATAGCAAATGAAACACCCACCATCTATCTATTTTCGTTTCTTGTCCGCAAGAAGCTGTCGTATATGTAGCCTCCCTTGCTTAAGCCGTTCCTCCCTAGTGTCCCGGTTGGGTCTCGTCCTGATGAATCGTCGGTGGAGACCTGAGGAGCGGTCAACATCAGATTAGACCTTTTTGAGACAGAACCATATACTTGCTGAGAGGACGTACACCCAAACGAATCTCAGGCATGTCATTTATAGTGCGTTTTAAATTGAGACGAATGATGTAAAATGAGACGTCAATACTGACGCACCCCTTTTGCGAACCCAAAATTTTGAAGGCCTTGTCCCCCTCGCTAGGGGGACAAGGCCTTCAAAATTTTGGATGAAATTTTTACCTTAACATCCCGACTCAATTCCCATCCCTGAATATTCGACCACCACACTTTTAGAAAAAAAAATATTTTTATATTTTTTTTCAATATTTTTTAGAAAACACCGAGTCATCTACCGCCCCTACAAACGCCTGAACCAAGCATACTCGTACCGTGGCTTGTTTGCTCAGTGCCGCCCCCGAGTTAATTCGGGCTGACAATGTTTTTTTGTTTTTTTTTTTTTCAAATGGAACCCACATTCTGAGTTTCGGTTTGTCTTGTAGAAGCAGGTGGATACTTTTATAAAGCTTCCTCCCTATGCGCTTCTGAGTCAACATTTTTGCAATGGCCAACCCCCGGGCTTTGACTTTGCGCTCCTTGATGAATGCTGAAACTCATATAGGCGGGCAATAGCTCGCCTTGAAAATACTTGTTTTTGGTGGCCGAGAACAAACTCGTGTTCCTGATTGGCAGCCCTGCCAAGAATTGCTGCACATATCCTAAAGATTAGTCTAACACAGATGCTTTGGCCGGACAGAGACACAAAAGCCTGAAACAAGGCCACTATACAGACAGGAAATAGAGTGTCTGTGAGGAATGAAACGCACAACTCAGATAGGCGTCAATCACTCACCTTGAAAACACTTGCCATGCGCGGCAAAGAGCAAACTTCTGGCCTTGATTGGCTGGTGCTTGCCACCAAGACCTGCATGTATAAGAAAGAACCCGGTCTTGGTCAAACTTGGGTGTTTTTGCAGAAGAGAGACAACAAAATACTAATGCAAGACCACTACAGATAAGTTATGGCATTCAAGAGGAATGAAATACAAAACTCATATAGGCGGGCAATAGCTCACCTTGAAAATACTTGCTCTCGGTGGCCGAGAACGAACTCGTGTTCCTGATTGGAAGCCACTTGCTGCGAAGAATACCTGTAGATATCCTAAAGAACCCAGTCTTAGTGTAACACAGATGCTTTGGCCGGACAGAATACAAAAGTCTGATACAAACCACAAAAAGCAGGAAATAGTGTCTGCGAGAGATGAAAAAAGGCCCAAGTGGAGAGGCTCGTTCTGTTTCACGTCAGTCAAATAGTGTAGCTCATTTTGCTAAAACGATGCATATTTGCTAAAAAAAGTATCTATATTTTGCCCCATTTAGCAGAGTTTACTGCCAAGGGTACCTGCACACCAGAATAAGTCAGAATTAGTCCGTTTTTTTTTTCTTCTTTTGATGAGCGACAACAGAATCCTAAACAGATGATGAAACAAAATACGAACACAGCAAGACAGGCTAGTTTGCCTTGATGCAAGCACAGTGCCTCGGCCAACCAAATGAGGTTCTATTCTTTATCACTTGTCATATTTGGTGGGAATAGTAAAGTAAATGAAAAGAAGGCAATCTCTCTTGCAGCCGACAGCTGCAAACAAAATTCATATACCTCAATGAACGACCTGGAAATGAAATTGGGTGGTGGCCAAGTGGTTTAAGGTGTCAAATTTCAAACTTACAGACTGTAGTTTTGGTTTAAGTCCTCCTGGTGTATATTTTTATCCTTATAACTATATTTACATTGTTTTTTTTTTGTATTTTTGAGGCACAAGTACTTAATTTATACGCTAATTCACCTTTAGAAGCGTTTTAATTACACTCCATGCCTTTCTAGTGCTCGTAATTGATTCCTGGTGAAAGCGGTCTTAAACTTTTCTTTTCTTGCTGTCGCTGCTGCTTGCTTTCTCACCTTTAGAATGCTGACAACTCGACACAAAAGTAATGAAAAATGTGTTTAAAATGTCATGAAGATCAGCATTTCCAAGCTGTACCCCTGCTTCATGCCCCGACCATGCCACCATACCATAGCTGAGTGCAGTGACAAATGGTCCCAGGTTTGTCACCCAACCGTTTTTTGGGCTTACGGTGTGGCGCGACTCATGAAGCACCTATGCTTCGCGATGGAGCCAGTGAGCGAGGTGTGACACACTAGAGCTGTGCAAGCCACAGCTTTACAGCCTGCAAAGCGTGGGAAGATCCCTCTCCCTTTGCAGAGCTGGCCTTAGCTCACCGAGAAGCTATTGCAAGCACTAGAAAGCCACAGAGTGTGAATAAAAGCGCTTCTGAAAATGAATTAGTGTGTAAATTATGCATCTATATGTTAAAACTTAAAGAAAAAAGTATATATGTATATATATATATATATATCTATTTAAATACTAAAAAAGGCAAAAAAGAAAATGTTTCCAGGTGGGCTTGCGCCCAGAGCTCCACGGCCCTTGAATTCAGTTCCCTAAAGCCCGCTTCAGACGGAACAATTTCGCCCAGCAATTTCATGTCGCAACACCAGCAACACAGGCCGCCCGCGTTCACATGCAGCAACCGAATTGCTACGACTTGCCATCATCATCATGGAATTTTATTTTTCTTACAGTATTTAGACGCAGTTATATCCTAAAAATATGTTTTTATATCTTTAAATTGCGCTGAGAATACTAACTCGTCTTTTTGAAACAGTTTATTTTCAAAAATGATCCATTTCAAACCAGAACTAAGTCCTCAGTTCTCATCATCACGACCACAGGGGTGTCACGTGAAAATATTGCATTGCTGATTGGCTGCTGCCGCTTCAAACATCTCCGAGTAGTCAGAGTTGCTCGTCCGCTTCGAGCCGACAATCTCAGCAATTCGTGTCGATCCAGAGAAAACTAGGGAACAACCCGCCAGCAGCCCCAAAATTGCTGGAAAGGTTGCCCTGTCTGAAGCGATCCTATACTCTGTTTCATACATAAAGTGCAACGCAGTCAAAGCTAGCACACCCGTTTGCATTGCTGACCGTGCCTATGTTCGCCCCATAAGATAGTGCGTCCCCTGCAAAAAATTTTTAAAAAGTCGGAAAATGTGCCTCCTTGGGGCTAGTAACTGATAGTGGCGTTATGATTTCAACGGAGCACAAATGTTTTTCAAGAAAAAGGAAAAGATAATGTAAACCACCTTAAATTGTTTTCGTGTTCATCTGTGTGGCAGCCGCTGTGGGTTTTCGGGTTGTGTGGCACTGGCTGGTTTTGAGAAGATGGCGTGTTACGCAGCAAGCTCAAGTACCTCTCCAGCTCGGATGTTTTCGAAGATTCGTTGTGCGAAAATCTTGAAAGAGTGCAAGCAGATGATCGCCAATGTGTACGGGAGTATAAGAACACATTTCCCGGAGAATTCTGTCGTGAAGTCCTGGAGACGGCCAGTAACACACTGGAGTGTGCCCTGTACTGTCGCGAAGAGCAAGGCGCAGTGCCTATCTGGCAAGGTGGCGTCCCCGAAGCAAAGACCTCGCAACGTGAAAGTTTTGAGCACGGGGACCGTCAAGCATGACGAGTTCACACAGAACGCCATTCGCCTGAAGGTGCATCGCAAGTGCTCCGAGAGGGAGATTCCTACCCTTGACAGCTATTTCAAAATAAACTGTACAGGCCACAACTATTGTCGATTAACGTTTTATTTATAAATTTTGGGACAAGGCCGCTATCAGATCAATTCCTCATTCCACGCTGCACGAAAAAAAAATATAACTCGGTGCTGGAGGCAAATAACACTTGCAAAGCGGCAGACCAGATGGTAAAAACCTGGCCTCTCGGCGACTTATAAATAAAAATCAAGAAGGAGGAACTAAAATATGCATTTCGTCAATGCGCACAATCTTGCACGAAAAGTATGTCTAAAAAAGAAAAAAAACAAAAAAACTTTGCGCGTAAAATGGGTTCGAACCACAGCCACCGAGACGTCAATATCGCCAGAGGATCGCCTTCTACCACTCAACCACGAAACGCGCGGAGTAACACTTTTTCTATTTTTTCATGCGCACCACTTTAGTACCTTTGACAGCGTTGCACGCTAAGTATGAAACAGAGTATAAGACACCCTATTGTCTGGTACAGAGACCATTTATGAACGCTTGGGTGTTTAAACGATGTACTACACATTTTACAAAAAGAGAAAAAAAAAACATTGGGTGTTTAAACGTTGTACTACCCTTTTTTCAATAGAAAAAAAGCAACAATAAAAAAACACATTTCAGAAGAAAAAGTTAAGAAAACGGATTGTACCATTATGTTCAGTGAAGTTTGGTGACAAGACTCGGGACTCGAGCAGGAATGCAGTTATCCTTGGTGTGACCCCATGAGACTGTCTTGCTGCCTTTGCTGGGGTTTATCTAACTGAAGTACCTGTACGAAAAGTAGAACACATGTGCATAACACTCATTATTCACAAGAAAATTTGTCAATGTCCAAAATGACCCATGAAGAAAATTATGCGAGGAATTTTCAGGCTGCGTTGGCCGAGTCACCTCTCGTGGCCAATGTTTCATAGCAACTTTAATTGTAGTGAACAGTTATAGGGTATATTACGAACAAAGTGCAATTTGGTTTTGTAGGAAACTATAACACACAAAACAACACTTGAATACAGTATGTTGAGGTACCTCTAAACAAACTCCAGGGTTCCATGGCGCCTCCTTCAGATACCTGATGTTGAACATGAAATATGTGCACCAAGGAGTGAGCAAACAGCGACTTCAAATTTGTCTCTAACACCAGCGACATGTCGACAAGGAGTGCAACGTGTAGAAGGTCGTCTAGAAGTGTGCCAAGATGAAAAAGCAAGATGTAACGATATCAGAATAAGATCACACCAACGAGGCACCATTGTGGTGAGACAATCTACGATGTAGAGACAGTAATCGGGAGTCAACCGACGTACGGCCGCGATTTACTTTGTGGCGACTGAAATGAAACATGGCAAAAAAAAAAAGAAAAAAAATTAAAAATTAGAAAACTCGTCTTTTTTTTTTTTTTTACATTATTCGTTGAGCGCAGTTGGTAGCAGAGCAGTTGGGCGGCGTCACGAAAATCTAACAGACTCGCTAGCTTTTCTCAACTTCGTACGGCGCCAGTCGGCGCCACAGATGAATGGTCGGCACTCTTAGTCTACCAGGGAAGAAAAAAGTACGAGCTCGGAGCCCAGCGTCGATCGCGACTTTCGTAAAGATTGCAGTTCAGATTGCAAATACATAATTAGATTTGGGCCCACCAGCACTGTCATCCTGTCAGTAAATTAATATCTGCTTTTATACAGATGAAAAACAAATTAAGATTTCCAACGTACAGTCGGAGGCGTCTCGGGCAACGACTCAGCAGAATCTCGATAATACAAATCTCTCCCCCCCATTCCACTCCACCCACTCCCCTCACATTAAGTGACCCAAATATTAACCGGCAATGCAATTTGTCACTACGTATTGCGCCATCTAGCGGCTGCAAAATAAAAGACCGGGTAGGCCAGGACAGCCCGGATCGCAAGGACTGCAGGCGGGTGCATTTAGAAACCAAGTGTGAATGTGGCATTTTGGATCGGCATGAGCCTTTTTGGGAACCGTTCTTCTTAAAAGTAAGTCCCGACTTCACGTCTCCATGAACCCAGCGGGTTTCTGTAGCATCTTGCCTACTCCTATAGGAGTAGGTGAGATGCTGGGGTTCGATAGGGTTCCCCAAAAAAATAAATGTCGCTACTGCTGCGTGAAAGACTGTCACAGTCACGAAGGCGACTCAAGCGTCAAACTATACCGCTTCCCCTCGAGATCTTCGGAAGTGACATGGCAACAGAAGTGGATCACTGCAGTGTGATGCATCAGGTAAGTAAATCTACAGTAATTGTTGCTGTTGAAGTGAACGAAAATAGATGTGCAGGCTTGGAAAGTGGTCTGACGAACTTGTTTTGCAGACTACTCAGCAAAATAATTTTATACAAGTTGTTCTACGAGTCACTATAATCCGTTGCAACCTAAGAACGAAGGGCGAGGGTAAGACGGGTCGGGGAGGAGGAAGCAGACGGAACGCTGGAGAAGAGAGGGGAAAACCTCCTTCTCTCTTTAGCGTTCCGCCTGCTTCCTCCTCCCCGGCCCGTCTTACCCTCGCCCTTCGTTCTTAGGTTGCAAGAGACTATAGACACCGCATAGGGAAATACAACAGGAACAATTGGGCCGATTGTTGTTTCGCTGTGACGTCCAGAATCAGGCGATCAGGCCTTCAAGAAGCGAGAGGCCCGTCCCGGCAGTCGTAGTTGTATGTGCGCATAGCCGTTCGGCACACGCGCGGTCGTAACCAAAACCTTCCAAACCTGCGAGTTCTCAAATAGTAAATTTTCGCAGCACATAAAGCTTTGTTTGTTTCGGCAACAAAATTTAACGCTGAATCTGGTAACAAATGTGACGGCATGCAGAAAACAGGATGCGTAAGTTTTTTTTTTAGAAAGAGCTCAAGTGAAGCGTAAATATCCTTCTCACATGTGCACTTTGTTGCCTGTCACCTTTTCACACCAGGCTTGCATATCACGGTACAGCCATTGTAACGCGCATACTGTTCTCTAGCATGCAGAGTATGTTTCTAATTACTCACATTTTCTAGCCGGGGGCGAGCGCGAGGAAACAGGAAGAGCGTGCCGCACCAGGCTGGGGCCGCGCAGGAACGATGGAGCCGTTCTGGCTGGTCTGGCTCATGGCGACTCCTGGAGCGTTCCGCCAGCGAGGTTCAGATCAGGACCGGCGGAAACGGCGAGCCCTGGCCACACCGACCTAGGCCATGACGATCCCGGAGTGGTTCCGCAGCGAGACTCGGGCTGTGATAGCCCGGAACAGCTTGCTTACGCAGCGCTGGCGTGGGGAGAACGATCCGCAGGCCTGGACACGGACAGCGACTGCGAGCTCTGAATGACGGGCGACAACCCGGCTCGGCGGGCCGCAGTGCCGGCTCTCGAAGACGGACAACTGGGAAGTATAGTAAACCGATTCGCAATCTTCTCGTTGTATTGTGTCACTCCCTGGGAGACGAGCGAAGCACATGCCAATCGCGCGGCGATTATTACAGAGAGACCCCACAAGTGGTGAAGACAACTCAAACTGGTGTCCAAATGACAACTCTAGAATATGCTTGCCGGCTAGCAATGCTGGGTAACAAAGACTTTCGAACTGATAGCCGCCCGGAAACTTCTGTAAAGCTATACATACATTCAGGCTCGAATCGTTCACTGAAAATAAAGCTACAAGTGTCTCAGCAGACCTAATAATGCGAAATCCCCACATGGTAATGCAGCAAGCACAAAAAGAAACAAAGAAATATCCCTTACCTTTCCTCCCACGACCGTTTCTTTCCTTCGCGCTCAGCAGCTCGCTGGCGGGGCAAATTGCCCAGTGTGCACAGACGCCGCCGACGATTCCTAGCACTTCTAGCAACACTAAAGTTTTCCTTTCGTTTTTATTTTTATTAACCCTTTTAGGTACTTTAAAAAATTTTTGTGTATTCTTAGGACACATTCAATATAAAAATAGTGTTTTTGGGACCCAAAGCAATACTCATGCAAAATGTTTAACGTATCTTAGGAAATACATTTTCTGGTTTCGGTTTCGCGGTCTCGACTTGTCATGATTTGCTAAACGACAGGCTCTATAAGAATATTTCTTTATGTATCCCTGCTATTAGTCGTGTTTTTGTGCCCGTGCCTCTAAACCCTTGATTCAGGCCATTTCATTCTGTCAAGCAGATTTTTTTTTTCCTTTTCTAGACCGTTCTTGCAATTGCAAATGCAATTATGGAAACAAATTTTATTTGATTTGGTTTGATATATGCTTCCTACACGCACGTATATGCATGCATAGGGAACGGTTCCATCGTATGCCTTTATGTAGCGACAATAGCATCTAATTCATGGGGAAAATAAAAAAAAGAAATGTCCACCTTTTTACAACGAAGCTGTTTATGGCTAGGATTCCGGGGATTTTTTATGTGCGTCAACAAGAACTCTACGCTCAGACCGCCGCACGCTCCGCACGCACGCGCCTTCCCCATATAAAAGATTCGAAGTAAAATAACCAAAATAAAGCGTTGCCGAACGCGCGTGCATGATGCCATTTGTTTAGGCTCTTCTTTTAGAACAGTTACTGCTGCAGACACCGGCACATGCGGCGCGTGGAACACCGTTCCCTGCCTTATCCTTGATGCTCGGATAATTTAACAATGGGTTTGTTCAGTAGATTAGTTATCAATAGGCACCATTTTCAAGATCAGTAGACTCGAAGGTAGAAAATAAAGGTTTCTCAAATATTTGCCGCTGTGCGCCCCGTGTCGGCCATGTCTACGCTCGCACCGCACTCTTTTTGTCGTCGTTCCAAGCGCCGGGGTGGCGGTCCCGTCGCGCGCGTCTACTTTCCGCCAGGTGGCGGTCCCGTCGCGCGTGTCTAGTTTCCTCCGACTCCTGGGGGCGGCGATAGTCGTAACGCGAAATAATGACCACCGATTAAGAGAACAATAAATGTGTGTGCGTACCTTTCGTCATGCTGACCACCGATTTAGACAATAGATGTGTTCGCACCTTTGTTCAAAATTTTGTTTCACGTCTGTGTCGAGTGATAAACAGCTTCGCTGGTCATCCACCTTTAAAGAGTGGAACGGCTTTTTTTTTTCATTCGGGTGCAGCCAAGAGAGATGTGACGCGATAGCATCTAAAATCCTTTGTACCACTTCAGAGGTCCATATCAAGCTTTGCGTTCTCGGTTTTCCCCTGCCCGGCGTTACGTTGGCGCCAATTTTCTCCTTCAAATTGAATCTGCGTATAACTGCGCACCAATTCAGATTTTCCCTTTGAATTCAGCGGATAAGTTCTAAACGTTAAATTCACGAGGGAACTCAAATTCGTCTATAACAAACAACCTCAGGATTTCCGACAAAATGTATGCGGGGAATATTGAATAGGTTATAATTATGCACCGATTTAGGTTTCAGTGCTGAATTTATCTATTTCGTTTCGACGAAACATTTAATTTGGTGGCCCTAAAAAGGCTATTGCTTTTAAAATGCAAAAGTCGACGCGGAACGCGACTTCGTCTGCTGCTTGCGCAGGGATTGCGTTGCTGTCAGAATGCCGAGCTCTTATTGGCTGATTAAAAATATTATTGGGTAGACCTCGAGACATCTAGCATTGAGGTCTACCCATTATCCTTCCAATCAAAGCCAATCAGAACTCGATGTCGTTCTGACGTCACTGCAATCCCTACGCAAGAAGCAGACGACTCGCTCTCCGCATTTATATATTGTCAGCTTGGCTGTTCGAATCTCGCTGCCGTGAACTGGTGTTTCTTTTCGAACACACTAACAACTTACAAAGACGCTGAAATGAAAAACAAATTAGTTGAAAGGGCTTATATGGGACAGGTATACTTCTTTTTTGATGACAAGAAATTGTTTTTGCAATATTTACGCCGGTAGACGCAATCTAGGTGGGATGTAGCTTGCCCTAGGCCCCGCCGATTAACGTAGTTAACTACGTTCCATTTCTCGGCACTCCCTGGTTGGAGAGATGACTGGCGTGCGGATTGTTCGTTGTAAATTTTTTTCTCGGCGCCGTAATAGTATTTTTATCGGGTATATATTTACGTTTGAAAAAAAAATAATCTAGATAGAGTCATACTTGTTTCTAAAAGTGTCCCAAGATTGCCTTTTCCGCATAGGCATGAAACGATAACAAGCATGGTTGCCGGCGTCGGCGGAGTACTTAAAAAGAGCAGCTTGTTAAACTCGTCTATATTCAAGAGGGCGAGTCGTTTGGTGTTCATCGAGGTGTTTAGATGAATATCTCCTCAACCGACGTAGTTTACAGTAAACAAAGGTCTCAAGTACGCGCCTCCGGAAACTCTGTCCGGGTGCTTATTTTCGTAGCGGGAATGTCCTAAAGCCTAGCGCCCCACGTCAACTATGTCGCTCGATGTGACCGAATTGTTTCATATCGTTTGCCCGTGTTGATGCTGAATAAAGATGTTGGTTCCCGTAAAAGCGACCCCGCTGCTCTACGAGTTGTGCAAACGTCGTGATTGCAACCATGCGTGTCAATACCAAGATACCTACACAGGTAAGAATTTGCGAGATATTTGATTGGAGGCTATCTGGCGATCGGCACGCATCAAGTTCGTCTAGATATTTTCCCGTTGTTTTTGCTTCAAAATTAAGTAGCTCAAGTTTTGCAGTGCACCTGGCCTGCCAAAAAGAATGTTTTTAGGCCGCGTTTTAATTGTGCGTCATGACGCTCACTCGCCTTGCTCGTAAATGCATGCGAAAAAAAAATATGGAGTGACTGCATCTTTATTTTGTTGTTTTTGCTTACTCCTTTCGGTCGCTTTATTTTATCAAAAATCGACAGACGCTCGTATTGCACCGTGGATCGAGCATGATGGAAAGCTAGAACGGCGCTTTTTTGGTCGCATCGTATGAGCTTAGCAGGGGTTTTGGACGGGGGCGGAATAGCAGACGGACAAATGTGAAAACGGACGCCGACGTGCAGCTTTAGTATCCGCGTCTCACGGGCATCGCAAATGACGATAGACGGTGGTGAAATAGCAGACGGTGCCGGAGGCTGCCGTGCGTCTGCTCGCACCATTGAGGTAGGAAGCGTCTGAAGGCAACATTACGCCACCAGGGGTGAGGCTTGAAGTGTGGAGGGACATGCCCCCCAACGATGACCAAAACCAAAAGACGCTATTGGACGAAAGCTGACTTGGCACCAAGAGCTATTTTGGTTACCCATGGGAGCGTTCCCATCGACCGCGTCCTCTACTTCCCGCATCACTTTGGATTGTCTTGTTTGGCTCGCGTGAGTCGGTATGTCGCCCCTAGAGTCACTGAATGTTCCCAGAGTGCCGAATTTCATTCAGTTCGCTTACCAAAAGTGAATCCCGCAGAATCCAGTTCTGACTAGCTGGCCATTTTTTCTGCGAATTTGGAGACGGGCCCAAAACAATAAAAAACGTGTATAAAAGGTTTTCGCGTTACCACGGCTACGGCGGGTACGCACGGGTGGAAGCTTTGGGCATCAAAGAGTTAGGACCGAATGGAAGGTGCGTTGATTTTCTCTAGATTTGTTTTATATCAAGTAGCTGCTAATCTGGTTCACCACAGAAGATCGCCGGCTCACTGGCTCACTCCTGCTGCGCTGGTGCTGCGTTTGAAACTCTACACCTTAGACCCTGAGCCTAACACTCGACTTCGATGTGTTTCGAGGCGAGAGATAGAGACGAGACAGCGATGAGCAAGTCGCGCACCACTCGGAACGAAGGAAATAACTTTAATAAAAACAAACCAGTGTCACGACAAACCATCAAAGTAGATTGAAGAGCTCGCCGAGAATGAGCGCCGCACTGTACGTGCCTCGCTTCGACCGCACAGTGCAGTGCCATTTTGGAGACGTGTTGGAGCGGTACTGCTGCGCCGCGACTCGATTAGAAAACGAAACTTGGAAGTTTGGGTACTCTGGGAACATTCCGTGACTCTACTCGCCTTCTCCTCTTCCAACCTTTATGGCTCGCAAGAATAGCAGGCCGTGTCAGACGCCACATGACGCACCGGATGGCGCGAAAAGAAGACACTAGGCTTGTTAGCGCGTTCGGTCAAGCAGACAAGCCAATCCAGTAGTATGGGCGAGGCGACTGACCTGTGGGCTGGTCTTAGAGCGCGCGTGCCATGACCTCCACCTAAATTACGTCTAACGCTGTAAATATTGCGCGGAAAACTCTATTTCGTCGCAAGATTGCTGAAAAAATACGTGTCCCATTAATGCCCTTTAAAAGTGTTAATTTAAGTTTTTTTTTTTTGAGTAATCAGTGACCCTGTAATCAGGGAACTTGCGGACAGTAACACGCTCACTCTCGGTTCTTAGCAAACAAACCTCGCCGCCTCAGGACACCTCGCCAGTGAGTGCTTTGACTTCCCTCCTTGATGCGCGTCTGCTAGTTGTTAGACAAAAACAACGTACCGCTCGAGTTATTTCGTCTGCACCCTCTGAAAGGCGAAGTCGAGCTCGCTCGTAAAGACCTGCACTTCCGAAAGTCGCAGGAAAGGTAAGACAGACGCAGACGACGTTGCGAGCAGACGACGTTGCAAAGGAGCAGACGACACTCAGATAGGGGGTCGCGATCAGCCAATCAGGGCTTTGCGTTCTGACGTCACCGCTACTTCCTTTCTTATGCGCAGAAGACGAAAATGAGCCCACTTGCGAGGCGTATTGCTTTAATCGTATAAGTAGTTGAGGGCTTGGTATACGGGCAGAAACTGAGGGAGAGGAGGAGAGGAGAGCGCACGGAGACGTAAGAACGCTGAGCTCTGATTAGGATGATTAGTGGGTAGACCTAAAGCTACCAGGTTTTGTCTCCACTGCTTTCGTCGAACCCGTTAAAACATGGAACGCCGACGTCCGGCGTTTGGCTACAGTGGCTTAAAGGGGGTAGTGTAACGAACGAAACCTGAGAAGCGGCACAGCGTTGGAAGACGGTCGCGGGTGGCGCTGGCGCTTGCAGCACCGCTTGGCCAGCTTGGCTCCGGCCAGCTCCGGCCGATTCGCTGCTGTCGACTACACTGTCGTCTGCTAGTTTTACATTTTTTTTCACCTTCAAACACAAATCATGTCGTTGGAAGTTCACTGGAAACAAATAATTGTTTTGAGGTATTTTTATTAGTTATGAAGCGTGTGCCTCTATCTGCCGGCCGGTTGAGGCACCCTAACGGAGTTGCGGATCAAAGCGCCACCTACACTGTCTTCCAAGGGGCGGCCGTTTCCGATGCATGGTGGAGGCTGCGCGGTAACTACACTACCCCCTGTAAACCACTGTAGTTTGGCTTTCGCATTCCAACGGGCAAGCATGCGTCACAAAAAAAAAAAAAAATTAAGATTTTTTTTTTTGGATGGCTGCGTTTAGAATTTTTCGAGCTACTCCATGCCCTTGACTAGGAGGGCAACCTTAAAGAAGTCAGAAGGTCAGCGCAGGCCAAAACCATGCCAGGGACAACCTGCTGATCGTCTCCGGCAAACTTGTTGAGGAACAAACAAAAATTAAAGGAGATATAGAGATCTTGGACGAAGCCTTATCAGACAAGCATCAGCTTCGCGGCGATCGGACGACGTCTTTTAAATATGACGAGATTGGCGCTTGTACTTCGGCTGCTTTGGAAACCGCATTTATACGTTCTACTCTTTATATTTTACGTTATTGATACTGGGGGCGTGTCGTCCGCTAGATGTACGCACCTGCACGTTAACCAGTTGGGGTAAAAATAAGCGGGGAATATTGCCGCGGATTGAGTTGTTTTGAAATTTGGTCGGGAAGCTTTTGGTTGTCTTCTGCTCTAATCCCAGGAGACGCGTGTACTGAGCCGTCCTGCGCAGCAGCAGTCACGCACTTTGTGCCCCAGAGAGCTCCGAAAAGGCATTTTTCTATTCATCGACATCAGCATCACTCTCATCTAAGCTAGGTGTCACAGGATTTCGCTCATATAAAGGGCTTCGCCGATACTAATCGCCACAATGATCAGAATCGCTATCACTAGTATCAACGTAATCATATAATCATGATTATGACCATCTTAGTATCACAATCATTGTCATGGTCATCAATATTTAAAAATAGTATTATGAACAGTTTAAGAATTAAAAATTTCATGTCGAATAGTTAGAAAAAATATTGGTTACATTGATGTCACATATTGTAAAGCGTTTGGTCGCCACAGTATGACTGGTAACCTGGTGATTTCAACGCTTACTATGCTGTAGCAATGAAACAAATGTGTAAGGTTTACTGCTTTATTTGTGAAATAGTTATGCACCAACTTTTCTTTTATTTCTCACCGGTAAATAAATTTGCAGAAAACAAAGTACAGACATCCATATAATTGTTCACGGCAGACGTATTCGGAGAGGGGGGGAGGGTTTATGTAATGCCAAATAGCAGAGACGAATTGCCTTACATAACGTACGTGCTTTCATTGTTTACTGCTGTTTCCCAGTTATACGTTTTTTTTTTTTTTTCCGAAAGACGCGTAGTACGACCGTCTTTTTTTTTTTTACGCGGTATTTACAGAGCCACTAATGCGAGTTCTTGTACACGCTGTAGTATTTGTTTCGCCTAAAAAGAAAATAAGGCGAGGATGAAGTTAAGAAAGGTTCATTAAAGTTGGAATTGAAATCAGCTAAGTTTAGTTTGATGAGCAAGCAAAAATATAGCTGAAGAAATTATTCGTAAAACAAAAATGTATACGAATCACCGCACATCGCTACGGTTGAGTTCTCCGTACTCTAAAAGTAGGCTGTTCTATTAGCACGCCACCGTTATTCAGCTCAACATGGAACTGCACCCTACTAAGCGAAGCTTCCCAGTGGGCAGAGGTGTGCAAAATCACATGCGAAGAGGGAATTATGAAAGTTGAATTCTGCCTCCCCCAATTTCCCGCGGAATTTTCTTAGATACATTGAGTGGTTCGCTCTACGAACATGGTTTGTTTTTAGTCCCTGAATATACTAGTATTTAAAGCTTCCCTTTCTTTCTCTAGTTGCTATTTTGCGAGAGCAAAGAGCGAAGGATTATACTACCCCACGGAAACGCCCTGCATAATCCGTTATGCTTCGCAATTTTTGTAACATTTTTATAACATCAAATGAAGAGACCGCGAAATAATAATAAGTTAGACCTTAACTGCCTGCTTTTTGGGTATTGCGAAACATACTAAATAAAGACATAGAATAGTTCCAGAGAACAACCTTCTATGACCTCCGCTGGAGTTAGAGAATTAAGCCAACCGAGCGCTCTCATTGAGTAATCTACGCCGTATTAACGCCAGAAATCAATTGTCAGTGATTTTCATCCCCAAAGTCTTTAATGCATAACATGCAATGCTTTAGGAGCGATCGCCAAAACTTGCTTAGAAAACATTAAAAAGACGTTTCTGAGAATAAAAAAAAAAATAATTTCACGTAGCGCGACGTCATGCGACCTCAGGTCACGTGACGTCACGGTCTCAATTAGTGATGTCACACAACGTCATTAGTAAATATACAAAAAAATCAATTTCCCCGCTAGATATAGCATAAAATCCATTCCTCCGTGACCACTATCGTAGGATACAACAATAATTTGTGCATCCACTCAATTTCCCCACTACACTGAGCCTACAAATTGCACAGGACACCGCGTACACGTAAGGAAAACTTATTGAAGTTAGAGATGCGGTTGAAAAATATAAATATAAATAAGCGCATGTAAAACGTTTGCGCGGAAGCTTTGAATACTTAATGAATCATGGTTCCAAGGTAATAAGCGACATGATTTTCCAGGGCTTTCTGTATCTGGCAGCCAGTAAGCCAGTCCGGGCACATGTCTGCCTGTCGGGCCAGCAGCCTTCGGAAGCTCTGCCTGCTCCGGTAAAATTTGGCTGCACATGAACCGTGTGTTGTAGCCCTCAACTGCGACGCTACGAAGGGGTTCAGACATGAAGATTGGATGTCTGGGTGCTCTGGGGAATCACCCACCCCAGTGGAGCTCAGTCAAGGATGATGATGACCAGCAAGCAGCTCCGTTTTTCTTGAGGAATTTCGAAAATAAACGCATACAACATTTTACGCAGAATATTTTCGGGATAGAATTATATATAAAGATTTTATTAGAAAACTGTAACCTAAAAGCGTAATACCCCCTAAATATAGCGCAAACACCAAAATTTGTGCGAACTTACACAGTAATTTCATTTCCAAGCTAAATTTAGAGGGAAAATTCTAAATTGGGCGGAAAAACGTAATAGAAGACACTTATTTCGCATTCCGTGATTTAAAAATATTTTTTGACGTTTACGTGTTTCTTTTCCTACAGCGTACTGGTCTCCTTGGGATGTCTTCAAAATTCGAAAGATCTTCCAATCTACACGGGGCTATTCGTCAGCTCAGCTCAATCCATTATACCAGTGCTTTTGATGTCGCACTGTTCCGTTGAAACAACAGAGCCGAACGTATAAGTGAGAGATTTTTCATAAATATTAAGCTTTCAAAACTAGTCGACACCTCTCTGAAACCTCGTTTCAAAAACACTGCGGCAGCCACCTTGTTTGATTGGTCTAGCTTCTCCCACTCGCACTTTTGGCCCGGCTTTTTCTCTACTTGGTTTCACCTTAAGTCCAAATGCAGCCGACGCTAGGAGCTGATGGGACCGATCAGACAACGTCAAAAGCGTCATGTTTCTCTACGCGTTCTATCATCGCTCAATCAATCATAAACAAAAAGGGCCAAGTGACTCGCGCCCTTTTGCACTGCTTGATTGCTCTCATTACCTCGTAGCGTCTGTTGAATCTGAACTTAGCTGAAACGAAGTATAGTTTTGTGAAAATTACATTTCGTGTTCCTTTTGTCTCGGATGCACCAGGGAGCTGCCCTGCCGGTTCTTTGTTATGAGCATGCGTGTATATGCGATCCTGACAACAGCGTGAGGCATTTCCGAAAAATGCAGGAGCGCACGTGCCTAGCTTTAAACGGCGTTTAAACGCGCACTCTCGTACCCCTAACTGCATGGCCACAGAAGGTTGTCCCCGAATATAGTAAGGAAATCAGCCTGCGTCGAGTAGGCAAAATAATCTTTAAAAACTTCCGTGAGAGATAATCTGCTTCGATGAAATAACCCGATTTGGCGAGTATAAAGTGGAGTTTGCTTGTCCCTAGTACAACTTTCATCTGTCATGCTTATCATAAAGAAACGGCACTGAAACGCAGTGCCGTTTGGAATTTGCGAAGTTCTCCCGCACGGATTATTTTGAGCAAGAGCATTTTGTAAAACATAGTTAATGAAACCGTTATAAGCAAACTGTATGAGCACGTGACAATTGAATAACTGTAATCGCATGGAACTGCTTTAGGTAAGTCTTCTTGAGTGTTCAGGTCGCGGATTCAGCTTTTGCGCTAAGGGTGATCTTCTCGACTTAGTGCTAGGGCTTGTTTCAAGAACCCCAAAACCTGAATTTATTCCACTCTTTTTGTTATAAATTCTGCTAATCGTTTTTCTTTACCTAAAAAAATATAAAAATACTGTAATTTCGGAATTTGGTCTGTTTTCTAAATTCGGCCGCACATATCAGTTTATATGGGCCAGATATTAGGTTCAGAAAATGTTTAAAACTTTGTTTATTCCTATCTGCTTTAATCTAAGTACTACAAATACGAAACCAGAAATTGGGAAGTTTATAACTACCTCCGAAAATTATACCATCATAAAACGTATGAAACCAAACAAGCAAAATGATTATCTTTACGAGCGTTTATATTTCTCATAACTTTTTGTTCTTAAATTGAAAAGGACCTGTATATAAAAACTATGCCGCTATAAAACAAAGTTGATCAGCCTGCCGACACCAAGTTTTTTAGGGGTCTGTAACGTGAATTGAAAATTATTATAACAATATTATATCTACGCAAGCAACTACGCGAATAAGACAAACCAACAAAACAAGTATCGTTTACGTTTACCTAAAGTCTTTTTGGAAAATACAACAATAATAACAACAACAAAAATACAATGCGTCTCATCTGGAAGCGACATAAGATAAGCAGGCAGTGCTTAAGCGCAAATGACGTTGCAGGCAACACCAACACATCGAAAATGTGCCCCAGGCAGGCTTTCGCTCGGATGTCTCAGGAAAAGAAGAAAAATAACAGATGGTTGTAGTTTCCGCGTATTCTACCGTCGCACGGGCTGTCTTTTCGTTTCTTGTTCTCACTCTAGTTTAGCCCTTGTCATCGTTGCGTGAAAGCGGTCGATTGCCATGATGGCCCGTTTAGCTCTCCCATTTACGAGATTGGCCTACGTAACAGCTTTCACTGTTCTGCGGTAATGCTTTTGACAACCGATCATTTCTTTGCGGTTGTTACCAACAATTCTGGTCAACCGCAAGTCTCTAATAGGATATGCAGTGGCGAATTGCGTAAAGGAAGCGAAGTAAAACGCGAATATTCTCGCGGTTGCTTTTAAAGCCAAGACGTTTAGCTGTTAACCCAATGAGGTATACTAATATTTATATTTTTATAATTTGGGCGTTAAATTTTAATAATGTTTTGATTGATACCTATTGCCTTACCTGAAAAAAAGATTGTTGCAAGGGCATATGTGCCTCACATAAGCTCATATGATTACACATGGCATATATTAAAGCTAATCAGAAAGTATTGATAGAATACTATTTGCTACACGTTTTCACAATAATTACCGATAAAATGCCTCAAACTTGTTGATTTTTATATTTCGAAGACCTTCTTCACTGAAATAAAAAATAATGCTTTATCATTATATAAAAAATATAACCTTAACCATAAATTTTGATTATAGCTCAGGAACCCCCTTACCAGCCTTGGTGCTGGCTCAATAGGTTTAGTAGATTACATGCTCGAGATCAGACGAGCTGACAATACCGTAATTACTGCCATGCGCGTATAAACATCAAACTTAAAGACGTGGTAAAACAATTTTATTTTGACCACTTTAGAATTCCAGATTCCAGACTTAGACTTGAAAAAGAATTCCACAAACAGACAGTGATAAAAATCACAGGAGGACGCTTAAGATATCCTTTAAGAGTGGAACGTGACAGCTAAATATATAAACCCGCTCGTCTCCAAGCCTTCCTTGCTGAGGGAAAGGAAGCTAGAAAATTTCCCTCTCCAGCCGCGTGACCTAGACCACCACACAGGCGCTCCCTTGTCGCCCGAAGTTTTTCCACCCCTCCCATCTCTCTAACATGAACCAAGGAACACCCGGGAAAAAAACGTAAAATTTGGGGCAATTAACATAGTCAGTCTGATAACCTGGAAAAGAAAACGATGGCTCCTCGACCTGCTGAACGAAGAAAAGAAAGACGTTGCGTTTATTTAAGAAATTAAACCGTCCGCCCCAGAGATAGTCCAATCCTTTGTGCGTGTTTTGGACATGAGTTCTAGTGTGTCCACACGCTCACGACGGGGCACTCAGAAAGCGAAGCACAGTGGTACTTATCAGGAAACGCATGGACGCCACCGTGGTTGACCAAGTCCTGGGATATGACGGAGGCTCTGCCACAGCTGTCTGCCTCGTCGGCGCCACACAGATCAGGTTCATCTCCGTATACGCACCGAACACCTCGTGCAGAAATTTCTTTGAAACGCTGAGCCGCATGCTTGACGACACTCCTGGAGACGTCGTGCTCGGAGGTGACTTTAGCTCGGTTCTCGCTTCTACGGACAGGAATGGAACCGAGAGAAAAGTCTGAGCGCCGATATCTTCGCGACGCTCTTCAATATAATGATATGGTGAATGTGACGTCAAGCTTCCTAGAGTACACGCCGAGCTACACGAGATGGCAAAGAGGCTCCCACTCGAGATTCAACCGACTGTGCCTCTCCGGCGATCTCCTCCCACGTGTGAGCTCGTACGGCGTCAGGTGGTCCCATTCTTGGACCATGGCCTTGTTAGCACAGAGCTACAAGGCCGCGTGGTCGGCCACGTCCACTGAGGAGTTCTCGACGCAGGTGAGAAAACGCCTGGAACACCTCAGGGACGCGGTGGACTCCTGCGCATGGGAGGTCTTCAAGGGAGAGCTGCGAGAGTCTACCGAGACCTTCTCACGTACCAAGGCAATTCAGGCCAGACAAGAGGATCGAGCTCTCACGAAAACGCTCCCCTTGTTGCTCGAAGGGGAGGACAAAAGCTCTGGGACGTTTACGGGGGATTTACGGCACTGCCAAACGCGCCATTAGGAGCGTTTAGGGGTGAAACTCAACCCAAGAAGATTTTCCGCACTTCTGAAAAGAAACGCGATCAGGCAAACCACATTTCTCGTGCGTGGTACGAAGATCATCTCGCGTGCGGGCAGGGAGAGGTAGCCGCGGCCTTAAAGGGGCGATGCAATAATTTTTGCACTTTGCGCAAATAGCGCTTAGAACGGATCCCTGACGTTAATGACCTATGAAACACGCGTTCGCTTTTCCCCCCCACGCAATAGGAGCCCCAGAAAAAAAATTAAAGAAAAACGAGAAGCGTTCTCCCCTTTAAGTCGCAGCCAGAACAAGCGGCCACGTGATCTGAAGCCGATTATATGCCGCCAATGTTGATCATAGCCGCGCGCTGGGGTTGACAAAGCACAGGATACGCGCTGAGTTCCAGACATTGTTACGGCTCGGCAACTGTCGTCGTTGCAGAGATTGTAGAAGGGGCCACTGCCCGAATGCTTCTCGAGCTAGTAATTATCACGAGCCTAAATCGAGTGCTCACGCAATGCTCGGGTCCAATCTATGCATCGCATTCAAATGTCGTCATTTGGGTGTACTTCAATTCTCACTTTACGTCATCAAATTTTTGCATCCTCCTCGCAGCTCCGTCATCAAGTTTTCCGAAGGCGAGACTGAAAGAAAAGGTCCGCTTTTATCCTTGGAATTCCACCGCAACGAAGACGCTTCTTGGTCAGTGGCGTTGCGTTTGAGTATTCTTAGGGCCCACCAGTGCCAGTAAGATGCTGTAAAGGGAGAAACGTTCCCACCAAATATTGTTGCACAGCCCCTTTAAAGCCTAACTGCTTTAAACTCTTCAGGAAACCGGATTGTGATGCCACTGCCAGTCGGACGCTCCTCTGTGGACTCGCCCCCATCTCAGCAGAGACGCACGACTTAATCAATGCTCCTGTAAGAGAGTCAGAGGCGCGGAGAGCAATCAGGGTGCTGTCAGGTAACACATCGCCGGGACATGAAGGAATTGGCTTCGAGTTCTACGAGAAGCACGCGGACTTGCTTCGACCCATCTTGACGAAGGCGGTCCAGGACATCTTTGAATAGAAACTCCTCCCTGCGACGACGAAGGAAAGTCTGACTGTGCTCATTTCGAAAAAGACTGCCAGCAATTACGACCCGGGAGTAACAGACTTGAGACTCATCTGTCTCCTATACGGGGACTACAAGATTCGTGTCGAATTTCCGGCAAAAGGCTGGACCTTGGGCTTCGGTGCGTGGTGAGTGACCATCAAAAATACGGTCAGCCGGCGCGCTCCATCGCAAGGAACATACACGCGATACGCATCATAAGAGAGGTAACCGAGAAAGGACATTAGCCCCTTGAAGACCTTCAGCTCGACATGAGTCAGTCGACCGAGTCTCCCATGACGTCCTTCAGGCCGCGCTGAGGAAGTGCGGCTTTGGGGAAGTGATGGTGGATTGGGTGGCTATATGCTAAGGAGATATATCGGCGAGTTTCTTTGTCAATGCCGAGATTGGATACTCGATAGGGATAGGCCGCTCGGTGTGACAGGACTGCCCACTCTCGCTCGTGCTCTTCTCACTTCAGCTAGAGCCCCTCTACCAGGCCATCATCCAGGACACGTTCGTAGAGGGGCACAGGCTGGGCGACCACCACGTGAAACTGCTTGCCTACGCCGATGATCTGGCCTTGATATCTGCCTCCAAGATGCATCTGGAGTCCGCTCTCAGGCACGTCGTGCTTTTCTCCCAAGCGTCCGGAGCAGAAGTCAGTTATCGGAAGTCCATCGAGCCTGGCTGGGAGAGTGGGCCACGAAGCCAAAACCTTTCGCAGGAGTTGCATGGGAAACCACAGTGGACAGCTACCAGCTCCGATCGGCGAGCGCGGGCCCTTAGTGAAAAAAAAATGCGTTGGAAACCAGTGCCACCCACGGCAAGCCGTCTCCGTGGCTTGGCAGGCGCTTATCGCGCTTCAATAGAGCGTACGTCCGCAATGCTATGTCCTACTCTGTGATTATTTACAGGGCTCGGAGTGCCTGCTGTGCTGAGTTAGTTACCAAACAAATTAACCCGAGCTGGGCGATCTTCATATGAAGATCGTCGATGGAGAGGACGCGCAAAGCAGGAAACTTTTCCTGAGCCTTGCGGCTGGGAGACTGGGCTTCAGAACGTGGTTCTGAAGCTCCACGTGTAGCGCTTCCTGCTCTTCAGAGACAAGCGAGACCCCATCTTACGAAGTGCCCTCCACCATCTCGCCGAAATCACCGTCTCCATTGAGTTATTTCTTTTTACGCTTCTCGTGAACATATTTCGTCACCGCAAGAGTCTGTGCGGGAACACCCTCTGTCTCTTGTTTCCAGCGCCTCTGTACAAGATGGATTATGTTCCCCAATGTGCAACCAGGTTCTTCAGGCAGGTGAGGAGGCTCCTTGTTCAGGCGGCCAGCAAGGACTTCTTCGTTCGTCTACACCTCAAGGTGCAGCCGGTGAAGACGTGGCTGGAGACGAGCGGGATATTCGTATCGTGGTCAACGAACTGTGAATTGCGTATCGCGAGAGTGACACTCCGGCACGTCGTTGTAAAGTGCACAAATGCTTATTTTCTTTGGGACTAACTGAGGGTAACTTTGGCAATAGATCTTGAGATAGACCGGAAGACGTAAAAATGCTTTTAACTTAACGCTACCAACACCTCGGACGTAGCTCCGGCAATAGTGCTACTGGGGCTCCAGGCAATTTGGTTGGCACAAACTGCTATGCTAGAATGCAACACCTACGCCAGACCAACGTGGGACTATCTCACCTCAAGGTTGAGGTGGCTGACCACGATCGCGGCTGGGGACGAAACTCCTGCTGACAGTTGATGGCAACTAATTGAGAAGAAACTCTAAGCATGGCGACTCAGTGACCAGCCCGTGCGGCCGCGCTTAGACAGGGGCAAGGGAACAGACGGCTCTCGTGCTATTTTTCCCGGGGAACTATCGTGCTGTTTGGACACGGTGCTCTAGTGCCGGGACACGAAGGGAAGCTGTTGCCCCCCAAGCCCGATAGGTTAAATAACCATAATAGGTTCAATTTTTTTTCCAAACTTTCACACCATACCCGGCCAAGTATAGATTCCAGAAAAACAAGTCCGGAAAATTGGATATTATTGAAATAAAAATAAAATAACTGAAAATACTGAAAGCAAACTAGTCGAACTTGGATTGTTTTTGAATTTAGAAACTGCATTTGATACTGTACAACACAATATTTTATTTGGAAAACTAAACTATGTAGTACGGGGGAGTAGCATTGCAACTAATTAAAACATATCTCGTAAATCTGAACCAATTTATAAGCATAATTGATACATCGTCTAGCAAAATGAAAAGACAGCATGGCGTTCCCCAAGGTTCAATTTTACGGCCGATTCTATTCCTTGTGCGCGTAAATAATATAACGGAAACACCATGCCGCCCTGTGATGATAATCTGCGCAGACGAAACAAATGTCGTTTTTCTTTCTGGGGAGAAAAAAAGAGTGAAGACATTAGCTAGTGAATACCTTTAAAAACTTTATAAATGGTTGAAAATAAACCGTTCAGGTTTAAATACGAGTAAAACTAAGTATGTCATATGTAAGGCAATAAATATGCGAGATGACGGCACTGTCAATATAACATTTGAAGCTACTGGAACAAGTGGCAAAACAAAAACAGTTTTGGGTGTATGATTTACAGAGGACCTGTCATGGAATACACGTGTTGATAAACTCAAAGCTGACTTATCCCGAGTTACTGGAAGCATTTGCAAAATACGAAATCCACTACCTACGTGGTTTAAACAGACATTATACTACTCAGTACTTTACTTCAAAATCAGCTATGGTATCAATGTGCGGGAAACAAATACAGTTACCAACTACAGTAAACGAATTTTCTTGCAAAAACATTTCTACCTATATGGGAAACGTAAAGAGGGGACAGAAGAAATCTAAGAACACAGACACTTTTTATAAAATATATTACGCTAAAATAAGACCACATTTATTATTTCAAACTATTGCAATAGATACAGAGAAACAGACTTCACTCCACACAAATTGAATGATTCCACACGCGTTCCGAGAAACAAAGCAAACAATTGTCATCTATAAGGACAAATTAGGGCCGACAAGTCTGAACTTTTCAAGTAAGGAGAATTCTAAACAAAACAGATATAAACATAAACTTTGATCAGTTGTTTTCCAGCTTCGAAAACTATTGCGAGGGATGCTGGTGACAGGTAAGGTTCCATTTTTTTTTCTTTTTTTTGTAAAATAAAAGCTTTTTTTGTTTTTAATCGGTGTCGTGTGAACAAGTAGAACTTCTGTAATTACCTTCTTTTTTGTGGACCGATTTTACCCGATCCTTTTTCTGCTGAAATGTTATGAATTTCATGCTTCATGTCAGAATGATAATGAAGCGGTTTCTGTGATCCTGCGCATCAACGCAAACGAGACGTTTTAATATTATGTTAAGATTCTTTTTTTCTTCTTTTTACTCGTTTTATCAGAGACGCTTCGTTGTTTCAACGTAATTGATGATTTATATTGATATGCCTTATTTCGTTTCATTTTCCACGGATGATATTATCTAATGTTTCTTGTTTGTGTTGCTGAACTCTAAGGAAGGCAGAGGCTTAGTCAGGCATCATGCCTTTTTCTCTGCCCCAATAGGCGGATGTTATCCGGAAAACAGATTTAAAAAAATGCACTGTCATTCTAAGAGGAGTTGCCTCAAATTCACAAGTATGGCGCACTGCGTTCGAGCTTCACCCTTTCTCTCTTTCTTTCTTACTTTCTTTCTTTTCTTTTTAGAGCGCAGCTCTTAGGCGCCTGTTTCCGGCTTAAACGGCGTCGCCGTCGGCGCTACCATGGTCACCCCAAGGTCACGTGACCCCCAAGGTCATCCCAAGGTCACGTGACCCCCAAGGTTACGTGACCCCTGCCAAAGTCACCTCAAGGTCACGTGACCCCCAAGGTGACCCCCACGTGACCCCCAGAGTCACTTGACCCCCCAAGGGCACGTGACCCCCTCCCCGAGGTCACGTGACCCCCCCCCCCCCGAGGTCACGCGACACCCCCCCCCCCCCCGAAGTCACGTGACCCACTCCCCCGAGGTCAGGTGACCCCCGGAGCATATTAAAGAAAGGGGAGGAGGAGGAGGAGGAGGAGGAGGAGGAGGAGGAGGAGGGGTCTGCCCTCCCTCAGTACCCTTCCCTCCTCCTCCTCAAGAGCTGCGCTCCGATTCGGCGTTACAGGGAGTTGTAAACGGCTTTCACTTTTTTCTCTCTCTTTTTTTGTCTCTCTGGTTGTAGTGTATTAGCAAGTAAAGATGGGTGCATGTTACATTCGCAGTGCATAGGACGACACTTTCCAGGAAACCGAATTATAAAATGTCCTTATGACATTTTTTTTAGTTTTTTGCGCGTCGATCGGAAGGCAAGTTCTTTTTCCTGAAATAGCGTACAATTAAGCAAGCAAAACATCAGACTTTATAAAACATTTGTTTTTAAGATTTGAAAATATAATGTCGCATCCTTTCCCAGTGCGAAAATAAGGCGCATAATCTCAGTCGCTTTATGTGTACCCCTGACTTTTTTATTGGTTCTCATTATACAAATTGTCCGCTCCAGTGTTTTCTTCATAGTCCTTGATTTGTTTAAAAATTTTCTAAACAGACCACTAAATATCGCTAAAAGCTAACCGCAATATTGGTTCAATAATATTTCTTTATAAAGTTTTTGAATTTATAGTTTTGAATCTCACCTTGTTTTTAAAAGTGCGAATTTCTACTGGAAGATATCGTAAGGGTGGAGGCGAGCTGGTGAATATTAACCATGTTGATTTAACCAGAGACTGGGGTAGAGAAGAAACATCAAAACGTAGAAGGAGCAGAAAATAGAAAGGACGACGTCTGAAACTTAGCTAACTTCTTTATCTAGTCCACCTCCTTATGTACGTTCTTGCATTGTGCGAAGGAGACTGTGGCGCTTGAACTGTATAGACTTCTTCCTTTTGTGATGGAGGAAATGACCTTGAGATTGAGACTATATTGTCACGAACGACAATTGATGAGGCGATAGTAACTGAAGGAACTAGACGTTTAATGGGGCGAACTTGTGCCCCAAAATAAAAAGGGAACAGAAGAAAGCAGAGCGTCGTGGGCGTCCAGGTCGGCGCGACAGCAGAGTCAAACGCTGGGGCGAAACTGACTCTGCATCGGCACGCGGAGTTAGTCAGTCGGTATGCACGCGCGAGGAATTCTGGAACAATCGTCGTTGAAGGTTCGACGCGGAGAACTTTCGGACCTCAAACAAGCAACAGGATTCTCGAATTTACCAGAACACGAAATCGCAAGAACAAATAAAAGACCCATCGTTCCCAGAAATCGAACTCTTACTCTTCGCGTGGGAGGCAAACACGATAACCGTTAGGCCACGGCCGCGCTGCCTACTTCGCCAGCTGCGCGCGCGGCAATATAAGGAGGTGGACTAAGTAAACGAGATAGCTAAGTTTGAGGCGTCGTCCCATCTCTTTTCTGCCCCTTCTACGTCTTGATGTTCCTTCTCTACTCCAGTCTCAGGTTGAATCAACATGGTTTTTAACAAACTCCAGTGAAAAAAGCGTCGTCGAGGGGACGGCAGGCGGTTCACTCATTTGACTGTATATATTGTTTGATTAAAAGCATTTTCATGGTTTCAAATGAATGCTTTCGAAGGTCACTCCAGCCCCCGTGCAGCATCGCGAAACAAATGCTCGGCATAGTCCGTTTTTTAGATTGCCCGGTCGATCTGCAAGCCTGCCTCACCTGACGTCTTGGCACTGAAAAGCGCGGGTATATTTGAATGTTGGTTTTGGCTTTTTTTTCTCACTTGCCGATCTCACAAAAACATTTTTTTTTTAAAGTTCGCCACACTAAATAGCATTTTAGAAAGGGTAAAAGCCGCTTATTCCGAAAATATAGTTAGTCGGGGTAGTTCAAGATATCGCCGGAGTACTCCTTTAAACCCATGTTTTGCTCGTTTATAAAAATATTGCTCATATATATTATAGTACGTAAAGTACAAAAAATTGTCTCAAAATCAAAATATTCTATACAGGCACAACTCTGCTATAAATTAATGCGAGAAGCACATCCCGAACTAGTTTTTCATTTGGACACAATTCCGTGCATTTAAGAAGTTAAGAGTGCGCCTGCACAGGTTTGACCAGTCCTCAAGATGCGCGAGCGTCGATGCGCCTCAAGCTTTGACTTCAAATCCGCAGATACTTGTCCGCGAGTATAGTAATCTATTGGCAAGTCGAGTTGGCACGGACGGGCAGTTTTTTAAGAATGTTTAGTAAAATAGCCGTCATTTGCTCAGCCATTGCAAACCAAAGAGTTTGTGCCTCTGCTATCCTTACGCGGGTTTATCAATTACTCGTAAAAACACTACTTTGAAACTAACTAAAGACAGGGCTTAAATTGACCAAGGCCAGGTAGAAGAAATAGACACGACAAGTGCTGACTTACAACTGAATTTTAATATAAAAAAACATAAAACCGTTCAACCATCAAAACATCAAACACTGCCAGCCTGTCTATCCTATAAAGATATTTACAAACGCGCTTCAAGACAACACATGTACGCAATCTCGCTGCTAAACAAACCGATAGACGGAGATCTCATACATGCCCCTTTCACATTGGGACATTCTGCACGCCTCCGCTATCTCCCTGGTCCTCTGATTAGTGTGCCGCGTTACAATTACATTATCAGTAAAGCGTGGCACACACCCGCATCTGTCTCACTGTACCCTCAAATGGCCGGAAGGGGAAGACCTTACAGCCAGATCATACTCTTTCAACCTATCAATCTATTTCTGTGACCTCGGTCGCTTTTTAAGCCAAGATATGAAGTGCGTTCCTCCTTACAAGTGCTCTGAACTTCCGCAGAGTTAAATGAGAATAGCGATTTGGGGCATGTCTGACATTACATTTTTGTAGGACTCGGGGTGGCAGAATAATTGTCCAAACTGACGTTGCCATGACCGTTATCCTCTGACGCACCGCTTGGCTGTTTGTTTGGACAAAATTGTCTGCAGCCAGAGCATGTCTACTAAAGCACTACTCTTTTTGTGCAGTGGGTCTCCCTACCCTGTTATCAAAGAAGTACGATCCACACCGGCGTCCCATTCTTTCCTTCTGTCCTGGAATCTTTGTGGGACGCCCAACGACAGCATGATGAAGCGCAACTGCCTTATGCAGACCCACCGGGCATCAGCATTGGAGAACTCCTTACGCCTGCATCTCCGACGTCATCAAGGAAACCATCCTTATGATATATAAAGAAGAACCAAGCACCCGTTCTCTTCAGTTGACCGGACGACAGCAGACAAAGCATGTCTCATAAAGCACTTCTCTATTTTTGGCGCAGTGCGTCTACATCTCGTGTCATCAAAGGACTATGCTCAGCAAAAGGGTCACCTGCTTTTCTTTTGTCCTGCAATCTTTGTGGGACTCCCGAGTACAGCATGATGAAACTCAACTGCCTCATGCAGACCCACCGGGCGTCAGCCCTGGAGAACTCCTTACGCCTGCTAATCGGTCGTCATAAAGGAAACCACCCTTGTGATATATAAAGAAGAACCAAGCGCCCGTTCTCTTCATTTGGCCGGACACAGCAGACAACGCATGTCTCATAAAGCACTACTCTTCTTTTTGGCGCAGTGGGTCTACTTCTCGTGTCATCAAAGGACTATGGTCAGCACAAGCGTCACCTGCTTTTCTTTTGTCCTGGAATATTCGTGAGACTCCCGAATACAGCATGATGAAGCGCAACTGCCTCATGCAGACCCACCGGGCATCAGCATTGGAGGACTCCTTACGCCTGCATCTCCGACGTCATCAAGGAAACCATCCTTATGATATATAAAGACGAACTAAGCGCCCGTTTTCTTCAGTTGGCCGGACGACAGCAGACAAAGTATGTGTCTTAAAGCACTACTCTTCTTTTTGGCGCAGTGGGTCTACTTGTGACATCAAAGAACTGTGGTCAACACAACCGACACATGCATTCCTTTTCTCCTGAACTCTTCGTGGGGCTCCCGAATACAGCATGATGAAACGCAACTGCCTCATGCATAGCCATGAGGCATCAGCACTGCAGGACTCCTTACGCCTGCATATCCGACGTCATAAAGGAAACCATCCTTGTGATATATAAAGAAGAACCAAGCGCCCGTTCTCTTCAGTTGGCCGGACGACAAGAGACAAAGCATGTCTCTTAAAGCACTACTCTTCTTTTTGGCGCAGTGGGTCTACTTGTGTCATCAAAGAACTATGGCCAACACAAGCGTCACATGCTTTCCTTTTGTCCTGGAATATTTGTGGCACTCCCGAATACAGCATGTTCAAGCGCAATGGCCTCATGCAGAGCCACGGGGCATCAGCATTGGAGGACTCCTTACGCCTGCATATCCGACGTCATAAAGGAAACCATCCTTGTGATATATAAAGAAGAACCAAGCGCCCGTTCTCTTCAGTTGGCCGGACGACAGCAGACAACGCTTGTCTCATAAAGCACTACTCTTCTTTTTGGCGCAGTGGGTCTACTTCTCGTGTCATCAAAGGACTATGGTCAGCACAAGCGTCACCTGCTTTTCTTTTGTCCTGGAATACCCGTGAGACTCCCGAATACAGCATGATGAAGCGCAACTGCATCATGCAGACCCACCGGGCATCAGCATTGGAGGACTCCTTACGCGTGCATATCCGACGTCATCAAGGAAACCATCCTTATGATATATAAAGACGAACTAAGCGCCCGTTCTCTTCAGTTGGCCGGACGACAGCAGACAAAGTATGTGTCTTAAAGCACTACTCTTCTTTTTGGCGCAGTGGGTCTACTTGTGACATCAAAGAACTGTGGTCAACACAAGCGTCACATGCATTCCTTTTGTCCTGAACTCTTCGTGGGGCTCCCGAATACAGCATGATGAAACGCAACTGCCTCATGCATAGCCATGGGGCATCAGCACTGCAGGACTCCTTACGCCTGCATATCCGACGTCATAAAGGAAACCATCCTTGTGATATATAAAGAAGAACCAAGCGCCCGTTCTCTTCAGTTGGCCGGACGACAAGAGACAAAGCATGTCTCTTAAAGCACTACTCTTCTTTTTGGCGCAGTGGGTCTACTTGTGTCATCAAAGAACTATGGCCAACACAAGCGTCACATGCTTTCCTTTTGTCCTGGAATATTCGTGGGATTCCCGAATACAGCATGTTCAAGCGCAACGGCCTCATGCAGAGCCACGGGGCATCAGCATTGGAGGACTCCTTACGCCTGCATATCCGACGTCATAAAGGAAACCATCCTTGTGATATATAAATAAGAACCAAGCGCCCGTTCTATTCAGTTGGCCGGACGACAGCAGACAAAGCATGTCTCATAAAGCACTACTCTTCTTTTTTGCGCAGTGGGTCTACTTCTCGTTTCATCAAAGGACTATGGGCAGCACAAGCGTCACCTGCTTTTCTTTTGTCTTGGAATATTCGTGAGACTCCCGAATACAGCATGATGAAGCGCAACTGCCTCATGCAGACCCACCGGGCATCAGCATTGGAGGACTCCTTACGCTTGCATCTCCGACGTCATCAAGGAAACCATCCTTATGATATGTAAAGAAGAACTAAGCGCCCGTTCTCTTCAGTTGGCCGGAGGACAGCAGACAAAGCATGTCTCTTAAAGCACTACTCTTCTTTTTGGCGCAGTGGGTCTACTTCTGTCATCAAAGAACTATGGTCAACACAAGCGTCACATGCTTTCCTTTTGTCCTGGAATCTTCGTGGGACTCCCGAATACAGCATGATAAAACGGAACTGCCTCATGCAGAGCCACGGGGCATCAGCACTGGAGGACTCCTGACGCCTGCATATCCGACGTCATAAAAGAGACCATCCTTGTGATATATAAAGAAGAACCAAGCGCCCGTTCTCTTCAGTTGGCCGGACGACAGCAGACAAAGCATGTCTCTTAAAGCACTATTCTTCTTTTTGGGGCAGTGTGTCCACTTGTGTCATCAAAAAACTATGGTCAACACAAGCGTCACATGCTTTCCTTTTGTCCTGGAGTCTTCGTGGGACTCCCGAATACAGCATGATCAAGCGCAACTGCCTCATGCAGAGCCACGGGGCATCAGCATTGGAGGACTCCTTACGCCTGCATATCCGACGTCATAAAGGAAAACATCCTTGTGAGATATAAACAAGAACCAAGCGCCCGTTTTCTTCAGTTGGCCGGACGACAGCAGACAAAGCATGTCTCATAAAGCACTACTCTTCTTCTTTGCGCAGTGGGTCTACTTCTCGTTTCATCAAAGGACTATGGGCAGCACAAGCGTCACCTGCTTTTCTTTTGTCTTGGAATATTCGTGAGACTCCCGAATACAGCATGATGAAGCGCATCTGCCTCATGCAGACCCACCGGGCATCAGCATTGGAGGACTCCTTACGCCTGCATCTCCGACGTCATCAAGGAAACCATCCTTATGATATATAAAGAAGAACTAAGCGCCCGTTCTCTTCAGTTGGCCGAACGACAGCAGACAAAGCATGTCTCTTAAAGCACTACTCTTCTTTTTGGCGCAGTGGGTCTACTTGTGTCATCAAAGACTATGGCCAACACAAGCGTCACGTGCTTTCCTTTTGTTCTGGAATCTTTGTGGGACTCCCGAATACAGCATTATAAAACGCAGCTGCCTCATGCAGACCCACCGGGCATCAGCACTGGAGGACCCCTTTCGCCTGCATATCCGACGTCATAAAGGAAACCATCCTTGTGATATATAAAGAAGAACCAAGCGCCCGTTCTCTTCAGTTGGCCGGACGACAGCAGACAAAGCATGTCTCTTAAAGCACTACTCTTCTTTTTGGCGCAGTGGGTCTACTTTTGTCATCAAAGAACTATGGTCAACACAAGCGTCACGTGCTTTCCTTTTGTTCTGGTATCTTCGTGGGACTCCCGAATACAGCATGATGAAGCGCAACTGCCTCATGCAGAGCCACGGGGCATCGGCACTGGAGGGCTCCTTACGCCTGCATCTCCGACGTCATCAAGGAAACCATCCTTATGATATATAATGAGTAACTAAGCGCGCGTTCTCTTCAGTTGGCCAGACGACAGCAGACAAAGCATGTCTCTTAAAGCACTACTCTTGTTTTTGCCGCAGTGGGTCTACTTGTCAAGTCATCAAAGGACTATGGTCAGCACAAGCGTCAAGTGCTTTCCTTTTGTTCTGGAATCTTCGTGGGGCTCCCGAATACAGCATGATCAAGCGCACCTGCCTCATGCAGAGCCACGGGGCATCAGCATTGGAGGACCCCTTACGCCTGCATATCCGACGTCATAAAGGAAAACATCCTTGTGATAAATAAAGAAGAACCAAGCGCCCGTTCTCTTCAGTTGGCCGCACGACAGCAGACAACGCATGTCTCTTAAAGCACTACTCTTCTTTTTGGCGCAATGGGTCTCCTTGTCGTGTCATCAAAGGACTATGGTCAGCACAAGCGTCACCTGCTTTTCCTTTGTCCTGAAATATTCGTGAGACTACCGAATACAGCATGATGAAGCGCAACTGCCTCATGCAGACCCACCGGGCATCAGCGCTGGAGGACTCCTTAGGCCTGCATCTCCGACGTCATCAAGGAAACCATCCTTGTGATACATAAAGAAGAACCAAGCGCCCGTTCTCTTCACTTGGTTGCACGACAGCAGACAAAGCATGTCTCTGAAAGCACTACTCTTCTTTTTGGCGCAGTGGGTCTACTTGTGTCATCAAAGACTATGGTCAACACTAGCGTCACGTGCTTTCATTATGTTCTGGAATCTTCGTGAGACTCTCAAATACAGCATGATGAAGCGCACCTGCCTCATGCAGACCCACCGGGCATCAGCATTGGAGAACTCCTTACGCCTGCATCTCCGACGTCATCAAGGAAACCATCCTTGTGATATATAAAGAAGAATCATGCGCTCGTTCTCTTCAGTTGGCCAGACGACAGCAGATAAAGCCTGTCTCTCAAAGTACTACTCTTCTTTTTGGCGCAGTGGGTCTACTTGTCGTGTCATCAAAGCACTATGGTCAGCACAAGTGTCACGTGCTTTTCTTTTGTCCTGGAATATTCGTGAGACCCCCGAATACACCATGATGAAGCGCAACTGCCTCAGGCAGACCCTTTGTGCATCAGCACTGGAGGACTCCTTACGCCTGCATCTCCGACGTCATCAAGGAAACCATCCTTGTGATATATAAAGAAGAACCAATCGCCCGTTCTCTTCAGTTGGCCGGACGACAGCAGCTAGAGCTTGTCTGCTAAAACACTATCCCTCGTTTTGGTGCAGGATAACCCAAATTTGCACTGTCATTCTTGTCAACAGAACGACTTTTCTCCGCTGTTGTTTCCGGGCCAATTAATCCTGAGTACTGCATTTCATACAAGTTTATGTTCTTTCTATAACACTTTAAAGCAATGTGGGGACGTCAAAGTCAGCCCAGGTCCCCCCCACTAGAAGAGATGTTTGCTGAGATAATAAGATCCCAAAAAGTGCAGCAGATAATAATAATGAAATTAGGCAAAAGCCTAGGGAAACTAAAATCTCAATCGCTGCTATTAACGCAAGACTAGCACAGTGGAATAAAAACTCGAGAAAATAAGTGTGACGGAAACAAAAGCCGTTGCATGTGAAACCACATTGTCAACGTCTGAAAGAAACCTGCACTAACAACAAGGCTGGACTATTTGGAAAACAAAGGCCTCTAAAACAACAGCATCATACGTGGAAGCTGTGGAACTGACGGTGGAAACATAAGGAGCTTTCTTAGCACTGTTAACAACACTGTGGTTAATGACAAACTTGGAATTACTATTGGTGGGATTGAACGCCTTCACAGTTTGGGAAGAAGCATTGTAAATAAAACTGCTTAATTACAACATATTCTCTTTATAGAGAGTCAGACTTGGATGTCATGACTGAGTCTTGTCTTAATCCCTCGATAGATGACTGTAGAATAATTCCACGAAACTACACCGTACTATGAAATACAATAGCGGAAACGCGGTGGCGTTGCCATCGTGATAAGATAGACATTGTGGGGATTGTGATCCCTCAACATTCTTTCGCGTCAGCGTTTTTGGCCCGCCGTGGCGGCCGCGAAGACGTAGCGAGAGGTGGCGCTGCTTACCACTGTGAGTGGCTTCCTCCTCTCCCTCTTTGGGGCGATTTCCGTAACGAACCCCCGCACAAAGGAGATCGACGTGTCGCTCCTTGGTTGGCCACTTTGCCCCCGCGGTTCTCTTAAAACCAGCGGACAGCAGGATCTCGTGCTCTCTTCTTCCTGGGATTCGGCGGCGGCGACAACGGGGAACCGTCCGGCGCACCGGTGAGCGTTTTCCCCGTCCTTTGTACCTTGTGAACGACCGTTCGGCCGTGGGCGATCTCCACACCGACGGCGTTCACCAGCTTATAGCCGCTATTTTGTTGTTATTTGTTTCGTTGTAAATAAACAGAGTTTATCACCGTTACCAGCGTGACTGGTCGTCTGTTTGCTCTCAACGAGCAGCATGCCACGCGAGTACGAACCCTCCTTCGCTGTAGAGCGTCTCGCCGCGAACGTGGTACTCCCAAAGGCAGTGGCCCTTAGGAGAACCACAACATTCAATATGTTCTCTTGGGCGATATTGGAAAGAATGAATCAAGTTTGGTGCACTATTCAGATTCAGAATACACACGTAAGAGTTGGTAGAATATATCGGTTCCCAAACCCTGACGTGACTTTTGTGGAAGTCATAAAAGGATACCTTCTGCTTCATGTTAAAACTCACAATGCGATATTTCTTGCTGGCGATTTCAACTTGACCCACATCAACTGGATAACGTTACGTGCGGGAACATGTGAGGGCGTAAGTGCAGGGGCCTTACTTGATACCGCTTTCACTTTTGATCTTCACAAACTTATATGTGAACCTACAAAACTTCAGGGTTCTTTAAATGTGGACTGGGTCTTGTTTTTCTCAGCCACGACTTCTTTGAGAGTAGTGCCAGTTAAGTTTTCGATGGTATTAGCGACCATAAGGCGATAGTTTTTCTCTTCTTAAAAATAAACATTCGGCACTCGACAAGTACGGTTCCGGTTTATGACTTCCTTAATGCAGATGACGTGTTTATATCAGATAATCTAAAACTTTCCCTCGGTTAATTTCAACTGCTTTCAGAAACTCAAAATTTGTGCATAAACGACTTGTGGAACTCAATTAAAGCAATTATTAAAGTTATTTTACTATATATGTTCAAGCAAAACACCAAAAACTTTTAAAAAGTCACAGGGTCCCTTATATTGTCCCTAAAATGACATAAACGTTTTCGCATATCACTTGTGTTTTTTTTATTCGGAAGTGAAATCACGCAACGGCCATATAGCATTAAACAATATCTTTAACAAAATTTACAAGTTGTGCAACTACTGCCAAATTACATTAAATAAAGACAAATGTGTACATTACTATCTCAAGCAAAACAATTCCCCTTGAATTGAATTATGAGTTATCTTGTCATCACCTTAACAAGTTAACAACCATCGGATATTTAGGCATTATACTTTTTTTCTGAACATAAATGGGACCTTCACACGAAAGGTAAACAAGTTGTGACTCAGAGCAAAGCTTTTATGTGTATCTTCAACAAATTCGGAAAAAAGCACCCACCTTCAAAATTAATGCTCCAAACGAACTCCACTGCCATCCAAAAGGAAGATAGCCGGGCTGAAAATAGTTCATCGACTCGTGAATGGAACCATAAAAATACAGCAAGATAAATATATTACTTTATCCGAAAGGACAAATACTTGATTGAAACACTCAAAAGCAATTATCGAATGTCACTTCCGAGTCGATGCTTTTAGGTACTCCTTTTTCTGCGCACGGTGTTCGATCAGAACAAACTTTCTGGAAATATAGTGGAATGTGCCAGTGTTTCCACGTTTCTTGAAAAAATCTGATCAATGTATAAGCATTGTAAGGAAACGATGTTACAAACTGATGGGGGTTTATTATTTACAGTGTGGTAGCCAGGTTGAGAGAGAGGCCTTTGGGAATTCAGCTAATCGCGCGTTCTGCCCGAAGGAACCTCTTCCTCCTCATCTTCCCTCAGCCTCGGTATTTTTCCAAAACGCACCATAGATACTCTCTTCGTCACAATGCCCCCTTCGTAGAGATAGCCATCCTTGCGAAGTTGGTATTAAATGTGGTCAGTAGGGGGGCAGTAGAGTTTAAGGCGGCTGGCATGGGCCGTTTCACGAGAACGTCGACGGCAATCGGCAGGTGTCGAGAGCGGCTCGATTTCGTAATTAACAGCTGAAGTCTGACGAAGCACGCGATATGGGCCTGTGCAGTTTGAGAACAGTTTCTCGGAGAGACCGGGTTGGCGTTGTGGAATCCACACCTTTCACACCCGGCAAGGGTGTGAAAGAAGTTGGGTGAGATGTACCATCGTGGCGACGTTTTTGTTGTCCTTGAAGGTGTGTCGTGCGTGCTTGTGCTAGCTGGAGGCATTGTTCAGCAAGATCTTTGATTTCGGTGTGTGGAAGTCATTCAGAATCATCGGGTGAATAGGGTAACAAGTGATCTAATGTTCAAGAGACCTGCCTCTCGTAAAGAAGGAAAAATAGTGAAAATTGAGTAGTGCTTTGAACGGCGGTATTGTAGGCGAAGGTTACGAACGGAAGAACCTTGTCCCAATTACGATGATTGGGGGAAATATACATGGTGAGCATATCGTCGAGTGTTCGGTTGAAACGTTCGGTCATGCCGTTGGTCTGCGGATGATGCGCTGATGTTGTTCGATGTATGACACTGCAAGCTCACAAGGCCTCTTGAATGATTTTAGAAAGAAACACAGTTTGGCGGTCGCTGAGGAGTTCTTTCGGGGCACCATGACGAAGAACAACCTGGTTCAGGAAAACGTTGACCACATTTTCCGCTGTAGCGGTGGGCAAATCAGCAGTTTCAACATAACGCGTTAGGTGATCAATGGCGACGACGATCTAGCGACTTTCTGAGGAAGAGTGAGGAAGTGGGCCAAAAGATCTATTCAGAGACGGCCGAATGGTTGTTCTGGGCACGGAATGGCTTGAAGCAGGCCTTGAGATGAATGTAAAGGCCGCTTACAGCGTTGGCATTGGAGGCATAATTTCAAGAACTTTTGGAGGCTTCCATAAAGCCTTGGCCAGTAGTACCGTGAGCGTACCCGATTGTAGGTCTTGAGTAGACCTCCGTGATCACATGTTGGGTCGTTGTGAAGGCATTCTAAAACCTCACGTCGCAATTGACGGAGAATGGCGAGAAGCCAATGGCAGCCTTCGGGCGAATAGCTGCGCCGGTAGAGAAGGCCATTTCAAATGCAAAAAGCAAATTGGGTTGTGGGGATATTTATATAGCGTGTAGTTGGTCTGCCATTAAAGTTGCGACGAGTCACACGCTGTAGATGAGCAATTTAGCCAGTGCAGTGCAACCGCTAGCCTGGGGTCTTTAACGTGCACCACGCAGTAGTGACACACGACCGCACGCCGGTGCGATGCTCATCCAGATCAAAACGGGCAGGGTGGGGCTCGAGACAAGGATAACTGGGTAGCTAAACTCGTGGAGCAAAACATTCTTCGCTTTTTGACGTAGCGGGGGGGGGGGGGGGGGGGGGTGACCAAAAGAACGCCGCAAAGTTTCCTCCTCCCTGCGCGCGCTCAACTTCGCAACTTTTGACGAAAAATCCCCGGCGATCCCTAGGCGGTGCACGAGAGCACGAGACAGCGCGGGAGGCGAGCGTTCACGCCGCTCGCTGTACGTTCTCTTCGAGCCCTCTAGCGCCGACAATCCCGTCATGCCTCGCCCAGGCGAGGAGCGAGAGCAGACGACGAGAGTTCGTCTGCTACGATGAGGCATTAGCACAGCGGAACTGAAAGAAAAAGTTGGTTTTCTGCTCGAAATCGCGTCCCGCGGGCCACAAACTCAAGCGCAAGCTTGAATTGTAAGCGTCTGATATTTCACGAAGGGAGGAATCGACGGCCCGTGTTTTATTCGCAAAATTTGAGTCGTTTTGTAGCCGTACAGACGCTGAAACCTACCAGTGTGTAATGAAAGGCCCAGGACAACCACAGAGGCCGCGAGATCTAGCATCAGTTGTGTATGGGTAAAAAGTGGAACATTTTTCGACAAAGCTCCCACAGCAGAAACCTGTGACGCATTCACTCAGCGTCCGGGAAGGCTAAACATGGAGACGTTGCCCGAGACTCAAGCAAAGTCATATTTGAACGGCAGCTCTCTTGTCCCGTCATATTTTGTTATGAAAAAGCTCTCGTTCTCAATACCCCCACCAGGGAAATAAAAAGTCTTACGAAACGTATTGCTAGATGCTCCAAAGAACTAGACTTAAGCCGTATCCTTTCAGTGGTTCACTCATAATACTATGCTTAAAACGAAGCAAGCTCTTGCGCGTATAGTGCCATAAATTTCCTCAAGTGTATGCTGTTTTGTAGTCAGTTGGCTTCGGAAACTTAAGCCGTCTGTAGATATCTCTGACAGCCGAGTTGCTTAAGTGGAAGTCATCGCAAATGTAAGTTCCAGGTTGCAGCAACCAATGTTTATATAGATAAACGATGACAGCGACTGGCACTCTCGCATTCCCACCCATCACGTCGAACAAAAAGGTGCTAGTTTCGGTTAGGGGTAGGTACTTTTCTACAACATCTATGGCGACAGCATCAGTCTGCACTCGGTGCATTCGGCAGGTTCGTTCGGGGCCTGTTTTCCGTGCAGCACTCGGCGGGTGTAATGCACTAGAACGCTCACAGTGCAAGTCTGAATCGCGAATCGAGAGCCCGTCACTGGCCTCACCGGCGGCCATTGCTTGACGACAGGCAAAACGCCGCGTCCTGTCTTGTTCTCCCTTCGTTTTCGTCCTTGTTGCTTTGGCCTATTACACCATATGAGGCAATACACGCAAGTCTAAGGGAGAAACACGCAAAGATTGGAAGCTTGTACGCGGTGCTCGAGGGCGAGCATTTATGACGTGCTGCGATGATTACCCTACTGAAAAAAACCATTTGGCGCCTATATGAAATAAACGGGTCCATACCGGTAACAGTTTAACCATACTGGCCACCAGTTTGTCAAAGGGGTCGCCCGTATGGCTCAAAGGGGTCCCCCGTATGAGCCATAACGGTCACCAATTTGGACAAACAGGTTACTCCTTTGGCAAACGGGTCGCTCGTCTGGGCAAATGGGCGACTCGTTTGGGCAAAGTTGTCGCACGTTTGCTCAAACCGGTGACCATGTTGCAAACTGTACCGGTTTAATCAAACGGCTCTCCGGAGCCCGTTTGATATTGAACGTACAGATCAGCGGCGTGGGCACGCCTAGCGTTTAAGCCGTGGCAGCCAATGTTTCCGGAAGGCTGGGAGCGCCGGTTCATCGATTTCAGATCGTCCGCGTAATGCAAGTAATTATATTTATATTTGAATTGCGCTGATTTTCGATTATACTGCAACTAAAACTAACACCTTTTTTTTTTGTTTTGCGTAAACGCGCGATGTTGGTGAGCCGATATTTTTGACAGAACTTTAAAACTTTGTCCACCTTTGTTGCCACAGTTTACTTATTCAGCTCGAATCTCTCTCGCAGAAGACGCGACCGCGTGAAAGAATGTACGTCTAGACTCCGATTCACTTTAATTCAAGACGCAGCGAAAGTAGCACGCGTGCACGCGGCTGCAAGAACATCGAGCATTGCGAGAGCACGCCCGCCGTTGCAGCACTCAAACTACGAGCTCGCGCTGGGTACTTTCTTCGCTCGGGCGCAAGCCGAGCTTCTGGCCGCCCCGCCGCCATTTCCAAGGTTCGAGCGTGCTAAAATGTGTGCGTGCATGCGTGCGTGCGTGCGTGTGCGCTCGTTTGTTTTTTCGAGGCTACAAAAACACATCACACTGGAATGCCTGGGGAGAGGGAGAGGGGCTGTCCGGTGGTCCCAGCGCCTTGACCTCGCCCCCTCCCTCCTCTCTTGTCACCCCTGTCACGTGACCCACAGCAGCGCGCGGGCTACACGCTGATAAGCATCGAGATCCGGAAGGGCGCGCCTTGCAGCCGCTTTTTTCTTTGTCTGCTTGTTGACAATGGACCTCTTGGCGAATATGTGCTGCCACCTAGACACGCGACTGGGGTCCAGGCTAAGTGGCGAGAAAACAACGCGCGCGCGAGGCCTCTCCCACCCGTTGCACTCCCACAACGTCAGCTACATCCTGTTCACCCATTGAGACGCTGTGACCTAGATACGGCTCCCCCAAACTCGCCTTTGTCCCCATCGTGCGTAATCTTCCGCCCCGAAGTCGACACAACGAAACCATCTTCCCTTTCTGCTCGGCCAGAAGGAAGAGAGAGAGGGTACTGGAACCAGTTACTCTCGAACCGATGTTTCTGCAAAAGGTCCGTTGATGCTCGAAGTTCGCTCGTCCTACCTGCTTCAATCTGTCGCCTAACCCTGCGGTCTTATTGGGATGTCCCTCGACAACGTATTGGATGTGCACCAAAGCTATCAGTGTTCGAAAAGTCCCCGTGTATATCGGCATCGAGCGACGCTTCAAAGAAGTCGCAAATTCTCGCGGTGTGGTTGGGTTCGGCAAATGACAGCTTGTGCGCCGCATCGTGTTGAAACTTCCAAGGAGCCGTTCCCTCTCGTTTGTGTTTGTGTGGTTGTCCTGCTTTGACCGTGGCGACAAATATCACGGATTACATCTTTCAAGTCCGCTATTGTTATGGTAAGTGTACTGCAACCTACGTGTTGGCAACGATTGACCGTTCTTCTAGGCGTACTCTTCCAGATTATCCATAGAAGTATGCAGCGCCTATTCGTATGCAGCGCCTATTCGCGCGGCAGCCGGGAGAATAATTTTCCCGAAAGTCTACCTGTATAGTCTTCACAGATCGCTTGCACGTTTGTACTTGTCTGCAGAAGAGGTAATAAACTTCGAGGAGAATTGAAAACAATCTTTTGTGTCAGTTTTCCTGTTCATTTACAAGCACCTAGGCGAGCGCATTTGTTCTACGTGTTTTCTTCATGTTATAAATACGTTTATGAGTTTCGGGACGTCTTAAATATGTTGAAGATAACCAACCTCCCTGACGATGCCCATTTAGGGCTAGCGAATAATTTGCCAATTCGAATTGCACGTTCAAACGTGTGGTCACGTGCCAGGTCGAACGGGTACTCGTGTAATACGGGCGCCCGTATCAAACGGGCACCTGTATCAAACGGGTACCGTTTCGAACGGGTACCGTTTCAAACGGGTACCCGTATCCCATAATCACGTTTGATCCAAACGGATCGACAAGTTTGATTCAACCGGGCGACCAGTTTGCCACCCGTTTGAATTTCAAATGTTTTTTTTTCAGTAGGGTATGTCGGGTTCTTGGAGATTAAATTGACATTCGTCAAGCGTTTGAACATCGATTAAAAAAAAGATTGGCCGTAGCACGATTGACTTACCGACGTCGCTTGCTTCGGTTGCTAAATAAATGGCACGTTCAGCGACTGAACGGCACGCTCCGAGTTTCAGTTTGTCCCGGAAGTCCTCACAGCAGTTCAAAGAAAGCTTTCACCATGAAGCACTATGTTCAAGCGGTCAAAACGATGCGAATGTCCCCAGTAAAGACATTCTAACTTATCGCTTGCTGAGCTCTGATGACTCCGAAATCACGGATGACTCCACAATAACTTTCGGTAGCCCTTGTCTCATTAAACACATCACAGTTAACGCCCAACAAAGTCGCCTTGGACCCTCAACCACACAACATTTAGTTAAACAAGATTGGTATTCTAACGCGTTAACAGTTAATATTGCCCACAATATTAACTGTTATTTGCGGAAACACGATAGAAGTTTCATGGTAGAGAACAAGCAACTAACGTAATAAAATTGAGTTTTCCCGTTTCTCCTATAGCATGCATAAGATCGTGTCAAGCGATGACTGCCGGTGGTGCCGCTCGACCCCAGCAATACAGGCCTCTATCCGCGATCTAGCCTCCTAAGACATCAGTGGTGCCAGTGCTATTAGACATAAATCGTTTATTTGCATCAGTACACCCATACCTGTCGGGACGAGGCGCAAAACCGTACATCCGGCCAATATTGAAGCCGGTTTTCGGCCGATATTGCATCGACACTCGCCAAGAAGCAACGTGATGTTTCGGCGACTTGTTTGTGTTATTTATTTGTTAATTCATATTATTGGGTCCCGGGCCACTGTGTACACCCCAAAAAAAGAAATGTACTGTGGTAATTACACCTTGACGAGAAGCAGGCACGTAGCCAGAATTTTGTTTAAGAGGGGGAGGGGGGGGGCGTCGATGACGAAGTGCTCTATGAGGGGGAGGGAGGAGAGGAGGCCCCAGCAAAATGGAAGATTTCGGGGGGGGGGGCGGGCCTTATTGCCCCCCCCCTTGGCTACGTGCCTGACGAGAGAGGTGCATTGTAGTTTTACATCTTTACAAGAAGGTGTAGTACATTATTACACGTTTTAAGAAACGTGTTTAAAAAATCACTAATTTTTAAAGGTGTGAGGTTTACATTTTTTTGTAAGGTCTATTGCTACACTTATTAGGGTGTTAGTTATGGGACACCCCACTTAAATGTATAGCCTGACGAGAAGGGGTATTGTAGTTTTACATCTTTACAAAAAGGTGTTGTGCATTTCATACGTTTTAAGAAACGTGTTTAAAAATCACATTTTTAAAGGTGTGAGGTTTACATTTCTTTTATAAGGTTCATCGCTACACTTATTAGGGTGTTAGTTATGGGACACCCCACTTACATGTATAAAGGTGTGAACATGTTTAATGGGTGTATATACCTTTAACGGAAGACAATCTTTTTCATGTAATTACATCGCGTGCCGATGAAACGATCTGTCGATGACACGTCGTTCGATGAACTGATTTGACCGCCAGTGAGTGACGACTGCCAGTAGAATTTCGGGGAAATAATTGTGCTGGCTGCCGGGAGACTCAACCCTACCCAAGAATTACGTGATTCTTGTTTGTTTCCCAACATTCTGAATTGTATACCAGCTTAGTACCTCTCCGGATATTACAGAAAAAAAAAAAAAAAACGATGGCAGCCGCAAAAACTCTGACAGCCCGGCTCACAGTCATGTGGGAGACTGACAGGTGCTCCTCAGTCGCCACCATGCCTCGAAAGCTACCGGTTCCGAAGAACCGGAGCGCGCAGAGAATTTGTGGTTCCACGGTCTGAGGCGGCGAACGAAGCTCGTCGCAGAGTCAACGCACAACGGCTTTCGATAGCCGGTACTGTCGCCGAAAGTCGTCGTCGGGGAGTTGAAAGGCGTCCCCGGTGGTCTCGGTAGCGACGCCGACGGTGGCGGAAAATAAGCTTGGTCGCAGCGTACGGCACCGCCATGTTGACAAAGATCTCGAGCTCAAACCACGGCTCTCACAAAGTTCGGAAACGTCACTTTGACGTCAGCGACAACTTCGACAAACGAGGTTTCTTTTTTACACAAACTTCGGAGGGATTTTGAGCGTCAGCAGGTCGCCTAGGGACAATCTGCGAAGCATCAATTTTAGCTTGGCGCAGGGATGTAGGGACAAATGGGCGCTAAGTCATCGGCGAAGCCGTTCAATCAGAGGGCTCCTCGCGCCCCTCACGCGCCGCACGCGCGCCTCGATGAACTTTGCTACATTCTGCCTCTCTCAAAGAAATGAGCGTTCCAATGATTGACACCTCGCTCGGCGCTACGTCAGCGTCGCGAGAGTCCAATTAGCGCGTTCTGCAAACTTCGGGCACAAAGTTGTGCTTGACGAGTTTAGCTACCCTGGGTTCTGCAGCGCAAGCTTTCGCTCCACGCGCTTCGAGCTGGGTGTGCGCTTAAGGCCACTCGGCCACCGATCCCCCTCCATTTCAAATGCGAAAATGCTTGGACTGTTTGTTCTCATTTGAATGGACAGTCTCTTTCATTCATTGTTATTGCCGTGCTTTTATATGAATATTTGCCGAAACACTGCTGTGTATTTTAGCTCAGAAGTTTTTTTGTTTTTTTTTTAGAATTGTCGTGGCAGGGGTTTACGCTTACAATGCATGTTTTTTGTAATATCTGATGCTTCAATATTGTTTTACTCCTGTTATATTTCATGTTTGGCATTATAGTATTGATGAATAAAAATAAAATAAATAGATAGAAATTGAGTAGGCGAAACGTAGCTTTGGATCAGAATATTGCAGAACGTATTCGACTAAAGAAGCATCCTTGTCGGGGCCGCTACAATTTCACATTACAAAGAATGTCCTCGCTGCGAGTAAGTGACAGCCGAAGCGGTCATCAGTTTTCGGATTTAAGTGATGTTGATTTAAGGCTCGTACGAACAACAAGCACGAGAAACGCCGAAGCGAAAGACCGGGCTAGGCACAGATCAAAAAGAAAAAGTGGAAAAAAAAAAACCCGGCCCTTACGCGCCCCCCCACAAAAAAAAGAAAAATAAAACTAGACAGAAAAAAAAAAAACAGCCAAAGAAACAAATATTTAGGACTTAAGGACAGAAGAAAGATCAGTAAGAAACTGACCTGCTTTCGACGGCGCCAGAAAAGCTGCCTCCGGTGACAATCTAAACAGATCGATAGAAGGTGTTGCTGAGCAGATACCTCATAGGCAAGTTTGTAGAGCAGGAAATTGACGTTACGCATTGAAATGTCTTAGATTCGTTTCGTTTCAACTATCGCCTTGGTGATTTAGCTACGTTTCGTGGTGCCTATTAACTTTCCCCATCCTGGATGTACTGAGGGAGCGTTATTAGAAGAGCGCTCACTCTAGAACTACGATGAATGTTGTTTTTCCTCAACGTTGTCTTGGTTCCTTATATTTTATTGCTATTGCTGTCTCAATGCGCAGCCCTGCCATTCGTTATTTGAGATAAAAGTACTTCGCTTTAGTAATGAAGTAAATATCATGTACGCGCACAGCACGGGGGGCTCAGGAACGTGTGGCAACCATCGATAATCTGCAGCAGTAAATAGGCGGTGGTTGTTTCCGCTGGCAGCCTTGGCCGTTTATTGAGGAGTCACTCCGTATTTTGCGATTGAAAAACGAAAATGCGTTTCGAACATTAGGGGACGAAGATTGTTTGGTATCTTTTTCTTTGTATGTTTTCATTCGTTTCATCGGAACGGATATCACTTATAAGTGACCCCTAATCGCATATGCTGTAGCCAGACGTGTTCACGCTACTTAAATAAAGTAACTAAGTATTGTTACTTGTTACTCATTACTCCCTTAAAACGCCATTAGGTACGTTACTCGTTACTGCGATCCGAAATGAACGCGTCACTTTTGTCTTCGTTAATAATTTTTTTTACTTATTAACGCGTTCGTTCAGAGATAATTTTTGCTATAGTGACATACATTATGAACACATTGCTGTGTTCTATTGAGCGTATATTTCCGTCTGTAAATTATAGGCGCGAGCTGGGGTGAGAACTAGGGTTGGGTATTTGCGTTGTATGCGTTCCCCTCCGGAAGTAACTAAATATTGTTACTTCTTCAAACGGTAAATAAAATACGTTACACGTTCTTCCTTTTAAAAAGTAACAAGGTGATTATTTCGTAACCGAAAAACTAAGTAGGTACGAGTAACGCGTTAATGATAGTGTGTTAGGTAGAAGTCTGGCTGTAGGCACCGTATACCCATTCACTGCGCTTCATACACAAAACACGTTTACCTTCAAGAACAGTGGCAGTTATTCGACATTTCTGGGACTGAACCAAGTTTTTGATTTCAACCTTCTTTGTCCTGAGTAACACTACATTATCGTACAATACTTTTTTTTAATGAAACAAACTTGACAAAGTTTACACTAGGGCGTTAAAATCTAAAAGATGTATATTCAAAAACAAATTGTTTTCTTCGTTTTTAATATACGTGCAGTCCCATGACACAAATAAACATCTTTAAGCGATGATTTTGCACTTTTTTAGTGGTTTTGTGGAAGTAAACATTCGACGAAATAATAAAATAAAGCGCCTTATTATCGCGTCTCAAATTCAAGCTTTGAGAACACCACTAAAACAGGGGGTTTAGGGGCTACACAGAACTGAGAAAGCACGAACAAAGTACGATTCAACGCCGCCTCTTGTGGACTCCGTATTGCGTTCTAAATACTCCAGCCTCAATATTCAAACTTGATTCATAATGATCACCACAACGAACGAAATACAGGTAGGCAAGGAAGTGAAGCAAGGTTAATGCATTACTATTTCTTTATTTGAACACCACCGTTAAAAGCATAATCACTGACGGCTTAAGAAACCCAGGGCAGAACCGATTATCTTTTCGACAAGAAACTGGAAGTACTCTAAAAAACTGGCTTAAAAGGACCATGAAGGCAATTTAATTTTTTTTTTTAAGAAGGTGTTTTTGGAAGCATTGGGGTCCTGGCATGCCACACAATTTTTTCTAGAACGTTGTGACTCTTATTTCTGTACCTGCAAATAAATTTGCGAAACCGAAACAAACATTCAGATTTCTTCCCTTTTTCGCCTCTGGAAAGAGAAGTGACGTCAGGAAGCACTGTCGGCATCGGCAGGATTTAGTGCGCACTCAGTGTGGTTCCCGTGGTTCGCTCTAGTGCACGGCGGTCTGTGAAGAAAACCTGGAAGAAATGCACGACAACGCCGCGCTCGCAAACGAGTTTGAGCTCCCGTTCAGCGACCTCACGCCGGGTGAAGGGGAGATGCTGCTAAGGACGCAGAACTCTAGATTGGCGACCGATGCAGCAATGCTGCGCATTGCTGCATCGGTCGGCAGTTTATGCAAACTAACGTCGCCCAATGGACCGCACGTCTTTAGCCGACCTTTCGCGTAACCTACTACTGCACATAAACACCGGCATGATTGGTGAGACACCAGTTCGCAAAGCGAACACGAGACGACGCACGAAACCGAAACCAAAAGTCCGCCGCCCCCGGCGCTCGTACCTCTTTTTCTTCTTTTTGTCCATGGTTGCTCGGTGCCTGTTACGCGCCCAAGGTAGCAGTGCGGGATGCGTTCAACCAGTGACAAACGGAGGGATCGCTTCAGATTATGCTTTTATACACGGTATGAAACCTATTAATTCCCAACTACAACTTCAAAAGATTATCCAACGTTCAAATGAACTTTTTTCATCACATCTCACCACTGAAATCGAAACCAAGAGCGCGTCTATCGTTTGAACCAATCGCCAGACGAGGAGCCCGTTGTCGTTACGCTTCGGCGCACTTTAGTTCACCTTTCTGCCGCCGCCACGGTGGGGTCTCAGGCATCATTCCCGGCGCTATTATTACCGCGCCTGTTTGGTCGATTGGTGCGGCACCCAAACTTCTGTTAGGGCTAGAACTTGGTCAACAGTATCTGAGACGTGCCTGACATCCATTTCAATCGTCTAATAAAACTTCGAAACTGCCTTCATGGTCCCTTTAAATTTCCCGACGTTCCGTGGCATGCTCGGTCGCTTGTTCACGGGTGACTTATTTGGCTGGGTGTTCGTCTTTCTCTTCTTCTTCTTGTCGCTGCCGTTAAATTCGTTTTCTTCTCTTTGTGACTCCTCGAAGTCCGCGAATACAGCTGCTTGGGAGGGCACCGATCAACCGGCTCATGTTGTTCTTGGTATGCTGGATATGCCTGGACTCTACATACAGTCGTTTTCCCAGTTTCTTTCGGTGTCTAGGACGGGAAAAAAATGACTGTATTTAGAGTCCTGGCATATCCAGCATACCAAGAACAACATGAACCGGTTGATCGGTACCCTCCCAAGCAGCTTTTAGCGCCGAGATGTTTCGGTGGCGCCCTCTTACGGTTTCCCTCCGTGACGTCACGACCGGGATTTGCCTCGCCGTGACGTCACCAGTTGTTATTCTGGCTACTTACCATCGGGTGCGACGACGAGTTCGATGGTGTGTTTAAAAACCACAGTAGAAGCTAGAAGCCATCGCAATCCGAAACTAACACCGTCAAAGTTGAGAATCTGACAGTTCTCATATACCCATGGTTTGGCCAATCGTGGCAAGTAGGGTGCCTAGATGTCTGTCTGTCTCAGGGTGAAGACATCCATTGTTGTCCGGAATGTGCCAGCGCGTGACGCTCTCGCGCACTCGGTGCGTGACTTGGGCGGTAAGATGGCGTCTATGCATCAGCCAAAGCTACGCGCTCGAGCTGAGTGACACCGGATTGCACGCACTTCAAAATGCATAAAAAAACGATTGGGCGGAAAAATGGCTGAGATGTCACCACTCAAGCAAAAGTGCGCGTGTGTATGAAGGCACTCTAGTGGCAAGTAGAGTGCCTTCATACACACGCGCGCTTTTGCTTGAGTGGTGACATCTCAGCCATTTCTCCGCCCAGTTGTTTTTTTATGCATTTTGAAGTGCGCGCAATCCGGTGTCAGTCAGCTCGAGCGCGTAGCTTTGGCTAACGCGTAGACGCCATTTTACCACCCAAGTCACGCACCGAGCGCTCGAGAGCGTCACGCGCTGACACATCCAGGGCAACAATGAATGTCTTCACCCTGAGACAGACAGACATGTAGGCACCCTAGTGGCAAGCTGACCGCAGCGACGCTTTTGGCCGCGCACATCGCTAATATTCACAGACTTCGAGGAGTCACAAAGGGAAGAAAACGAATTTAACGGCAGCGACAAGAAGAAGAAGAGAAAGACGAACACCCAGCCAAAGAAGTCACCCGTGAACAAGCGACCGAGCAGGCCGCGGAACGTCGGGAAATTTAAACCAGTTGGTAGGAGTACTTCCAGTTTCTTTTCTTAATACTCACCTAACCAGTCAGATTTCGCCGAAATGTTTACATTTCAATTATCTTTTCGAAGCAAATGAAATTGCGACATCAGCCTATGCGGAGCGCAAGTTAGTCTGCTTCTTGCGCGGGGATTGCGATGATGTCAGAACGCTGTGGCTCTTAATGGGTGATTGAAAAAAAGTGAAAGCCGTTTACAACTCCCTGTAACGCCGAATTGGAGCGCAGTTCTTGAGGAGGAGGAGGGAAGGGTACTGAGGGGAGGGTGAGCACTGAGGGGAGGGTAGACTCCTCCTCCTTTTTTCTCCTCCTCTCCTCATTCTTTAATATGCTCCGGGGGGTCACCTGACCTCGGGGGGAGGGGGTCACGTGTCCTCGGCGGGGGGGGGGGGGGGGTGTCACGTGACTTCGGGGGGGGGGGGGTCACGTGACCTTGGGGGGTCAGGCGGGGGCACCTTGGGGGGTCACGTGACCTTGAGGTGACGTTGGGAGGAGTCACGTGACCTGGGGGGGTCCGTGACCTTGGGGTGACCTTGCGAGGGGTCACGTGACCTGGGGGTGACCTTGGTTACGCCGACGCCGCTCAAGCCGGAAACGGGCGCCTAAGAGCTGCGCTTTAAAAAAAATGGGTAGACCTTAAGAAATCTATCATCGAAGTCTACTCTCTGTCCTTCCAATCAAGACCAATCAGAGCTCGGCGACATTCTGACGTCACCGCATTTCCTGCGCAAGAAGCAGACGACTTGCTCTCCGTATACCCGAACTCAATCCTCCGTCATCACGGCACTCCGGTGACGCTGCTGTCACCATTGCGCACGCGCAAACGCTTCCCCTCACGGAAATTTGGTTTCTGCGCAAGCGCAGTAAAAAGTTGAACTTAAAACTACACCAACGAAATTCGAAAAGGTACCGTCGTTATGTTATCGGTTGTTTACGAGTGGCTAAAGAGTTGTTTTTGCTTTGTTTTACGTCCGTGGGCAAGACGCATTCTGTTCAGACCTTTCGTTTGAGCACAGAGGTTGTTCTTGATATGTTGACTGTTCGTAAATTGCGCTACCAATCCGCAATTAGCTGCACTTTTTTTTTGTGCATGCGTTGTTCGTTTTTTTTTAAGAGCAGGACCGGATAAGTTCTGTGGGAATGAAGATCCATATAGATTCAAATTGCAGAATATGCAACAAACCAATTGTGTTCATACGTTTTACTTTTTCTACAAGAAAGAGGGTGCGAAATATTTCTTGCTTTAATTAAACATTGCTTGAGTAGTTATACAAGCACATGCCGCTTTTGCATTTATTTTTATTTTTTTATTACTGAATCAGCAAACAAGTGCCGCAAATTATCGTATCTCGAGAGTCGAAGATATTGCTCTCTGCACGATGTTAGCCTAAAAAAATATCTAAATGGAGTTCAAAATAATGTCTTTGATAGAAGCAAGGAACCGCATACTTGACAGCTGTCTCTCTGAGCTTGTAAAGACGTTCTACAATCAGCTCTAGATGACACCATCTGTCTTTACTTCTTTTCCTTAACGGCCTTCTTGTTCTTTATAATGACTGGGCTCCTCGCTTTTTAGATTTCAGTTCTAAAAGACCTCCAGCTCAAGGACACCTGCCCTTTTCGTTGAATGAGGTCACTATATCAAACAAATATGATCATTGGTTGAACGTGAAATAAATGTAAGTCATTACTTCCGGATTACCCGCGGCTAATCGATACCTTCATTTCAGCGATTCATTCTGGGTCGGATCTGACCCCTAAAAACATTTTAATTGCGCGCTTACCATCTAAAACCATCTGTCCCTTGCCGAACTGCGTATCTGCGTATTCAATGCTTACCTTGTTTTATAGTACCCGGAAATCCTACAAATCTTCGACTAAATGCTATCTGCGCTTTACGTACATCACCAGTTCCGGAGGATGCGTCCACTGTAATTCTCGTGTTTCGGAGGGCTGCCGTGACGGAGATTTTGTTACACATAGCGACCTCGTTAATGATTCCCGAAGCTCCCTAGTGAAAAAAGTAATTTGTATGAGAAATTTCTTGTGTCCAATAAACACACATGAATCATACAAGATATATAAGAACATATACGAACCATATAAGAACTCTCTAAGAACAATATAAGAATTATATAGGATATATAAGAACGATATAAGAAACGTATAAGAAACTGCTCACAAGTTTCTTCTATGGTGCTTGTATGTTCTTATATATCTTATATAGTTCTTATATGATTCTCATATGGCTCTTATATGTTATATATGCTGTATGCTTCATATGTGTTTATTGGACACAGAAATTTCTCATACAAATGAGAATTTTCAATAGGGCTGTCTCCACTCTTAAATGTATCCACATATGTTCTCGGCTTGTAAAAAACAAAACAAAAAAAAACGGAGAATTTTTTTTATACTTTTTTTTATCAGTTTAGGTGTGCTTTAGATAAAAGTATGTTTTTTTTAATAATTTTTGACAGATGTATATCTACCCACTACAATTACTGATAATGTACTACTTTTTAAACCTTAACGCAAGGTGGGGAGGGGTCGTCCCCTTCTTTCTAAAGAAAACGTTTCACGTGAACTGCTCACTGAGTGTTGTTGCGTACACAGACTTCGAGATTCGGTCTTTATTTAAAGGACAGAATATAATTGTGGCTTGGTATCGTCGGCGGGTGGGAATTTTCTATATTTTTATTGACTTAATGTTATTTTAGTTCGCGATAGAAAACTAATGCAATATAATTGTGGAAGGTGACTTTTGAGAAAAAGTACTACGTAGACTCTAACCGATTTCTTCAATGTGCCCGACGTTTCGAAGCCAGCTCGGCTCCTTGTTCACGGGTGACTGTATATGGGCCCAAAGGTAGCAACCTGTCGTCGTTTTCTTCTCTTCTCTCTTAGCTTAGTTTTCTTCTTCTGTTTCTGTGTGTGGCGCACTTTAGCCCGTGTATATAGCTGCTTGGAAGCGTTCCGGTGGATCGGTTCAGGTTGTTGCTTCTATTTTGTATGTTCCAAGATTCTATTAAGAGCCGCTTTCTCCAGTTTCTTTTTGTGTCGAGGATGGAGCTGCTGTCAAAGCCAATGACGTGGCCGGTCTTCTGAGCATGTTCCGCCAGCGCGCTGCCTTGGATGACATTCTTCTTTACGTCATACTTATGTCTACGCTCTTAGTAGAATCTTGGCACATACAAAATACAAGTAACAATCTGAACCGATCCACCGGAACGCTTCCAAGCAGCTATATACACGGGCTAAAGTGCGCCACACACAGAAACAGGAGAAGAAAACAAAGCTAAGAGAGAAGAGAAGAAAACGACGACAGGTTGCTATCTTTGGGCCCATATACAGTCACCCGTGAACAAGGAGCCGAGCTCGCTTCCAAACGTCGGGCACATTGAAGAAATTGGTTACTGTCTACGTAGTACTTTTTCTTATCCCTTACCTAACCAGGCGGAGTTCCGCCGAAATGTTTTCATTTAAGGCGACTTTTACATAAACATGTTACTTGAAACATCGTGCAAATTACAAATTAATGAGTTGATTAAAGCACGAGGATGTATGACCCTGATATCTTCGGCCACAAAAATAACTACTCAATCTTCGACACCACTTGTTTTGTTTATAGCGAGATTTGATGCATGACAAACAGAACCTGGAGATGCTGACCTAAGCTGCATTGAAACTGGTTGGTTTTTTGTGTGTAAACTGCTGCGTTTTTTTTTTTTTTTTTAAATAATGTTCGAGCTTTATTCTTGCCACAGGTACAGATGCTGACAAAATGGCCTCAGAAAAATCTACATAAATGCAGCTCGACAATGCTCCGAACACCTCCCCCCGCCCCCCTTTCCCCAATCACTTTCAGCAGTACAATTTTGCGAATACAAAACTGTTACATCTTTAGAAAATATGGTATAAAGAGTAAGGGCGTCCAAACTATACATACAGCGTCTTGAGTATATATTTTCTTGTACATAGACTCTGATAAACATAAACATACAGAAATGAAACCCGCACTAAAAGTGCGAAGAACGAGGTCAGATGACCAAGTCAGATATGCTGCTGTTTGATATTTTCCTCACATCTAAATTGCGATAAAAATAATCGTTAAGTAGAAGAGGCAAGGAATGACTTCCCAGGCAGCACACCAATGTTGGACCTACATCGGGCCAACAATGGCAAACGCTGGCTCCGTAGGTTGGTCCGACATTGGCATTCTGGCCGAGTGAATCTTCTTCCAATGTTGGCCCAGCCATTGGCACCAACGTTGGGCCATCGTTCAACCAATGTTCCAGCCATCATTGGCACCAACGTTGGGCCATCGTTCAACCAACCTTGCAGCCGTCATTGGCGCCAACGTTGGGCCATCGTTCAAGCAATGATCCAGCCATCATTGGCACCTTTTTTAGGCCATCGTTAAACCAATATTTCAGCCATCGTTGGCATCCACACTATGTCATTGGCTATGCCAATTTTGGCTTTCACACTAATTCAATGGCTATGCCATCATTGGTATACAAGTTCAATCATTGAATAGGCCGTTATCGGCAGTCAAGCTGATTTATTGGCATGTCCCAGTGTTAATGCCATATCTTTAATGCTGACCATGCAATGATGGCAATGTGTTTAAATCCTGGTTATTCCAACATTGGGTTTTAAGAACCCCTGGCCTGTTTCTTATTAGCAGCCCACTGCAAGAAAGACATTCTGGGCACAAATGGCAAGGTCCTCCTATGCTTTGTCTGTGCACTATTTTTTCTGGCGAGCAAATGACTATTTCAGGATCAATTAATACTTCTTTCGGAACTTTTATTGAAAGGGGCTAGGGAGGAAGCTCAGCGGGGAGCCTATGCCTGGTCCTGGGGAAGGTCCTCGGGCGAGTCCTGGGGCTGGGGAGCCATTACGGCTTCCGAACGCCTCTTCCTGCAGCCTCCCCTGTCGCAAGACCCTGGCAGCCACTTCAGCACCATTTTTAAGCTGCCGATTCTTCAATTGTTAGCTTCGCACTGATGGCATCTACGAAAAGATCCAAAGGTCAAAGATCAACGCTTTCAGACCCACATTGGTCTTAGTAAAGCACACTCCCAAGCAGCACTTCAACAAATGTTAAGGTTTGAGTGTCCCCTAAAAAGTCCCTCGCTCACGACTTTTCAGTCCTAGCGGCGTAGCACCCGTGGTAGCCGATGATCAGGGGTCTACGACGTCAGGGCCGAGGTCCGGACGTAGTGACGAGGCAGTTGACCGATGGCCGAAGGCTTGAATCAGGCCCCGTACACCGGTGGCAGCCTATGACCAGGTGTCCGCCAAGGTCTGGGCCGAAGGACGTAGCGACGAGGCAGTTGGGCGTTGGCCGAAGGCTTGAGTCAGGCTCAGAACGTCTGTGGCACGGAGTGGCAGCGGGTCTTCAACTGCGCCACGCATGCAGTCTTGTCTACCTCCGGAAGGTTGGCGCCCGGACTGCGTGAGAAGTGGGTTGTGGGTCGGGCCTCTTGACATCTGGTCACGCCGACGGAGGTCCGGCCTGGTCGCGTCTGCACCGTCCTTTGTCAACCGCCCGAATCCCTTCTCGCGCTCCTCGCATGCCCCGACCTCGTCTTCTTCTTTCTCGTCCTCTTCGGCTGGTCGCGGGATCGCTCATCACACCAGACGAAGCCAATCAATTGGCGACGTGCGCGACCGAAAGCGTCGCTGTGGTCGGCCTTTCACGATTGGCCCAAAAGCTGACTATGACGTCGGAAAGGGTATACCATCGGCGGAAATATGAAGAATGAAGGAACTTTAATTTCGACGGTGTTGGCAGTGCTCCTTTGAGAGCGCAATGATTTCAGGCTTCCACCATGCTATTTACAAACACCATCGAACTTGTTGTTCGCAAGGTAATGACGTCACAAGGGGGAACCATAGGAGGGCGCCACCAAAACATCTCGCCGCTAATTACCAACGTTGGTAGGCCACTGGCTAAGCTTAAACCAATCGATTGCCAACTTTGGTAACCCGTTGGCTCTATTACAGCTTATACTTCTGAGGGCGTTGTCACTACCGTAGTCAGTACTGCAGTTGCCGTATATTGTACGCACTTTGAAGTCATTTTGGGCAAGCAGGCATAATGCTCAGCTTCTTCTGTTATAGACCATTCCAATGTTTACAAATCCACAGCTCAGCGTGCGATCTCCACAGCTCAGCGCGCGCGTGTGCGTCGCTTCGGAAAGCGAGCAAATCACGCGCGATGCGCACGAACACTGAAAATGAAACCGGCCAGCAGCCCTTTTCTGGAAAGGTCTATATGTTGCGTGATAACCTTTCTTTGCAGATTGAAATGCGCATCAGCTTTATGTCACCTCCTACCTCAAACATAGGGTGTTCGAGATGTTAATTCAACGCAATTTTTTATTCGTGAAGACATGTAATTGCTTAATCAGTCGCTGGATATTTGTTTAAGGTTTTATTTTTTTGATAAGATTATTAGTGCTTTTTATTTATTTTTTAAATTTTGTCCGTTTCAGCCTGAATTATAGGCCGCGTTTTGCGGCTCAGCAAAGCGGGTTGCCTTGAGATTTTCAAGATCACATAAAGCTGACAATACACCCGTGTCCTAGGTTGGGGAGGCGGGTGGAAATTTCGGGGTTGAACCCTGCCTCCCCCCCCCCCCCCCCCCCCACCCTCTTTGGAAAGGTTTCCCGGCTGCGTCGCTAAATGGGCATAAGAGAAGAGGCACTATGCTTTTTGCCGTATAAACATATACACAAATCGAAGGAAGAGTGCATTTTGTATTTTGTGTGGAATTTACCAAGCATCAGTTTTGGGAAGACGCGTGTTAGTTATAGTCGGTGACAGGTGGTAGAAGCTCCTCCCATCTCTTTTCATATTTGTAGATCGAAAGATCAGGAGGAGTCGACCTCCTCCCCAGCGTTTATTTTTAACCTGTCACCGAACACGTTTTTTTTCTGCGTGGACGTTCAAACTTGCTACAGCTCCCAATGCATACAGCGTTCTAATTCAGTTGCTAACTTGCTCTGCGTGTGAAAACAGAAGAATTGTTCCCCCCGGAGGCATAGCTAGAGATTGTTCTCAGCGTGCGCAATCAGCACATTAAAAGAGCTAAGCCGATTATATATAACATTGGTAAGCCACTGGCTAAGACAGGACAATGTTGCCCAGCCTAAGTCAATCGATTACCAATGTCGGTAATTGATTGGCTTAAGCTGGCCAACATTGGCCTGTCTTAGCCAATCGATTACCAATGATGGCAACTCATTGGCTAACATAGACCAATGTTGGCCAGCCTAAGCCAATTGATTACCAGTGTTCGTAATCAATTGGCTAAGACAGGCCAATGTTGGCCAACCGAAGCCAACCAATAGCCAACGTTGCTAAGCCGTTGGCTGAGGTTGGCCAATGTTGGCCAGTCTAAACCAATCGATTGCCAACATTGGCAAGCCATTGGCTGAGGTAGGCCAATGTTGGCCAGCCTAAGCCAATCGATTGCCAACGTTGGTGAGCCGTTGGTCAAGTCAGGCCAACGTTGGCCAGTATATTCCAGTGTGCCACCAATATTGGTTCTCCGATGGCCACATTGGCCCAATATTGGACCGTTGTGTGCCAATTAAATACCAATGTTGGACCGACGTCGTGTGCTGTCTGGGTTATTGTCTGATTTTCGTAGTGTGTAATAAATTCTGGAAGCTGCCAAAGATGCTGATATCTAGAAGTGCTACGTATTTCTTTTAAATCACAAACTTAAAAGCTGTATTAGAGCGCCCATATGCCGCAAACCTTGACGCAATATTAAAACGATAATTGCAAATGTGCTGTACGCTCAGGATTGTTTTTAGAGCGCAGCTCTTAGGCGCCCGATTCCGGCTTGAGCGGCGTCGCCGTAACCAAGGTCACCCCAAGGTCATCTGACCCCCGGTCATGTGACCTCCCAAGGCCGCGTGATCCCCTGAGGTCACGTGACCCCCCAGGTCACGTGACCCCCAAGGTGATCTCCACGTGACCCCCCTAGGTCACCCAAGGTCACGTGACCTCTCCCAAGGTCACGTGATCCCCCGAGGTCACGTGGCCCCCTCCCCGAGGTCACGTGACCCCCCCCTTCCCGAGGTCAGGTGACCTCCCGGAGCATATTAAAGAATGAGGGGAGGAGGAGGAGAAGGAGGAGGAGGAGGAGGAGGAGGGGTCTACCCTCTCCTCAGTACCCTTCCCTCCTCCTCCTCAAGAGCTGCGCTCCCATTCGGCGTTACAGGGAGTTGTAAACGGCTTGCACATTTTTCTAGTTTAAACAATGATTCTGATGGGTATGTATAAGGAAAATTTTTCGTAATGCTTACATTCTTTCGTGCAATAAATGTATCATATGTGGACTGGAAAAAAAGGTATCTGCCCGTATTACGTTACAGTCAAACAATGGGGAAAAATAATAAATTTCATAAAACCTTCTTCATGTTCGTTGGAAGAAGATGTGTGTCATTGGTTAACAATTCTCACGTATTTGCCCAGTTTTGAGCAGAGGTATCTGACGTTATTTGTTCAGTTCATCAGAAAACATCACTGAGTGTTTTAACACTGTTTACAAATTCAATGTTCAAAAATCCAAAACTGAGGGGGTTGCAAAATCTATCACTCAAACCGCGTGGGCGGAATATTATAGTTTAAGTTTTGGATTTTGATCGGAGCGCATTAGCTTTAATTCTGAGGCCTTCTTCACTTTTGCCTGAAAGCAATTTACTCGTGTCGTCTGGTGATTTATTCTTTCTAAAACTTCGAGAACACTTGAAGAATTGTCACGGCACAGTAATTCTCTAAATAATTGTTGACTCCACCTTTCAACATAGTTAATACTTTTGAGGTTTACTTTTTTTTAAAGAAAACTGTCAAATAACATTGCCAAGATGCGAATGTACGTTACACCTACATGAAGCTATACTATCATATATTCTAGAGGTCTTATTCGTAAATCATCCACATCACGACTGATACCCTCGTTAAATTTCTTTTTTTCCCCAAGATTTTAGTTGGTTTTCCTACTATGAGAGCTCGCTGGCTCACCTGGACGCGCTCAGAACCACCAAAATCAGCGATCTCGCTCAGAAAGATCACCACCCCGACGATCGTACCTTGTCGCACAAAATTGTTAATGGAAAGCAAGCGGAAAACTAGAAAAAAAAAAAAAACGCCCGTCTGCATACGGTCTTTCTATACTCTGTTTTACTTAAAGTGCGACCACAGCTGAAGCCATGATCCGCTGGTGCCATTGAAGCAGCGCCAAGAGTGCCTCGATTGCTTAACCGACTAGATCTGTCACGCAAAGTAACCGCAGCTTTGCGCTTTTTTGTGCGTGTGTGTGTGTGACTCGTGAACGGTCTAGCCGGCCGCTGTAAACGGGCAAGGATACCGACGAACGCCGTGTATGTAACAGCCTTTGGTGTCGAAGGGGAATTCGAGACCCAACGGGAAAAACTCATTCATCTAAAACAAGACGAGATATTCCACCGCCAATTGTGGAAGAGCTCAAAATTTAGTGGGGGGGGGGGGGGGGGGGGGGGGGGGAGTGAATGTACTTCGAATACGACGCCTCGGCTAAAAATCCGAACTATAAAGGAATGGAATGGAAAAACAGTGAATCAGCTTTGTTGCCGCTAGGTCAAACATTCAAGCTGAAACAGTTTTACGTGTTTCCCTTGTGGGTCGGTAATAGTCTTATCTCTAATTCGCAAGGCGACGAAACATGACACTTTGTATCCATTAAAAAGCAAGAAAAACGTGTTTACATTTTAACAACCTTGTCTTTAAAAAAAATCGAGCTATTGCAATGCATTTTAACATGTCTTCGCGGTTCCCTTGCACAGGCACTAAACAAAAGAAGAAAAAAAACAAAAAAAAACAACAACAACAAAAAGAAAAAGAATTAAGGAGAAGGCGATCGCAGTAATGGTTGTCCTCTCGGAGTGCTCGAGTTCATTTCTGTTTATACACCGCTCTATGCACAAGCAAATGGAGGCGTGAAAACACGAGTGACAGCGAGAGAAAAGTGACGCGTAAAAGAAACAAAAATACAAGAATAACACTAAGCAGGTTGAAATAAAACAGAACTGTTAGCCTTGTTTTTTTTACTTGCCAAAACATTTTCCCGCATTTCATCCTCGTCAATCAACATTCGCTAAGCTTTCGGTATTCAAAGAAACAAACAACCGAAAGCATACGTATATCTTGGGAGCTGTCGCAATACTTCCTCCCCAACCCTGAAGAAAACACTTCCAGTTTATTCCTGCATCTCTCGCTTCAAGATTCACAGTTCGGTGATCTTAACAGCTCGGATGGATGAATAGATGTATGGATGGTTAGTGGCTGTGCTCTTTATAATGGACGGTAGCCTGCGCCACCTAGCCTCATGCCTACAACTAATGGGCTGGCAAGTGTAAACCAAGTACTGGAGATTCCACAAAACCCGCGTTTCTTTGGTGGTCGGTGACTGTTGCTGGTTACCCGTTACTTGCAATCAAAGGGAACGCGTTACAGACATACGATGCATCAAAATAAAAGGAACGCTTTAGCGTTACCTTTATTGATATAAAAAGTAATTCAGACGTTTCTTTTGCGTTACTGCCGTTTGCGTTACCTGCCATTGACGGCAACAGCGTTTTTCGACACTGGAACGACAAAGAACTTGGGCCCTGAGCTTTTTTTGTTTTTTCCTTCGAAAGC